>NC_134703.1:127936504-128249504 GCF_043290135.1 Rhipicephalus microplus
ATGATAAACATGATATGCGTGTCATGTAACAACATGACTACATGTGACGCTCATGAAGCACTCGCGCCCGTTTCGCTAGCTTCACATGTACCAAACTCGGTATTACGCGACGCAAACGGACAACACAGGTGAATGACACATCCAAACATGATAATCATGACATGCGTGTCATGTAACAGCATGTCTACATGCCACAGTCACGATGCGCTCGCGGCCCTTACGCTAGCTTCACGTGAATATAGCAAATTTGGTATTGCGGGACGCCCATCGATAACGAAAATATGTGACTGGTGCAAACATGATTATCATGAGATGCGTGTCATGTGAGAACATGACTACATGCCACTGTCAAGGCGCCAATACATTTCGACATGACGTGGTGCGCGTGCTCGTCGGCGTTCATTTCGTCGCGTCCCGCCGGCGTTGCCACGCCAGGCGCCGGCCCTGCCATATACTCGCAGGAGCGCGCCGCGCTGCGTTGCTTTGACGCATGCGCGTTTCGGCGCGTCCGGCTTCCCTCCGTCACGAAAAGAGAGAGACCCAGTGTTGTCTGGGTAACGCATCGGCATAGAGTAATGTTACTCTATGGCAGCGGCGCGAAATGCAGCATGTCACCGGTTGACGTCAGGTCGTGCCGACGGATGCTGGTCGCACCTGGCGTCAGACTATACAGTGCTCGCGTTTTGCTAACGCAGCGTCACTGTGCCCAGCGTGCACGCGCGTCAACGCTACATTGTAGTATACTGAGCCCTTCATGATGCGCTCGCGGGTGTTTTGCTAGCTCCACATATACCAAATTTGGTGCTACGTGACGTCAGTGGATGACAAAATGTGTGACTGCTGCGAACATGGTATTCCTGACACATGTGTCGTGTAAGAACATGAAAACATACCACGCTCATAGCGTGCTCGCGGCCGTTTCGCTAGCTCCACAGTTTGGTATAACGTGACGTGAACAGATGACAAAGGTAAACAACACATCTAAACATGATAATCATAACACGGAAGTCATGTACGACATCATTTACCTCCACCTCGTAATGTTGTGCTTATTTTAATGTTATAAACCTTTCTCATTGATTCTTCGCATATCATCGATTCCCACTGTACGTGGGATCTGCAATTTTTTTTTTATAGTAGAGGTATCAATCCTCGTGCTAACGCGCATTTGTCTTCATATTGCAAAGTACTGCTTTTGTAATCCACCCTGCATTTTGCTGCTACCTGCGTGACACAGTACCAACCCATATGAAGTGCAAGACGATGTACAGGGCGTCCCAACTGACTTTAGTCACAGTCTGAAGATACGTTTACTTATTCCATGGTTACGTTACTAAATGCATGTTGCCGACTATCACCGGTGGTAAATCAGAGACATTTTTTTTGTGCTCTGCGGAAATGCTTAATTAAGCAAGAATAATTAACTTATGCAGCAGCGACGTTAGGCAGACAATTTCAATTAAAATTTAGAGGATTTCTAAAACTTTCGATAAGTGTTCTTAAAGTTATATCTCTTAAGAAGTATGGCGTTTTTTCCGTATACATCACGATCCCCAGAAATGAAAAAGAAAATGATGCGTGGCATGCATGTTCACTTGCGTGCCACAAAATCCGTGCTCCTTAACGTTCCGCGTACAAAGGATCATGGCATTTGGACAGGTTTTTTGTCGTTCGGAAGCCAATATGCCAGTGAAGTCGAAGGTGACTGTGCGATGACACATCATTTGCGTCAAGCAGCAACCGCTGCGTCTGCTTATCGACTTCGCAAACCTCCGGGAGGGAATAATGCCGCTGTAGCACAAACCATGCAGAGCGTTAGGAAATCATGCATTCACGAGCGGGCATGTCACTTGTTGACTTTCTGTGCTTCTCGGGCATCTGCGGAAAGCAGTAAAATGCTAATACTATATAAAAAGTTATAAACTAATGAATCGGACGTTTTCCAAACCATTCTAAATTATTTTTGTTGGAATCATTTGCCGAACTTCGTTGCTTCACAAGTGGGTCAACTAATTGCTTAATTAGGCAAGCCCAAGTGAGCAGAACACTAGGAGCGTGACTTATTTCAAAACAACAATCCGCGACATGCATATGGTACACCATTATCGCATATCCAAGGAGTGGTCCAAGGGATCCGCCTCTTTGAGTATAGGTGTCAACAAACACAGACCATATATATAGGTATACCCACGTGTATTGTAACACATAAATGATTGAGATAACGAAGGCGCACAGAGGCGCACCCACCAAAATTTATAACCCAAAAAAATGTGTATACCGACCCTGTTACTACGCCTTGCCTGTCTGTATGTATCATTTGCCCTCTGCAGTATAGACGTACAAGTGGAACACCAACGAGCCCGACTGCAGGCGTTGCAGATAAGCTCAGAATCGTAATAGTTGCCTCTGCGGTCCCAAGAAAAAAAATCTGGGTCAATTAATTACATACTTCTAATTGCTCTTGAGTGTTCAAGGAAACCGAAAAAATTATTTCGGATGAGCAATAAAAAACAGGCTAAATATTTTATTATTATTATTTAAAAATACTGCCAATCCCTTGTCGGGATTTTCGCAGAAAGGACATCGGGAAAACACACAATAAAAGCACACAATAAAAACATCCGTAAGTTATACATCGTTTAGGATACGCGTTACATTGATGCCACCAAGTTCTCACAATTTCTAACAATCAAATTCAAACAAATTCTAACCAAATTCTAACAATAAAGTTCTAACAGTAATTGTACTATATCCAAATGATTACAGTGTGGAAGAGTCAAAATAACACAGTCTAAAACAATGGATTTTGCAAAGATGACCACAATAGCGCAATATTAGGGTTCCAAACGCAAATGTTCTTCAACAAGACGTGAAAAAAATATTTAAAGAATTGCTGCTAGTAATCATAGCTGCTAAGCTGTTCCATTCCCTTATTGATGCTGCGAAGAATGAGTGTTTGAAACATTCCGTACGGAATGCGTATTCTTGTAGCATTTCGGGGTGCATCTTACGGGTGGGTCGTGATTGTTGAAGTGTAATGTACCTGGAGGCATCGATGTTGGTTTGCTTATGGCGTAGCTGGTACATGAATCGTAGGCGTGCTAGTCTTGCTCGTTTTTGCAGCGTTAGCATGCCCGCTTCTTCGAGCATTTCAGTTGGTGAGTCTGTTTGCCTAAACTTGTTAAAGATAAATCGAACAGCTTTTCTTTGCACGCCTTCTAGCTTCGCAATATGCTTTTTTGTGTACGGGAACCAAACAATGTTCGCATATTCAAGAACAGATCTCACGTACGTGTTGTAGGCTAACAGTTTAATTTCAGAAGGTGCTAGTCGAAGGCATCGTCTCAGAAAAAAAGTCGTTTCAGTGCGGTAGCTGTAACGTTAGAAACGTGGGCATCCCATCTCAGATCGCTAGTAAAGGTGAGGCCAAGGTACTTATGATGACTTGTTCTAGGAAGTGGGATGCTATTGATGGCATATGAGAACTCTGACCATTCCCTTTTTCTTGTTACTGTCATTATAGCTGATTTTTTAACATTAAGTATCATTTGCCAATCTGAACACCAGTTTGATACTATTTCGAGGGCTTTGTTTAAGGCAAGATGATCTTCTGCAGAGTTTATTTCATGATAAATTATACAATCATCCGCGAAAAGTCTGACGTGGACGGGAATTTGACAGGGTAGGTCATTGATAAAAATTAGGCGCTATGGTTATGTTAGCAGTCAATATTATTTAAAAGTTGTTCGGGCAAGTTAATCAGCTGTTAACCGCAATTTACCCAGCAAGTTATGCATAAACATTGACAACTTCATCGGAGATCAGTCAGTAATGCCGCCACACATGCCGGGTAAAGGTAAACCACAAAATAATCTAATTACTCATGGGCAAGACGATAATGTTGACTCTTGCTGAAAAACTTCATTTTCAAACCCACCGTGGTTCCCTAATGCCCGACATGGAGCATTGTCTCGTTGATCTTAAGGGAAGTAAAGCCCTTCGCGCAAGAAATTCAAGCTGAAGGTAAAAAATATTTGCTTCTGCATTGGATATGCTTGCTTGAAACAATAGCTCCTAACGGGGTCACGGGGACTGGGGAGGAAACAGTGAATCTTTGACTGCGGACCCGCTAATATTTGACTCGACTCGACAAAGCTTTCATTGAACTCCTTCTCCTTGCGGGTTTCAGCAAAGCTTAGCTGCATCCTTTAAAAAAACTGCCACGTTCTACAAAGAGTATTGATGTTCTGCCGGTATCTATCAAAGTCGCGATTAAGATTGTGGTTAAACACCAATGCTGACTTGAAAGGACCCTTAAAAAGCCTCTTGGAATACCAAATAAGGCTGTGTTATTGTCACTTCGCGATTTCCCTTTTTTCAGTATCATTCGCGACGCCATGAGGCAAGTCCGAGCTCTCGATTGGTCCATATGCGAATGACAGTTGTGAATTATCTCCTGACATGCTTTTTCATGGTAGGAGGGAATGACTGTTGCGCGGGATCAATTGATATAACTTTGTTTTGTGCGTTTTCAACTGCGCAAAAAATAACAACTTGTATAAAATAGCGTGAAACTCATGATAATATTATCAGTTGTTTGACGTCCCAAAAACAGAATATTATTATGATGGCCGCCGTATTTATAGTGGAGGGTTACGGGAACTTCGACCGTCTGGAGTTCTTTAAAGTGCGATGAGATGACGAAGTATCAGGTACTTTAAAATTGTAAACCACTATCTGTAAATAACCCCTCTTTCTACTTTGACAGCGGGACGGCCTAGTGCTTTCCCATAGTAGAGTATCAAGTACTCTAAATCGTTACCAGTTTTTTCTAAACACACAGTACGCGGGGCTCTATGGCATTTCGCCTTCACCAAAATGCGACCGTCGTGACCGAGATCAAGCTCAAGACCTTTGTTTCAGCAGTGGAGCGCCGTAACTACTACACCGCCGCGGCGGACGAGCACGAAAAACTCTGATACTCTCAATGCTTCGTGACAACTTTGTACATGTGATTTATGAATAAGTGGTGAGAAGATGGCACATATAGCTGTACGACGTGTATTCAGAGCGAAAAAAAAAAAAAAAACCTCTTCGTCGTCTTAACTCGGTGTGGTTTAGGAGCCCTTTAGGACTCACTTCCCTGCCACATTGTACAAACCTAATGCTTACGAAGTACATCTAGTCAAAGTTCGGTTGTGTACAACATTGTTCACATCAGCTGCAAGACTGTTTGGTTCCTTCCCAGCTCCTGCACTGCGTCCTATCACTCTAAGCCGAAAAGGACCAAAGTGGGGTATTCCATTGGTCCTTTAGGGGTCTAAATGCGCTGCCACAGATTTTGAACCAATTTTGGACTAACTGCGGGAGTAACTGCAAGGGCTCAACTGTTACCCCAAGCACTTACTCCACTTGGTTTAAATGTTGGCCCCAGTAGAATGCTCCAGCGCGACTAACAGTTGAACCGTCTGGACCAATGGCAAAAAAAAAAATGGCGACACTGCGTTTGTGCAGTATATTTTATGTTTATTCCAATTTAATCAGCACTGAAGATCATAGTATGTTATTCATGCAACACACACACACACACACACACACACACACACAGATACGCACTATTATTTCAAAGTAAAACACCGCAAACACTTACTGCCCGCGCTGTACTACAACAGAACAGACTCTCGGGTATATATAGCACAGTATTTTGACCTCCCATCTAGTGCCAGTGGGCGACTTTTACTCGGCTTAAGAAAACAATAAATATTGACACCGTAACGCGAAAATTTACATGGGCTTATTCGTAGCACCGATGCGCATCGATCTTTTAATATGGATCCATCTAATCTTCAACATGCCTCCAGCCCGAGAATATGAATTATCAGCTGGTATTCGATCATGTCGGCCGAACCAGCGTTCGCAGTGCTGGCGCACGAGTCCGCAAACACAAACATAGCAGCGGCGCTTGTGCGGGAAAGCCGGCGAAGCAGCCGCAGGCGCCTCGCCGTTGCGATACCGTGTCGGCTTGCCGACGGCGTCGCTAGGCTTACGACGAGTACGGCTAAACGACCGCCGGCGATCGCAACATGCGGCTCGCGTGAAATTTTCGTCGTCGTTATTTTATAGTCACAAATGAACAATAGGTAAGTGCCCCATGTTCGCTGTGTCTTACGGAGTGATGTAGATATCTGTATACTTACAGCGACGAGACCGTTCGCAGGCACCATTCTTTCATCGTGCTGGTAAGGCACAACCTGTGTACCGCTGGCCGCACGATTAGTCGTATCCGCGATCGCCTACACGTTGTATTTTTGATAACGATTGTCACATGGATAAAAAGACATAAGTTTGCCTGAGCTACTATTTTCGTGAACTTGTACGCGACGTTTCCTTCGCTTGTGCCGGCAATGCACTCACACCGGCAGCCCGCTTGATACCGATGACGTACGAAGCCTACTTTTCCTATATATCGCTTTGAACTTGTGGTCACTGTGTGGGTACACGACCGCTGATGAACAGCTTACCTTTATTAGCATTGTCAGTGTTCACCATAGTTGGAACTTATTCAGCACATTAAAGCGAGTTCTCGGCATTGCCCGTGTTTGCGGAGACTTTCACTTGGCTTCGGCTTGCCCGTGCCGGCATGGTGGAAACGCGAGGGCACTTGCTGTGTGCACTGACAGCGTGTTGTACTACTTTCCTCTAATAACATCTTCTATTCGTTTCATAGTGCTTCACTTTCACAGTGGCGTATAGCCTATTTAACTTGTTTTCATGATCGCCGACCACGCCGAGCATTGCAGTGCAGCATCGACAGGAGGCGATCGCGGCGCCGTTGCCCTCCCCGTTGGTCCCTTCATTGCCGGGCGTTTGCGCAAGACACGCATTGTCACACATTTAGTCCCTGTTGGACGAACCGTTCGTCTATTGGTTTAACGACTGCAGTTAGTTCAATTTTGCCGAATTTCGGCTTAGAGTGTAGAGTTATGGTCGAGCCCGCAACGAATATTGTCATATGAAGCTGAATGGGCCTGTAAGTGTTCCTATAATGTGCTTCTCTTCCTCGCTCATGATACAATCTCTGAAATAAAAAGAAAATAAAAGTGTAACGACATCAACTGGAAACTACGTCTCTCCCCTGCCATGAAATGCATGGCACTTCACGATCGTCTGCATGTGAAGCATGGTACCGCTCATATTTGTGTTTCTTGAAGACCTCTCGTGCGTTACCGCTGATATTTGTGTTCCTCTGAGAACCTCTCGTGCGTGTGTGCCAAGAGCAACATTGTCCAAGAAAGATAAACAGCTTCGCATCCCTCCCCCCTTATTTTTGTTACTTCAAAAGGGTGAGTGTGCAAGACATTTGTGTAGCTTTACTTTTGTTTCTACATATTCTTTTCTTCGTAAAGCATGGGTCGGGAACTTCCTCCACTGCGTATCTTTTGAAAGCGTTGCTAGGGCTTCGCTTGGACACATTGTTTCTCCTCGTCCCTGTTGTCACTGATATTGTTTACTAGGGCGGTGTCACGGGCAGGTTGGATCCAAGGAGCGTTGTTTCCCGGGGGATCTCACGTTCGCTGACAGACGCGTCGGCTGATAACGTCCCGTCTCCAGCGACCCGCCACTACAGCTCGTCCAGTTTACGCAAGCCACGTTGCATGACTGCGTCCCGCAACTTCGGAAAATGCTCGTGCAAGGAGAGCAAAGGCTCTGGACAACAGCAACTGTGACAACCGTTCTCCTGAACCACACATCGTCGTAAAAGGGGCGCAACCCGTTTATCTCCTTCGTGCAGAAAGTTTCTCTTCCACGTTAGGCACGATGAACCCCTCCCTCGCTCAATGCACTGTGTTTTTCTGCGTGTCAAACCGCTCAGTTTTTTCCAACGCTATGTTTAATTAACGGCGTAATTTCACACGTGCCTTTCATTACATTCGTGAACAGCCTCGAAAACTAAGACTAAACAACTTTTCGGAGGAGATACGTGCAAAAACTGGTGCTTCGCGTTATTCCGATACATCGTACTAAGTGATACCCTATATACGTAGGTAAGATGGCATGTCATCCACCTCCAGCATTTCATCAATTAGCGGCTCAATTTTCGGACGCATTCATTGGATGGAAAATATTGATAACGCACTCAATATTGCATCCTTTCAACGTGAATGTCTCACTCTCTTCATTTCTACTTTTAAAAATGAGGCTGCGATGGTTGCACACAGAATCGTCGAATGCTAGTAAGCGCCAAATAAACTCTCCAAACGACCTTTCAGACAAATGAAAGCTATACTTTAAAGTTACCTTCAAGTTCAAGGCGAGCCGAACGCACGCGAATACAATTTTTTCGAGTTCAAGAATCACTTAGGCCTATGATATGCTTGTGCTAGTTAGTGTCTTATGGATTTAAGAATTATAGCTTTTAGAAATTTTTACAGCCGTGTAGTATAATGCAGAGTGTGAAAATGCACCCAAGGTTTCAAGATTTGCAATAGTTATCAAATTTATTTGGACGGAAGAACAAACCTGCATGCGATTTGCAGCCGAAGTGTCGATGTCGTTTACTTGTGGCCGTATGATATGTGGGGTTTAACGTCCCAAAACCACTATATGATTATGAGAGACGCCGTAGTGGAGGGCTCCGGAAATTTAGACCACCTGGGGTTCTTTAACGTGCACCCAAATCTGAGCACACGGGCCTACAACATTTCCGCCTCCATCGAAAATGCAGCCGCCGCAGCCGGGATTCGAACCCGCGCCCTGCGGGTCAGCAGCCGAGTACCTTAGCCACTAGACCACCGCGGCGGGGCATAATCCTCAATTACATGCAGAATATCGAAGGATACACGAATAATAAAGAAAAAACAATACTGATGTTTTTTGAGCTACGCAGCAAACTAGTTTACACCTTCAAAGGTGTTTTATCCTGTGTTCCTTACACACTTACAGCTTAAGAAAAAGATGATTTCACGAATTAAAACAACTGCACCATGAGGTGTTGCCGATGGCCGAAACAACCTTGCCACTGAAAAACCAATAAAATAAATTCGACCAGTCAGAGAACATTCAGAGAGATGGCATCAGCACAGAAGGTGCATACACGCACCTGTGGCCATATACACTCAACATGGCGTATTGAAGATACCCCATAAACTCTTGCTACACAGCCTTACACTGACCACCGATCATGTAGTCATAGTACCTTAAAGGCCAACTCCGGTGATTTTTTGAGGTTATTGGATATCAATGAAATTCGCTGGGTACGTTCCTTTGCACATTTACGTCATTTTGCCAAACTACACGATTGAGAGATGCGCTGATTCTTCGCCAATGAATTTCCAAGATTGCCTCAAAAAGCTCACCTCGCTTGCCAGAATTATTAGCAACACTGTCTGCGTGACGTCATGTCTGGCCTGTCAACGGAAGTGACACAGCCGATGCCATCCCTGCTTTGGCCGCTACCAACGTTACTAGATTCTTCTTCAGTTTGCAAACTCCGCTGGGACGAGGCGGAACAACGCGGTCCTTTTCTAGGTGGCGCTTCCGATGCCATTTGACCAGTCGCCGCGACGTAATGGATCCTATGCACAGTGGTAAACGGAGTTCTTGCCGTTAATTTGGCGTTGCGGGAGTTATTTTCTATGATAGTGCACTAAGGTTATTACGAGTGGGCAATTGAAGCACGAGTTGTGCGGCTAATGCGTGCCGCAAGGCGGAGATACGAGTGCGATGACTGAATCTTGCGGGCATTGTGGTAATTTAGTGTATTGCGATCTTGTTCTTTAATATTCAACCGTATATATTGAAAGACCGTTGCAGTTGGTTTAAGGGTAAATGCTGGAGGGCTATTCACTTGAATTCATGTGCATGTTAGAGAAACCACAGGTAGCCAAATTTTCCAAAGCCCTTCAACACGACGTGCCTCGTAATCGTATAACCTTAGTTATTGTTATATGATGAGGCACACACCACATTCATCTGATGCCACCAAAGATATTGAAAGTGTAAAGCACAGGATAACTTGTTCGTTCCAGATAACTCAAATTTACGATCCGAGCGCCTCTTTTTTTTTCATTGAAAGATAGCACATGAATTCAATAAATGCGTGTCCCCTATAAGGCAATAAAATGCAAAATACAATGAGTTCACCGAAGTCTTATTGAACACAGTTTATTGAACGCTACAACAAACAAACTGGAAGTCACTTTTGTTCACGCAGTACCAAAACTGCTTCACCACGCGGTACCAAAACTACTTCACCGTGAACATTGTGCACGTAGTCCTTCAAGATACCGTCCTCCTGAAAGTGGAGGTCACACAACGTGCAAGATCTTGATAGTTCCTTATCCGATCTCGGTATTGCTCGTTGCCACTGTTGAAGACCCACCTCATCAACGGGTAGCTTGAAAAAATGCCTTTTTTTGGTCGCAGATTTTGTTGAGTCATAGCCGCTTCGGCAGCCAGTGACAAAGCAGCGAGGCTTGTTTTATAACCTCTAAAAACCGTCACACGACGCATGAGAGCTATGCAGCTAACAACCGGCATGATAACACAACAGAGCTGACAGCAAGTACAGTGTTTGGAAATATATTTCTAGACACTGTACAGCAAGTGAGACACAACTTCAATTGTCACCATGATATCTCAGTAAGCAGCAGTGGGAGCACAAACTGCGCGAGTGTCGTCGATCTCGCTGAGACACACAGTGATAGCGATTGCCACGGAACACACTTGCACTATGCTTGCGCGCTATGAAGAAGCACCTACTGTTTTGCTTCCCCGGCGTGGTCGGTGGCGTGCGCCTAACCATCATGAGCCTCGTCAGACCGGTCAAAAAGCGACGAGCGCGCCCCCTCGTGGTGGTGCATAGAAGGGTGACACCTGTGGCGGCGCAGTTTGCAAACTGAAAGAAAAATCTAGTAACGTTGGTTTGGCCGGCGCTTCGCTGGTCTGACTTTCACAGTTTTTCTACTATACGCACCGGTGGGACCAGTATACGGCTTCCGGTTCTTACCAAATAGTACGTCATACGCGGACAAGGCGCCCGGTCGGATTTCAGTTTTGGGTTTGCACCTTTTTGCTTATCAAAAACTATTTTGGCATTTCCTGAGCATTTCAGCTATTGGGCTCGTGACAAGTGTGTCTCGGGAACATAGAAACATCATCACCTTGACATGATCGAAAATCGCCGGAGTTGGCTTTTAAACTGCCGTTCAGTGCCGTTAGGAATATCCTTGTTCCGTATAAATGAACATTATACATTAAGAGAATAAGCATAAATTTATGCGTGGTTTGCTTGTATAGCCATAAAAAAACAGATCTTTTCATTTTAACTCGCTTCGCATACGCAAACTTGTTAATCAGCAAGCCCCAGTTATCATTTGGCGCGTTGCCATAGGGTCACGCGTGTTCGCGATAAAGCACAACGCACAAAATCGCCGGAGTTGGCTTTTAAACTGCCGTTCGGTGCCATTAGGAATATTCTTGTTCCGTATATATGAACATTAACATTAAGAGAATTGCCATAAATTTATACGTGGTTTGCTTGTATAGCCATAAAAAACAGATATTTTCATTTTAACTCGCCTCACATACGCGAACCTTTTAGTCAGCAAGCCCCAGTTATCATTCGGCACGTTGTCGTAGGGTCACGTGTTGATTGATTGATTGATATGTGGGGTTTAACGTCCCAAAATCACTATATGATTATGAGAGACGCCGTAGTGGAGGGCTCCGGAAATTTAGACCACCTGAAGTTCTTTACCGTGCACCCAAATCTGAGTACACGGGCCTACAACATTTCCGCCTCCATCGGAAATGCAGCCGCCGCAGCCGGGATTCGAACCCGCGCCCTGCGGGTCAGTAGCCGAGTAGGGTCACGTGTGTTCGCGATGAGCCACAACGTTACCGTTGTAATATTTTTAGTCCTTCGGCAGCATTCACCTGCTGTGTTCTGGTCTGCAGGATACGAGCAGATTGAATGTTGTTCTTCCTTTCTATTTTCAATGTTTTTTTTTTCGTATTCGTTTCGATATTCGATATTTTGGGCAACTATTCAGTACTACTCGATTCGAATTCGTTTCAAAATGAAATTTCACTATTACCACTCGCAGAGCGTTTTACAATGAAGAGTGTACAAAATCAAATGCATCTATCTATCTATCTATCTATCTATCTATCTATCTATCTATCTATCTATCTATCTATCTATCTATCTATCTATCTATCTATCTATCTATCTATCTATCTATCTATCTATCTATCTATCTATCTATCTATCTATCTATCTATCTATCTATCTATCTATCTATCTATCTATCTATCTATCTATCTATCTGGCTGCTCTGATATCCGCCCCCATTACATGGTATTTGCGAAAATTGGCTGACATTCGAGGAGGGCATTGATGCCTGTTCGCGAAATGAGTAACGCAATAATCCTGGAGCGTACGTTGTGAAACCCTTTCCTGCAGTCACGTGTGACACGTACCCGTATAGCGCTGGTGTGGTATGCGGATATGCGTCACAGGCGATTTACAGTGCATATCTTCTTACGAACGGCTAGAACAGACATAGGTAATTTCAACGGGGAGCGTCAAGAAAATATTCCATGATATATAGTGAAGTGTAGGATTGAAAAAGAACAATCAGGGTGAGTTAGGAAATCAACACACCAAGCATGAACCGGTGTTGGTGTGAATCAGCTGGAGGTGCATAACAAGTGAGGGAAAAAAAAATATGCTTTAGCTCGCTCAAAAGGAGATTGTGCCGCTTCAAAGGATGTCCCAAATTATAAACATAGTACATTTCTGACAAACAGATTATTTTTTATTACTTGAATATAAGGCTGACATGTTTTAAGCCTTTTTTTCCCCAAGATATGTCGTCACGGGTATACAAAGGTATCTCAGGCAAGGGCGCTGAAATGCGACCGATTGGATGAAGACGACAACGATGTTGTTGTTGTTGTTTTTGTTGTGGGACTGAGTCTGAGCTGCCCTGTTGTCCTACATTCCTGTGCTCTGTGTGCAATGTTAACCTGACCGGCGTTAACTTATTGAATCCTTCCCGTGACAATTTTATCTTATCCTACAGTTACGCGGACAGTGATAACATTCCTTCCACTGGGTGTTATCACATAACATTTCACGATCTCTTGCTTTTTTTATTGGTGGACTGTGCATTAAATCATAATGATTTATAACGAGCGGTATTTTTTTGTACTATGGCAAACCTAGCGCTTCCTTGTAAATTCTCCTAATTAGGCTGTTTAGTTTTGACTTTTCTGCAGTGAACCATCGGGGCTACGCCACCGTATAGGCGATATGACTTACAACGAATGATTGGATCAAACGGATGATGCTAACCTCTTCATGCCTTTGTGTTTATTGGTAATGCGCCTAACGAGGCGCATCGTGTTAGACACTCTGGCTTCAATGTTGAGAACTGTTTCTCCGTTGGTACCCTTGCTTTCTATGATAAGACCTATAGCACTCGGATTTTATCCACGGTTGGTATGGCGTGACCATCGCTTGCAGTGAGTTTTATATAGGCGTGTGCCTGCGCTTGGGGATGTTGTTTGGGTGGCTGACCTCTAAGTGTAGGGCGATATAGCAGTAGCTCAGATTACTCCACCGAGCAGGATAGTCCAGTTCCTTGTAAATACCGCTCTACTGTGTCAATCCCCTCCTGTAATCTCTGTTCAAAGGAACCGTCACTGCCGTCGCACACCCAGAGGGTGATGTCGTCAGCGTAAATAGTATGACAAAGTCCTTGGATGGTTTGTAGTTTTGAAGGAAGACCAATGAGGGTGAGGTTAAACACCAAGGGAGAAATCACGGAACCCTGCGGGGTGCCCGCGCTTCCCATGCTTATTTCGGACGACCTGAGTGCGCCCACAGCAATCGTGGCCGTTCTGGCCGTAAGAAATTCTCTGATATAGTTGTACGTGCGAAGCCCCAAGTTTAGGGTATTGACCTAATTTAGAATGGTGATATGCGGGACAAAGTCAAAAGCCTTCTTGAGATCCATGCCAAGTATGCCCTTAGTGGAGCGTCCTGTACTGTCTATGATGTGATGCTTCAGCTGCAGCATGGCATCCTGCGTTGAAAGATGGCTGCGGAAGCCAATCATGGTGTGTGGGAAAATATCATTGTCTTCGAGGTAATTTGTCAGTCTAGCCAGAAAAGCGTGTTCCATCAATTTGCCCATGCAAGATTTTAAGTAAATGGGCCTGAGATTGTCAGTATTCAGTGGTTTGCCTGGTTTCGGAATCAGTATCACCTGGACCTTTTTCCACTGCGGGGGCAAGATTCCGGTATTTCAGCAGTTATTAACGTAGTCTGTGATATGCGTGATCAACCCATCGTCCAAATTACGAATTACCTTGTTAGTGAGGTTGTCTGGACCTTTTGCAAATTTACTGTTAAGTTTCTTTAGGGCGGCACGGATATCCCCTTCGGTGAATTCTTCGTCTAGAGTGGTGTTGACCTGGCCCGTATAATCTGGATGCTGCTGAGTAGGAGCCTGAGAGATGTAAATAGCTCTACTTCCTTAAGAACTCCTAGTTGGTGCCATTTTATGCATGATTTAGTTTGTTGATGGTTTGTCGTTGGGTGGTTTTGATGTCTTCTGGATCGAACAGGAACCGTAGAAAATGTCAAGTTTTACAAAGATTTAGCTGCCTGTCCATCGCATCGCAGGCTTCGTCCCAGTGTTGCCGGCTTAGCTCTGTTGCATAGATCTATATCTTTGTGTTGAGAAGTGCTATGCGTTTCCTAAGGTTTCTGTTGTGTTTCTGTGTCTTCCACCTCGTTTGGAGCGGTTGCTTTGCCTCCCACATGTGGAGAAGCCGGCTATCGATCTCTTCGAGGTGTGCCCCGGAGGTACAATTCGGGTGGCATTATTCATATCCTGTTGTAGCGTGTGTATCCAGTCCTCCATGTCGCTAATGGGTTGTACCTGGTTCTGACGTAATTTGCGGAACTGAGTCGAGTCTACCAACTTTAGCTGTTTTCCCATGGGTTTACGGAGGCCACCTTGAACATGTACCTCGATGGTGTAGTGGTCGCTGCCCAGGTCCTCTATGGTATTTTTCCAGGTGGCTGCAGATGTGTTTCTCGTGAACGTAAGATCAGGCGTTGTGTCTTTACTGCAGCTGGTGGCCTAACGTGTGGGTGTGCTAGGGTTGGTGATGAGAGTTAATCCCTCCTGCTGCGAGTCAAACCAGAGGGCCCTACTTTTAGGAAACACGTAAGAGTATCCCCAGGCAATGTTTGATGCGTTGAAGTCACCCGCTATTAGGATGGAATTTCGGCCAGCGATGTTGAGGGTGCGTTTGAACAGTGTGAGAAATCTGTGCTTCTTTTGTTTAGGGCTCCTGTATACGCTTAGTATAAAAAAAGACTTTCGTCTGTCTTGCGTTGCGGAACGAGTTCAATAAATATATTGTCTATATTGGTAATTTTCGTGTCCTGTTGCGTGAATGTAAGGTTTCGTCTAACTAGGACAGTCGTCTCCCCGTTGGCATGTGCAATCGAGTGATATCCTGCCAATTTAGCGAGACAATGTGTCTCCTGCATTGAAATGATATCGGTTTTAACTTCCCCCTTAAGGTATTGGTGAATATTTGCTTGCTTATTCGCGTAGCTTCTACAATTCCATTGCCAAATCGTGTAGGCATGATTTCTAGCTATGATGAGACGCAGGTGTAGGAATGTCGCCGGCTGTATCACACTGAATGCCGACTAGGAAGGTTGCTTTACAGTCGCCATGTGATTTAGTCTGCTAGGGGGCAGAGGGGTGACTCAAGCCTCCACAGCGATGAGTCGCTGTTGTAGATGTTTGTTTTGTTGCTTGATAATTTTAGCTATATTATCTACGTGGTCAGTAAGGGCCGAGATCAGTCGGGATGAGTTGCTCATCCACTTATTTATTTCTTTGACTGATGCTGAATTTGCATCAGGACTTTAGTCTCGGGTGTCAGGCGTGTGGTTTTGTCTTCATTGGCCAGGGTTTAGGCTCTGCGTACTCCAATTGACGTAAGCAGCTAGAATAAAACAACTGTGATATTGGGGAGGGGGGAGTGATCCCTAAATGAAAAGAAGAGAAAAGTGAGCCCCGTAACTGTCTTTCAGGGGGAGGACACCTCAACAGTAGCTCACGGGGGATGGGGTAAGGAGGGATTAAAAGGATAGGAATAAAAGGTATAGAGATAGGGAGAGGGGAAGAAGAGAGTGAGGCGCACGTACAGCCACATACGGAAGTAGGCAGAAGATGGGAAAGATGGACACGGTCGCAGGAGTCCGAAGATGGGGCTATAACGGGGCACCACTCGGCGAGAGCTCTTGTCGGTGTCAGGAGATGGCGTATAGGGCGAGCCAGTCGGCCAGAGCTGCGCTGCTGTCGGAGATCGCGTGGGAACAACCGGTCGGCACCAAATCCAACGATCAAGCCCTGTGATATTCGGGAGTCCTTATATATGCGATGTTTCAGGGACTTTGCAAAGGGACAAGTGTCTTGAATTTTCCGTGTTCCGCGCTATAACAACCCAAACGCTATACAAAGGGGAAAAATGATGGAAGACTTCGTCAGTTATAAGCAAGGACTTGTGCAACTTTTGCCAACAAGACATGCTGATTGTACAAAAGCGCTTGCTGTTGGTGCTCAACTCAACAAAGCCCAAGCAAAAAAAAACACGCACACGCTCTTAATAACATTATATTTCTGCAACAATGCAGTTCCCAGCATTTTTTAATAGCAACTACCCCATAAAAAATGAAGGAAGGAAGTCTTAGTGTGGGCCACCATATTTGAAGTCTATTACGTATATAATGCAATATATACTGCCGCGCGTAGTTCTGTGTTGCCACGCCACCCACGGTGAAACAAACGCACGTAGTCGTTTTTTTTTGTGTGTGTGTTTTTCTTGTGTGAGTGCGTTTTCTTGTGTGTGTGTGTGTGTGTGTTACCTTGTAAGAGCATGAATCACTCTGCTTAGAGTACGATCCCCAGTTCTCATAGACAAGATCAAGATCATTGTAAGAAGATACTAATAATGTAGCAGAAGTCAATCAACAAGATGGTATAGATAAGCAAAAGTTAATTCAATTTCGTTTGGCTACTGCCGCGTGTGTTCAACGAAAAAGAAAACCACTTTTTGTGGACTGAGTAGGCAACGTGTCACAGAACGAGCGCTCAAAATGGGCGCGCCGCCAAATTCTTGTGATAACGCGCGGGAGAGACGCCGCGAGGTCAACGAAAAAAAAAAGAGAAAACAAGCATCCAAGGACTGCCCGGGGCGCGCGACCCTCTCCTCTCGGAAGCGTAGGCTCGCCGACGAACATCCTCACCCCACAACGGTGGCCGAGCAAGCACTCGAATGTTATAGATGGAAAGGGGCGTGGTGAGGCCGGTTTGAGTCATCTGTCGCGGACGGCATTCGAACCGTTTCGCCCTCTCCCAAGCCTTCGCTGCATATCGCGCCGACGAAATGACGAGAACTTTCTGGAATCTCGCGCGGAAGGTATTTAATGGAGCAGCCGAGGTGAGACATCAGGAGAAGACGGAAGTTAGCGCCAGAGCGCGTAGGGATTCCGCTGTGTAGTGGGCGAAGGTTTTGGCCGTAGAGACAAAGCAGAAGAAGAAGATGATTTCCACCTGAGGGGTGACGACTCGAGCTACAGGCAAGAGTGTGTGTTTACCACTATCGAGCGAAGACGCGTGGCAATAGCTGCGTGTGTGAAGCCGACGTGTTTCCGGCGAAGAAGTTTGAAGCTTGGAGAGTGGCCAATTGAAGACGCGAGGTTTCCTGGAAGAGAAACTTCGGCGAGGTTTCCTGGAAGAGAAACTTCGAGGGCAGGGGAACGACAACAATGCTGGACTTTGAGTGAGTGATTCTCGGAAGAGTATCATCCAGACTATTGTTCCAAGAACTTTGGACTGAATAGATTTCCTATCTCTTCCGTCTTTAGGTGTCTTGGTTGTTCAATGCATGCGACTGCATTGTAGTGCGTATTGTTGTCTGTGTCTGTTGTTTCGAGTGTGGCTGATTGTACTGTGTAGTACGTTGTTTGTTTAATGACATATTGTACCCAACTATTGTGAAGTGTGCATACTTGTGCGTTGTTTTGATCTGCCAATATTGAGAATATAATTTCGTTTGTTTATCAACTCTCGGCTCTGACTTGTTCTTTGAGCCACAGCCGGCGTCCGCTGGCGCGCCAAAAAGGACCACTTCTAAATTGTCCACGCTTTCGTGGTGCGGTTCGGGGGTCCGATACTTCGGCCTATGGAATTAGCCCGGAGATCGCCTCCCTAATTAACGGGACCTGTGTGACAATCAATCTGGCGTCCGCGACAGGACCTTTTGGTGCACAGTGCGTCCAAAGTAGTGAGAAGGAGTTTCGAGTTGTTGATAGTGCTATCGGAACGAATTTGTGTGTTGCCCAGTGTTCTCGTTAACGAGTGCAGGGGAGTGTTCCGATAGACTGATTTAGGCAGATACTTTTTGCTCGCGGCAAGACTTCATTTGCGAGACACGATGGATCTCGAAAAGTTAGTAGCTCTTGGTGAGAAGATGGGTCTTTCTGGCGTCTAACTACGGAAGTGGGTCACCCAGAAGGAGAAAGAAGAAAAAGAGAGGGCCAAAGAAGAAAAGGCAGCTGAGCTGGAAAAAGAAAGGTTGGCGGTCGAAAGAGCCAAAGCGGAAAAAGAAGCTGACTTGGAGAGAGAGAGGTTGGCAGCTGAGGGGGCCAAGGAAGAAAAAGCAGCTGAGTTGGAGAGAGAAAGGCTGGCCGCTGAGATGGCGAGAGAAGAAAGAAAGGCAAAGGAGCGACAGCTGAAGGAAGAAAGAGAGCAGCAATTGAAGTTGGAGCTGGAGAGAGAAGAGTTGGCAGCCGAAAGGGCGAGAGAAGAAAGAGAGGCAAAGGAGCGACAGCTGAAGGAAGAAAGAGAGCAACAATTGAAGTTGGAGCTGGAGAGAGAAAGACTGGCAGCTGAGAGGGCGAAAGAAGAAAGAGAGGAAAGAGAACCGCAGCGACAGCACGAGATAGAACTCGAGCGGCTCCGTTTGCAACAGCGAAGTGAAACTCCGGTCCAAGCGAGAGTTGAAAGCAGCGAACGGGAGGACCACGGCTTCCGCTTGAACCCAAGCAAGCTGCTCGTAGCGTTTGATGAAAGGAAGGACGACCTTGACGCGTACCTTCACCAATTTGAGACGATTGCGAGGAGCCAGAATTGGCCGGAACATCAATGGGCAACTGCTTTGAGCACTTGCTTGAATGGTGAAGCGCTCAGTGTGTACGGTAGGCTGACGCCGACTGATGCAGCCAACTATGCAAAGGTGAAAGCTGCTTTACTGAAGCGATTTAGATTTACTGTGGAAGGATTCCGGGACAGATTTCGGACAGGAAAGCCAGCTGATGGTGAGACGGCTACGCAGTATGCCGCCCGACTTTGCCACTATTTCGACAGATAGATTGAACTTTCAGGGACAGCGCAGGAGTACGATGAGCTTAGGGAGCTCCTAATTAGAGAAATTTCTTTCTAGTTGCCACCCAAGCCTGTCGCTGTACTTGAAAGAGAGGAAAGCTGAGTCACTTGAAGGCATGCTCGAATTGGCTGATCAATTCTTGGAAGCGCAAGATGGAACTAATTTGGCCAGGGTCAAGAAGGAGTGTCCTGAAGATTCGAAGAAATCGGCTCCCGAAGAAAAGAAGCGTGCACCGGAGAGCATTCCGTGATGTTTTCTGTGTAACCGAGTGGGTCATCGCGCGAAAAACTGTCGAACGATCTTTACGAGCCCTACGGTTGTAAAATGTTTCAAGTGTGGTCAGACTGGGCACGAAGCAGACGCATGTCGAAACGTAGCGAGTCAAACTCACCAGGTATCCTGTGTGCAAGCGGCACCGGAATCCGGTAATAATGCCGTCACAGATGGATTCGTAGTGTTGAAAAATGGGGAGAAAATTCCTACTGTGGGTGCTGTAATGGCAAAACAGCCAACCGGTGTTACGAAGGGAATGCCAACGTTGCCTGGAAAAGTTGCGGGCAAAAAGGTTACGGTGTTAAGAGACACCGGTAGCTCCACGGTTATCGTGCGGAGAAATTTGGTACGGGAAAGTGAGTTAACAGGCAAAACGAAACCGGTTTGCCTAATTGACCGTACGGTTCGGATGCTTCCCGAAGCAGAAATTGAGGTTGAAACCCTGTACTTCAGCGGGAAGGTTACCGCTCTATGTATGACGACCCCCCTGTACGACCTTGTCGTCGGAAACATCGACGGGGCGCGCGGACCGAATGATCCGGAATGTTTGGGAGAAGACCCTAAGATAGAGCCCTCGCCAACCCAGTGACCGCGAGATACAGTAGAGGAGCATCCCGTGACGGATCTCACTAGAGCCCAAGGTGGAGCCGCGGCGCAAGAGACCGCGAATGAGAAGATGATCGTGCTGAATGAGTTCACGTGCTGGGCAGCTGGACTTACGTCGGCACGACCTCAACCGACCGACAGTGTAAAGGTGACGGAGTCGGCCAGCCAGAACGAGCGCTCAAATTGGGTGCGCTGCCAAATTCTTGCGATAACGCGCGGGAGAGACGCCGCGAGGTCAACGAACAAAAAAGAGAAAACAAGCATCCAAGGACTCCCCGGGGCGCGCGACCCTCCCCTCTCGGAAGCGTAGGCTCGCCGACGAACCTCCTCACCCCACAACGGCGGCCCAGCAAGCACTCGAATGTTATAGATGGAAAGGGGCGTGGTGAGGATGGTTTGAGTCATCGGTCGCGGACGGCATTCGAACCCTCTCGCCCTCTCCCCAGCCTTCGCTGCGTATTGCGCCGAGGAAATGATGAGAACTTTCTGGAATCTCGCGCGGAAGGTATTCAATGGAGCAGCCGAGGTGAGAGATCAGGAGAAGACGGAAGTTAGCGGCAGAGCGCGTAGGGATTCCGCCGTGTAGTGGGCGAAGGTTTTGTCCGTAGAGGCAAAGCAGGAGAAGAAGATGATTTCCACCTGAGGGGTGACGACTCGAGCTACAGGCAAGAGTGTGTTTACCGCTATCGAGCGAAGACGCGTGGCAACAGCTGCGTGTGTGAAGCCGACGTGTTTCCGGCGAAGAAGTTTGAAGCTTGGAGAGTGGCCAATTGAAGACGCGAGGTTTCCTGGAAGAGAAACTTCGGCGAGGTTTCCTGGAAGAGAAACTTCGAGGGCAGTGGAACGACAACAACGCTGGACTTTGAGTGAGTGATTCTCGGAAGAGTATCATCAAGACTTTTGTTCCAAGAACTTCGGACTGAAGAGATTTCCTATCTCTTCAGTCTTTAGGTGTCTTGGTTGTTCAATGCATGCGACTGCATTGTAGTGCGTATTGTTGTCTGTGTCCATTGTTTCGAGTGTGGCTGATTGTACTGTGTAGTACGTTGCTTGTTTGGTGACATATTGTACTCAACTATTGTGGAGTGTGCATACTTTTGCATTGTTTTGATCTGCCAATATTGAGAATATGATTTCGTTTGTTTTTCAACTCTCGGCTCTGACTTGTTCTTTGGGCCACAGCCGGCGTCCGCTGGCGCGCCAAAAAGGACCGCTTCTAAATTGTCCATGCTTTCGTGGTGCGGTTCGGGGGGCCGATACTTCGGCCCTTGTAATTAGCCCAGCGACCGCCTCCCTAATTAACGGGACCAGTGTGACAAACGACAGGGCCGCTTTTGCATAAAGGGGCACGACTTTTACAACGGAAGTAAAGACAACCACTTAATACTTATAAAAAAAGCAGCAAACGCTTCTTCGAAGTTCTGATAAGCATTCTAAACAAAGGTTTACAAATATCGGCTTTGCCTCTGCTTGAAAAGTGTTGAGCATCGCAATGTTTGGTCACAGTAGTTAAGTGTATGACAGCAGCATGCTCCGTGCAGAATTCATCATGTACTTTTCAACGGTGGTTGAACCGAAGGATAGGCAAAGGCGCGTCTGTCAAAAAGAACAGAAATAGGGCAAAAGAACGAACAAAAACAAAACAAAAAAGACAAGACTAGACAAGATGAGAACGGAGTGAAAAGGGGCAGAGGAGCGCATGATAAGCCAGTCGTAAAGCTCAGGTCGTTCTTCGCGATCCGAGGTTTCAACCCAAATAAGAAGCAGCATGGCGAATGAAGCTCGGCTTCGTTGTTGGCGCGCCCTTTATTTTTACGCCCGATTCCTCAAGCAATTCGCTCGTCCGCGTGAGACGTCTGTGTGACAGATGGTGCCGGCGCCACCGCTTCCCTCGCCTACGCGGCTGAAAGGCGAAATTCGGAAGAAAAGGAGATGACGCCTAAATGAAGAAAAAAGGAAGTAAATGGGAGGAAATGAGACGAAAGGGGCAAAATGGGGAGCAAGAAGGTCATACCCCCCCTCTCCGAAGTGCAAGTAGGAATCGGAGCACGTTTCTTCCTTGGCAGCCTCGGCTCTGCGCGCTGCATCGAAGCTACACGCGAACCCTACTTTCTCTCTTTTTTTTTACCGCGACGATGAAGCTTTCCGCGCGTTTTCTCAGCGTCGCGCTGTCGGATTCCTCCCGACAAGCCCAACCCACTTTCCCTCATTTTTGGGCACTTCTCTTTTTTTCTGTACGTTTGTCAATGTCTCAGCTCGATGCCATCGCTCTGCAATATTGGTCATACTCTGCTCGTTTCGAGTCCCTTTCTTCTTGACTTTCGCTGCTTCCGGCCAGTGAGCGCTGTCCGCGCGGGCGTTGGATCGCTGTGTGTGAGGTTGTGGCAAGGGGGGTGGAAGGTGGTGCATTGAATGGCGTGCCAGCCCCGGCGTCCACTGCCTTCCTTTGTATAGGTGAGCGCCTTCGTTTCTGCTTACTTGCGCCATCAGCACGCCGCAGCGACCGTCCGGCCTGCTTCCCTGCCTGCCATAGCAATGTCCGGCCAGCGGCGCTTCTCGCAACGTCCCCTTCGCCACCACACCCCTCCGCGCCTTCGGTTGCTCTCCTTACGTTTGCACTCGCGAACGCTGTTGCCTCCGCTGCGTTTTTTGCTTTCTGCCCGAGCCGCTCGTCGCGAGACGTGACAGAGACGAATGGCGCTGCTGATGTCGCCCCCGGTCGCGTCGAGACGTGCCGATGAAACCGCGCTTCTAATGCACTCTGGATGGGTCGTACTTTTTTTGCTTTTGCACGCTTGCTTCCTATCTGGAAGTGTGCGTGCGTATGTGTGGGCGTCTATCGTATCCGTGGCGAGTGGCCGTGCTCGCAGATACACCCTTCGCTATATAGCCTTGTACGTCTCTCCGCCGCTATCCGCGTCGCCTAGCGGCAGCGCGCTGTAGCGAGCTGTCGTGAGCCGCCACAGATGGCTGGACGACGTGTACGTATACATAATGCAGGTCGTTGTCGCAACTCGCTATAAACGCACTTGTCTACGCGTGTTAAACCGTTGCGCGCCAGGCCAGCGAGGTTGCCGAGCTGCCGGCGCTAAGCGGTCTCCGCATTGACAAGCCCTTGTACGTTTTCGCCGGACTTTGCTGTGCTTGTATACTCAACTCTATTCCGAACTCTCGGTGAGATGAAAAAAATGGCAGCATGTCCACGGGGTGAATGATGGAGAGTGGGGCGAAGCATCCATCCGTCCATTCGTTCTTGCTTCCTTCCATCCATGCGTCCGTCTGTGTGACCGTCCGTGCGTCCATCCGCCCGGCCGTGCGTACGTGTGTTCGTACGTCCGCACGTTCAACCGTGCGTCCGTCCCTATACGTTCGTCCATTCATCCGCCCCTGCATCCGTCCATGTATCCGTCCGTCCGTGCAGCCATCCATGCGTCCGTCCATGCATCTGTCTCTGTGTTCGTTCGTCCATCTAGTCAACATTCCAAGTACCATAATCTCGCACCTTTTCATCATATATTCCCCATATAGAAGCAGAGCCATCCAGCGGACATTCCAAGGAGCAAACGAGAGGTGGCACACGCACACTTTCTTACGGCTTGCGCTTCGTGTCTACTTCCCACCTTTAACCACCTCGAATTCATGGTATATACTATAGTTCACTGTATTCATGGCACTGCGGCCCAACGCTCGCTAAACCTTTCTAAAACCAAGGAGGTTACGCCCAGCGAGTATAACGTAGCAACCCTTTCTTGTCAGACAGTGCTCAATGTACCTGCTAATGGCTGCTAACGGGGAATGGGAAACAGGCGAATTCGGCTTTTAGTTAACGCGCCCGCTGCAAATTTTTTTATTGTTCAACAACGCACAGGAGAATTCTCCCACCGGCACCACCTTGCAGGTCAAAGCGTATGACATGTTACGCACTACTACGAGGGACCAGCGGGTGCCGCTTTAGAAAGCTTCACCCATCAAAAAAATTAATTTAAGTACCACAACCCGTACCACAAGTAAAATTTCATGTATGTACAGGGAGAATAGACAACCTACTTGTAATTTCGCTTAAAACTTCTGGCCACCACCTAACGAAATTTGAAGGGTGCCCATATCACGGCTCCTTCAATACCTCCCGACTCTTTCATATTCTGGCTGTGGAGAAGGCACCGATGGAGATGCCTCGTATAATGCACATGCGTTCTGCGGCCTGCCTGGGCGCCGGAAGGCGAGTAGGCGTTCACATGGACGTCTTCAAACGGGATGGACTAAGCACCCTATGCAAACGTTGCACAAACTCGGCCTATATTTCTTTGAATCACCGATATGAAATTAGAGACTGCGCGAAAGACGAGATGATAGATCGGAAAAGTGCGGGACGTCGCGTCACGTTCAAAACAATCAGGCTCATTGCATTTCTACATGCAATACTGTCTTCCCCAGTTTGAGACGAAACGAAACATTATACTTGGCCAGAAAGGTTAGAACAAAAGAAGCAACGTTCCCAGCAAGAATGACTCTGATGTCAATTCTGCTGCAGAAGTATCTGTTACAGAAGTACATATTTGCAATATCTGTCTGTCTAGATACTAAAAGGCACGTACGAGCTGCTGCCACTACTTTACTTGCTTTTCGGAGCTTAAAGGGACGCCGAAGACAAATAACAATTTACGTGAGAGTGAAAGCTCAATGTATTGATGTAGTACAACGTGTAAAACGACAATAGTGTCAAGAGTAGTGCCCTACTTACCGAGAAATGAAAGTAAATACACGAGAACGCATGCGCCGCAGTATACGTTCGCAAAAAGATCCCGATGAAGTCAGAGTTACAGCCTACAATTACTCACTAGTAATCGAGCTAGCTTCACTAAATAAGGATCATTCCGTGCATGAAGAGACGTAGAAAAAGCGGCTTGTTCTTTCCTATTTTATCCATGGAAACAAGAATTGCCAGACGTTTCTATGGGGAATGGCGCGAGTGGTTTAAACGTTCAAAATTCGCCTGGTTAAACTGGACAGGTCGTGCCATCTGGCGGGGCCCAGTTGAACCAAGCACGTCTTGCATCTCGGAGCCAATGACAGGAAAATGTTCATTGACCGTTGTTGCTGCTGTGGCTCCTGCTGCTATAATTATGCTGCTATACTAGTGTCGGCGGCCACGCACGAAAGCCGGGCAACGTTGTACACGACAACAGTTACGTAAGACGTTTTGCTTGAGGCGGGTTAAGTGAAGGGTGCCAACCTGATGCAGACCACTAAAATATGATCTCACTTTAAAATAAGCACTTCCTTGGCACAAAAGTAACACTGCAAGGTTTCAGGACAACTGTTTCAACAATCAACATGAACTCAATAGTTTCCTTTAGTCTTCATTTAACTAAATAAACAAAATAAAGAAAAAAAGTTGCCTTGACTCGACAGACTTTGCTAAAACCACTAATGCGGCATTCTCCAGGGCGAGGTCGCGTTGGGCTGCCTGCCTCGCATGCTGGTCCCCGATCCAGCGCTGCTCTCCGCTCCGGAATATATTCACGAGCTCTCTCTCTGCAATGCTGCGAACACATACATATACAGGGTAACATACACAACGAGCCAGAACCGCCACCCAAACCTCAACGTACCTCCTTTCGGACTCCTTTGATAAGCCTGCATGCTCGGCCAGTCTCGAAAATGGAATCAATTTCGCCTCCTGCTGCTGCTGTGGCGGCGGCGTCTGTCCAACGTGTCCTTTTTCATTTTTCTTTCTCTCTTACGGACCAGTCGTCGCCAGCGCTTGCTTTCTGGGGCTCGCTGGCGTGGTACATCTCTATTATGAATGACGACGGGTCGGTGTTACAGCGAGAAGGCCACAGGGTGAGGACGTGGAGGCAGCGTGTGCGTGTGTGTGTGTGTGTGTGTGTGTGTGTGTGTGTGTGTGTGTGTGTGTGTGTGTGTGTGTGTGTGTGTGTGTGTGTGTGTGTGTGAACGGTAAGAGCGGGTGAGAGTGCGTTTCCAACCGGACCACGTGACGCACGATCGGCACCACCAGCGAATCGACTCTGGCCACGACGGAAAAGAGGACGCTCGCGAGACGGGTACCCCGCCGGTGTCGCCGCAGCCGTCAGCAGCGCGCGCTCACGGGGCCAGTTCGGGGTCGTTAGCGACGTCTACCTGCGCCCGGCAATCGATCACGCGGCGCGCACCGCCCCGCGCCGACGCTGCCGCAGCGACTCGCCCTTCCTCCACCGCGCGTCGGTGATCGATTGCAGTGGGGACCCGCGCCGGCGTTTGTATCTGCGAGACGACGAGCAACTGCCCTTATCGAGTCCTTATTGTATTCTTCTCGGTCACAAGCGAACGTTTCTTGCTTCGATCGGTTTGGCGGCCGCCACGAGTTCCTCATACCCCCCTCCCCCCCCTTGTTTCTTTTCTAGGAAGCCACGTACACTGCTGCGTAAAACTGCGTAAAACTTCGGTACGTAATCAATCAGGTCTATCTTTTTCTTTACTTTTCTTTTCTTTTTGTGAAGTCTGTGACGCACTTCTCGTGTATGCTGCATGTTATGAAGCTTGCAGACCTGTAATATAAAAGAACTGTACGTGTGCACGAAATGTGCCACGGCGAATGAAAGGCCATATTGATTGATGTGGCCTGCAGGCACAACCTGAATGGTCACGCGTACATGCCCTGACGTAAAACGCGTTTTATACTTACGTCATAGCCCTGCGCCCTTGCCCAATATTTTTTTGTCTCGCTCTGAAATAGGCTTCATTTTTCTGTACCATGACATCTATCGCCCGATTCTTGCATGGGTGGTTTCCCGGACTGGAAGGCGCCGAGTTCGTGAACAAAGCAATAAACCAAGTGAGTTTGTACAACATGTATCACTTCTCTTGTGTGAGCTATGGGCAAATCGAAATAATATATTGATTGGACGTTTCTGAAAACTAACTGATATGCAGCACTCAAGAACAAGTATCGACGCCTTGACACTTATCATTATGGGTTATTCTGGGCAAAACGAGTATTCATTGTGGCAGAAGCTGTCAGACTGCGTCGTGTTCGTTGTAACGAGCCGCCAAGAAAACAGTTGAGTGACTGCTTTCTGGAACCACCTCACAGAATGGAATGACCGTGCACCGACTGGAACCACCTCACAGAATGAAATTACGGCGGCGTTTGTCAATAACAGTATACCACCTTTCACCCTTTGACGGCCACAGGAAATTCAGCACTACGGAACGTTGGCATTAGGGGCGACAAAAAGGCAAGTGTATTGTTAAGATAATGCCTCGATGATACCACAGTATTAAAACAGTTTCGACTGGTAAAGCAACAGTTCACGCCCAGCCGCGGTGGTCTATATAGTGGCTAAGGTATTCGGCTGCTGACCCGCAGGTCGCAGGATCGAATCCCCGCTGCGGCGGCTGCATTTCCGATGGAGGTGGAAATGATGTAGGCCCGTGATCGATATGTGGGGTTTAACGTCCCAAAACCACCATATGAATATGAGAGACGCCGTAGTGGAGGGCTCCGGAAATTTCGACCACCTGGGATTCTTTAACGTGCACCCAAATTTGAGCACACGGGCCTACAACATTTCCGTCTCTATCGGAAATGCAGCCGCCGCAGCCGGGATACGAACCCGCGACCTGCGAGTCAGCAGCAGAGTACCTTAGCCACTAGACCACCGCGGCGGGGCATGATGTAGGCCCGTGTGCTCAGATTTGGGTGCACGTTAAAGAACCCCAGGTGGTCGAAATTTCCGGAGCCCTCCACTACGGCGTCTCTCATAATCATGTAGTGGTTTTGGGACGTTAAACCCCACATATCAATCAATAAACAGTTCACTTATCAAAGCCACCCATCGTGGCCTATAGCGCTTATGTTGTTGACGGTGGACCATTACCTTGGCGGATTTACATGTGGACGTTTACAACAACAGTGTCGTGGCTCAGGTGGTTCACTGATAAAAAGGCGTATATTGGTCTGGCCTGTCTCGTTCTCTGAAAGATGATTTAAATTCATTTGGCTATACAGCTTTCATGAGCGAGACGTCGTATTGCAACCATGTTCGGCAGTTTATTGCTGTTCACTTTACAACAAAATGCTCACACGCACACGTTTAGGTACATGCTTTGCCCACACTATACGGAACTACACATTACTTTCTTGCGTTGCTGTGCGTCGTTGCTTACCACAAGCGTGTTATCTAGTCAAGTCATCCAGGAGGATGTTCACCTTTTGCTAGAGGTGCTCTTCGGGCCGTGGTAACAGTAATTTTTGTGATGGGAAGGGGCACCTGTCTGAGCTTATTTTTTTTTTTTTCATAGACAGTTGCCCAATCCTCTAACTACCGTGCCCAGCGGCGACATTTCCGTGTTCCACGTGATGGAACAAAACAAATTGTTTTGCGGGAACGTGGTATTTGGGCATGCAGCTTGCACTCTCCCTTTTTTTTAAATTAATTCAGTCACCCCGCCGCGGTGGTCAAGTGGCTATGGTACTCGGCTGCTGACCCGCAGGGCGCGGGTTCGAATCCCGGCTGCGGCGGCTGCATTTCCGATGGAGGCGGAAATGTTGTAGGCCCGTGCGCTTACACTTGGGTGCACGTTAAAGAACCCCAGGTGGTCGAAATTTCCGGAGCCCTCCACTATGGCGTCTCTCATAATCATATAGTGGTTTTGGGACGTTAAACCCCACATATCAATCAATCATTTAATTCAGTCATACGGTGAAGATGTATACACAAAAGATTGCCGCTCGCCAACGATGGCTAAATATTTGGGCGACAATACTTTACGCATTCCGGACGAATGCGACCGTTTTCCTGACCACATGGACGTTCAGGTGAGTTTGAGCAGGATCAGACTATTTGTATATGCACTACCTCCTGACCAAGGCTGTGAAATGGCGTCTGTACATGTGTGCTGTGAAAATATGCTGCTATAGAGAGAGCAAAGCTTCAAGACTAGTTGGAACGGCCGTCTAAGTATACATTAGAATGCCGTGCAACCATAGTTGCGCTGAGTGAAACGCACGAAGGACTAACACAATCTTGTCCTTTTCTCGTTTTTGTGTAGTCCTTCCCTGAATATTGGTCAGCACAACTAGATTAGAACCCTTGGAAGATCTTTTTTTGTAAGTGCTTTAGTTTCATAAGTGAATGATTGATTTTGTCTAGAACTAGCCCTCTTTTGAATAATTGTTAGATCCATGTGTTACATTATTTTCGATATCCACCCTTGACATCCAATGCCTTTTATTACTACGCGACCGGGTATCCACTCAAGTACAATACTGCGACCCAAATCGTATTCCTTAGTTTCTTCAATACGCTGAACTATTATTGTTATCCTCGCCGTTTTAACATGTATACGCTGCTGCCTCTCTTGATTGAGAGCACGCACCCAAAACAAAACCGGGATGAACGTGAACGTAGCGCGTTTGCGATTTTCGAGAACTTCGCATGCCAGGAGTGTTTTCAAGACAAGGCCGCTTCACACTCGCCAAGAAGAAAACGAGCATAGTAAATTGCTTGGTCACTGCCTGTTGGTTCTTCCTGGTCACCACCTGATTTGCTTTGCTACATTTGTTATTCTATGGCTATTACTACTGGACAATTGCTGCCCAAAGGTCATACACAACTTCTTCGTCCCCATTAAGTTTCGCCCATACACGACAGTAAATCGTATATTTGGTCTAGTTAACCTGCTTGCCATTCCTACCTTTGAAATCTGTCAATATTTCTCTCTTTGCACGCGTTTCAAGAAGGAGGCTGCTTTCTGACTCATAACATCTGGTGTCATGTGTCAGCGTCAAAGGTTAAAGCGGCAGTCTATCAACATTGATTTTATGGTCGACACAAATTGTTAAGCACGAAGGAGAAGGAAGCGTCACGGCAAACAATATCCATTAGGCGCTCTTAACCGGACCAGAAGCCTTCTTATTTTGTGCCTTCTATACGATAACAGGCCTAGTCGAGCAATTTAAAGAGCATTATATCTGCCGTCCGGCGCCGGAAAAAAAAAGGAAAGGAATGGTTTCGTTTAGTTATACACTTCACTTAGCAGACAGTCCCGATAAAATAAAAAAAAATGAAGAGAATCGTTGAAGGCTGCATAAAGGAAAGAAAATAACTTTCTATTTTCTTTTTTGGTTGAACAGCGCCGTATACCTCAAACTTAGCCAGTCTCCTGGTAACTTGCCAAGAAAGTGGATCGATTGCTCGAACTCCGTTTGCTTATTAGGTTTCCTTTCCTGTCTTCTCTCTTTTGTTTCTTTTGCGCTTGTCACTGCCGCACCATTGTTATACCTAAAGAAAACCCGCCAGATCGAAACAAAAAAAAACACAGAAGTGAAGAACGAAAGACCCGAAAAGATGTGCGCCCACAGTGGCGAAATTCGCGAAAAAACCCCCCATGCCCCGTTTTTCCCCGGTCCAAACGTTATTCTGCTCTTTTCTCTTTCAAAATTCGCTTCCTTAAGCACTGGCGCCTCTTTTCTGAATTCCCTTTTAATATCTTTTTTTTTTTCGGGCGCTGAAAGGAAACGGTGTCAGAAAGAATTGAACAAACTGGAAGGCGAACCGGGAGCGACGGAGCTGCTCTCGTTCGATTAAACAAAACGCACTCGCAGAGAAAGACAGTCACTGCGCGCTTCCGTGTGCGTGCGTATACGAGTGAGTGGGAGAGAGTGAGAGCGCACCGCCATGGCGTCCACCATCCAAAACACACACACACTCATCGTCCTCCCAATCGTCGCGATGTCCCTCCTCCCCACCTTTAACGTTGGAATTGAGAACGCATAAATAAACATATTCGTCAATCCTAGTCCTTTATCGGTCTCGTTATTTCCAAGACACACACACACACACACACACACACACACACACATATATATATATATATATATATATATATATATATATATATATATATATATATATATATATATATATATATATATATATATATATATATATATATATATATATATAACATGGAGGGGGGAGTATCGCGCTCCAGACTCGAATGACAAGTGAAGAGGAGGAAAGTAGCGTTCATGTCGAAAGAACTAAAGAAGCGACGTTACAGAATAGAAAGCAGTATCTCCAATAATAAACTAACAACGAAGGAAGGGGACGTGCAGGAGGTGGAATGTTTAAATAACGCATATTTTGCAATATTAAATGCTGCATGAAAGATTCGAAGAAAGCTAGAGAAAAAAAAGGATATATATATATATATATATATATATATATATATATATATATATATATATATATATATATATATATATATATATATATATATATATATATATTTATTTATTTATTTATTTATATATATACAGACCATGACTTAGCTTTCCGACGGCTCTTTTTTCTGTCTTTGACTCTGCTTTCTTGCCTCTCTTTGTGAGCTCCTATTTGTACCTCTAAATCGCAAAGAGGAACAACATTTATGAACAAGAAAATTCACACCGAATGTGGCACACGCAGATATGCACCCACACACAAATTGGCACGAACAGACATACACCGTGAAGTACTCACGTGGTGACGGTGTATAAGTCCTTGTGAAGGAAAAAAAATGTAATGAATAAAGGACGAATATCACCGGAAACGAAAACAGACAAGTGCAAGAAGTCGAGGGGGGGGGGGGGGCGAAGTGGAGTCGTGTGAGTTTTGTGCGTGCGTTCAAACATCGTCGGGGCGCGCACGAATGTACAGAGGAGAGGGTGCTCGCACAGAGGCATTCCTCGGGCTCGGCGCGAGGCCACACCGCTCTCTTGAAAAATCGATTGTTAATTAGCAGTGGAATGAATGCCGGAGGGGGAGATGCAATCAATCATTGTCACTTTTGAAAGAACAAAGCCAGTTAAATATGCGCGGACCGCGCCGCGCCCGCGAGAGGGAGAGCTCTTTTCTTTTGCCACCCACCCCTTTCATACTTTATGGTTTTTACCTCGGCGAGTCAGAAGCAAACGCCAAGCCACGGGTCCCAAGAAAAGTGCCCGCCGCAGCGTAATCCTGTACCACCACGGTACAGTGCAGATAGTCTGCCTAGCATTGCCGAGCCTCGGACAGGTCTCGGCCGTTGCGTCGAGAGTACCGACTGTTTATGCAAAGTGCGTCCGCACGCAGGTATACGAACGCACGCACGAACGCGATGCGCAATCGCTTTGGATCCAAAGATCACGTGCATTCGCCGTCGAGAGGAATCGGCGTGTGTTTATGCGAGTGCGAGTGGCGACGGAGCACCGCCACAGGCTCATCCGAAAGAGAACCTCTCCATTCCCTCTGAGCTTCCTTCGAATTGATTAAGCGTCGGCTAAGATAAAAGTTTTGGCGAGAAGAACGCCAATCCCCCGCGTAGTAATCACGCGTAATGGTTACCCGAGGACTATTAAACCAGAACACGGAAAGCAAATCGCTCCTTCAGGGAGCAATTTGCTTTCTCTGTTCTGGTTTAACTGGCTTTACGCGCTTCGTTGTTATTATATGATGCATATACGAAACTCGCCTGTCATGTAAATGGCATTCCGTATATGCAGAAATCTGGACAAAGTAGAAGCTCGGAAATTGCAAATGATGTGTCTTTGCGTTATTATTATATTATTATTATTATTATTATTATTATTATTATTATTATTATTATTATTATTATTATTATTATTATTATTATTATTATTATTATTATTAATATTAATATTATTATTATTATTATTATTATTATTATTATTATTATTATTATTTATTATTATATTTCATTTTTGATTGACTTGATTGATATTTAGTGTTTAACGTCCCAAAACCACCACATGATTATGAGAAACGCCGTAGTGGAGGGTTTCGGAAATTTTGACAACCTGGGGTTCTCTAACGTGCACCCAAATCTGAGCACACGGGCCTATACAACATTTCTGCCTCCATCGGAAATACAGCCGTAGCAGCCGAGATTCAATCCCGCGACCTGCGGGTCAGCAGCCGAGTACCTTAGCCACTAGACCACCGCGGCGGAGGCTTTTTTTTTTTTTTTAATTTGAAGCTATAACGCAAGGACGACAGCGACAACGGCGCAAGTTCAAAAGGGTTACAAATTAGTCTGCGACTATTTATGGCGCTTCAATTAAATCGGGAGACGGCTTTAACTACTATGAGTGCGTGGTGCTGGCAATAAATAAAGCCGGCAGATTCATTACAGCCCGTTCATGCTAAAGCCAAAAGAAAAAAGTCAGGTTTTGTGCAGAGGCGTGAAGGGACCGGCACCTCTAAAACCAGCCCCTCTGCCGCGCGCGTTCGAAAAGGTGTCTGCCGTTCTCGGGGGTGAAGGAGAACACGACTGCCTGATAAGAGTGGATGATAAGGAAAGGTGCAATTCCTCAGCTGCCGTGATATTATTTATGAGCTCTCTCGATTCTACAGATAAAAATTAACTGCGTAACCAGCCGTGGCAGTTGCACGCCTATTTATACACGAGAAACACTCGCAGTGGTGAGCTATCTTTAATCGTTGCGATTAACGCGCTGTTATCATTACTGCAGGTGAATCCTCCTCTCCTTGTACTCTCGCGTTCCTCTTGCTTCTTCATCCAAGTTCATCGGAATCCATGCGGTAATATTTTTTTCCTTTGCATTCGGGTTCTCGATGACAAGGCATTTCGCCATTCCTCAAGGACCACAAAATCTGCAAAAACATATAACTTGTAAAGAATTCGAACAGCGAGTAAAGCGAAAGAAAATACTTCTTGCGGTGCGTCAACAGGCCAACAAGGATTGATTGATATGTGCGGTTTAACGTCCCAAAACCACTATATGATTATGAGAGACGCCGTAGTGGAGGGCTCCGGAAATTTAGACCACCTGCAGGGGTTCTTTAACGTGCACCCAAATCTGAGCACACGGGCGTACAACATGGCCAACAAGGAACAAACACAATTTATTTATGTATTTATTTATTTAATCATTAGTTAGTTAGTTAGTTAGTTAGTTAGTTAGTTAGTTAGTTAGTTAGTTAGTTAGTTAGTTAGTTAGTTAGTTAGTTAGTTAGTTAGTTAGTTAGTTAGTTGAATCTCACCTCTCTCGTTTTGTTAGGAGATATTTTTGTCACTCGTGGTTTAAAGCTAATCCTATCCCGTAATTATTACTGCCTCACCATGCCACTTTGGTTGAAACAACAAATACATCGGGGAGTTGGCACGACAATTATACAGAAATATTCCAGTGCCAGATAGAAGTTCTGAAGCAAGCCTGTAGCATCTGAAATTCAGAAGAAGAATCCAGGCATTGAAAGGGGCGGATCAGTTGTGCATCTATTTTTATGTACATTTTTTTAAGACAAGCCCACAGCCTAATTGTATACCTCTCACATCAGCTCGTCTCTGACTCACTCTGCCTGAGTTCGTTCTTTCTTCTTCTCTGCTGAACGCAGTTGTCATGGGCCCTAAAGATTTGCCATCCGAGCTAACAGGAATTCAAAATCAGTTAACTCCCACAGCCCCTTTAGAAAAAATAAGCCATTTTGTGCATTGCCTTCCCTGTTTTACGCCCCCTCGGTTCATATCAACGTGTTCAGGAAGGTCCTGTCCATCAGCGCGATCTTCACAGATATTTCATGTCTACTTACCTTCACCCCGAATATCAAGGCACCAATTAAGTTCATACCACGGGCCTCATGCGCCATTCTCGACGGCAAGGGTGAGTCTTCAATTGAGACAATCACACCATTATAGCTGAAGGGCGCTATATTTTAGGGCAAAATAATAATAGCACAATTGCCTAAACTACCACGCCTCTGAGCAATCAGTTTTTCGTCGCGCTATGCCAAGAGCTTACTTTGACGAGTACATTAAGTAACGCTGAATAGATGGATTTACATATTTATTTATTTAGGTGTTTATTTATTTGTTTATTTATTTATTCGTTTACGTTTTCCTGTGTGTACGATGTGAAAATGACATTACGTGCAGGTACAAATGCCCACTCCACTACATACAGGGTGCCCCAGGTATCTTTAGCCAGAGTTCAAAAATATGCCGACACACGTAATTACGACGCGACCAATGCATGTTTCTGGACATTGCCTGGAATTAGTCAAAATATTTTTTGTGTTCTAAAGTATTCTTTGATTAAATATGTTGAACTAACTTTTGAAGGAACGAAGATGGATAAAAATTTCAATAAGAAAGTTGTACATTGGTTTGCAAAACGTCCAATTAGATAGTTTCGAACTTTATATCTGTTAATTATTAGTGTTTTTACTCCTAACTACAAATGCCCGCGAAATACAAAAAATACCACGTGGCAAACCCGCTCATGCGCCAGTGCGCACAATGATTCTTGTGCTCCCTAACGTTCCGGGTACGAAGGACCGTAGCATTCGCCCGATTGTGCTGTCTCGGCAGGGCCTTTGCGACAAACACGTTTTGCTATCGGTCACAAAAGCGATAAATGCTGTGACTGCTTATCACTGTCATAAACCGGTGCGAGGGAAGTTTGTCGTTCGTAGGCGGAACCTTAGAGAGAACCTGAATCACGGTGCGTGTAAACGCGCCAGGAGGTCTGTCACGTCCTTGTAAGCAAGCGATGTCCTTGTAATCCTCTTCTGTCCGTCCGTTGTTTAGTGCGCTTCAGCAAAATTTTTAATTATGAAGTAGGTATTGTTTAATTACAGAGACTGTGTCTAGTGGTCATGAATTCGACCAAAGTTCGTCTTGTCAGATAACCACTGATAAAAGAAGTTGCGGAGACTGACCAAGCCAGATGTAAAACACACGGGAGGTATTTCGGGGGCTTTACTGATTGTTTGGTCCCACTGAACCAGGCAGGAGCTGTAAGTCACTTTTCATACACTTGAAAAATGTTACGTAATGAACGGTTGCAGTTAGCACTCCGATTTCTTTTTTTTTTTCAGAATTACTGCCAGCCTCACACATCAGGCCTTAGGCAGGGGTGGGTGATACAAAAAAGGAAACATATGAAGATACAACAGGAAAGGAAACACGTCACGTAGAGCTACATCATCAAGAACTAGTGCATCAAAGTAAAACGCCAGTACTTACACAATTGTAGTGGTTTACGCGTACACGTACAAAAAAAACTATGATGACAAACATCTGTACACACAGAACTAAGAAACAAACATCATATAACAGTTCAAAATCGGCAACATTTCAAAAATACAACGCACTGATATGATATGATTTCCATTAGTCTTGTTGAAGGTGTCGTCCATAGATTTATTGAAGAGGTATTTAAAAACTAGCCTTGTTTTTGAATTATTTTCCTTAAACGATGACAGCTGTGCCAGTGGTTACATCTCTAGCACAGATGTCAATTAATTAAAATTGGAGGGTCAATTTCTGGCTTGAAAAAAGATATTAAGCGTTCTAAACTTTCTTGTCTTCTCATGCTGCGTTTTTCTGATGTCTAAAGGTATATACCAGAAAACTAACCTTTTAAAAGCTGTTTCTTTCCCTATACCTTATGACTGGAGCGACTCATCCACAGTTAATTTATGCAGCATTGATGTCATTGTTGCAATTAGTTCTTGAATATGTCCTTGTTCTTTGTGTGTCTTGTGCTACTCCGCTAATATAATATTTGGTTTATAATATTATTGCGCATCTACAATATTGTTTCTTATTTCCGGCTTGAAATCGCTCGTTTTTTTTGCTATACGTTACGTGTTGCGTAATGAATTTTGCTATTGTCCAGTCTTAGTGTTTGTTCCCTCTTTTTTGTTTCTGTTTACACTGCTCTCTTTTGTCCCTCCTGCTTGGACCCTTACTGTGTCTGCAGTATGTTGTAAATAAATGAGTAAATAAGTCACAATGTTAACGTATTCCTATTTAGAACAGTTTCTACGCCATGAAGCTTTTCGTTGGCCATCGGGTGAAAGTTATATTAGTTCTATCTGAGATTTCTTTTTTTAGATGCTTATCATAGAATATTTCAATTCATGCCATATTTGTTGAATGTTTGAGCCATTTACCTCTCATTATATTACTCGTGGTTCTGGTAGTACGCAGCAGTAGTATACCAGTAAGTGGAAGTATGGCGACGGAAGTGTCGAGGAGGTATGGTATGGTATGGAAAAACTTTATTTAGGCCCACCGGGGCGTGAACTAGCACGCGGTGGGCCGCTCCCACGTCGGGACAGATAGGTGGTATATTATTATTATTTTATTATTATTATTATTATTAATATTATTATTATTATTATTATTATTATTATTATTATTATATTATTATTATTATTATTATTATTATTATTATTATTATTATTATTATTATTATTATTATTATTATTATTATTATTATTATTATTATTATTATTATTATTAGTAGTAGTAGTAGTAGTAGTAGTAGTAGTAGTAGTAGTAGTAGTAGTAGTAGTAGTAGTAGTAGTTGTTGTTGTTGTTGTTGAAAGCTCACTTTATACGTCATCATATGCAACCAAAGCCTCTGCTGCCGCATAGTAGTGAGCATGCAGATGGGCTGGTTTGCGACGGGCAGCATTCCCACGACGAGATGGTTGCATATTCCTGTCTCAGCCGCTGACAGCTTCCAAAGCAGAGTTAAAGCGATAAGCCGGAGATAAGCAGGTCGCATTAAGGCGGTGGTTTTAGCCTAGATCCTTGTGATGAAACATCAGCCGCTTCGACGTCTTTGCGGCTATTCTCGCTCTGTTGTACGAGAATACATAGAGCCGAGTCCATTACGTATGCACGACGTCAACGTATCTGTTGATTTCGTGTCGTCCTCTTTTGTTTGCGTTGCAAATCACGACAACCTATTCGATGCTAAACAGCCCCACGTTCACCGTCTACAACAACACGGGTAACATAATCTTGGATATAGCCATGGTAGCTTAGCGACGTTATACAGTGTTGTGCTGGTAAGCGTAATGGTGTGGGTTCGATTCTCAGCCATGGTGGGCAGCTTTTTGTTGGGTGTAAAATGTCAGAATGCCCATTAGGTTCATATAGGATCCCATTAAAATACTAAATTGTGAAAGGTAATTCGCAATCTTCCTCCCCCCCAGCAGGCGGCACGTTTAAGAAAACGTTACATTAAAACTGCGTAATTGTTTCCGCATTTAAAATCATGCCAAAGATTTTCTTTTGTGCATAGGATGCCGCAGCTTCGAAGGTATAGACTATAGAGGACAACAGTTCTCGTAATCTTTGTTCCCAGGTTTGTGGCAATCGGTAAAAAAAAAACAATGCCGTGTATTTGCATGCTTCACTGCAAATGTCATCGATAAGTCTTCTGGCGGCCGTACTAAATTAGTCCTGGTCTCATTCGCACGAGATTTGGCACTGCGTAAGATATGGGCACCATCTGTAAGTGTCAACGGGAAACATGAGCTTGTGCAGAACCCAGGATCACTGCCAGGCAGGCCGCAGCACCATATCGTCCACATCGTGTATGGCGTTGCATTTTCTTCGTTCATAGCGTCGCAGTTTCAGCGCATTCTAAGAAAAAACTATAGGGTCTTTAAAATTACGTATCTCCGTATTTTCTAGTAAAAGAACACACCACCTAATACTTACCTATTGATGTTGCGCCTCAGATATGCTTAATATTTGCTTTTTAATTGACGATGTTCACACTGAGTATGAACGCAGGCACCAGTTGCAAATGGCTGGGAGCTCAGCGAGTGCTTAAACTTTGGCTAGGTGGCTGAATCATGCGACAGACAGACAGACAGACAGACAGACAGACAGACAGACAGACAGACAGACAGACACAGACAGACACAGACAGACAGACCGACAGACAGACCGACAGACCGACAGACAGACACAGACAGACAGACAGACAGACAGACAGACAGACAGACAGACAGACAGACAGACAGACAGACAGACAGACAGACAGACAGACAGACAGACAGACACAGACAGACACAGACAGACAGACCGACAGACAGACCGACAGACCGACAGACAGACACAGACAGACAGACAGACAGACAGACAGACAGACAGACAGACAGACAGACAGACAGACAGACACAGACAGACAGACCGACAGACAGACCGACAGACCGACAGACAGACACAGACAGACAGACAGACAGACAGACAGACAGACAGACAGACAGACAGACAGACAGACAGACACAGACAGACACAGACAGACAGACCGACAGACAGACCGACAGACCGACAGACAGACACAGACAGACAGACAGACAGACAGACAGACAGACAGACAGACAGACAGACAGACAGACAGGCAGGCAGGCAGGCAGGCAGGCAGGCAGGCAGGCAGGCAGGCAGGCAGGCGGGCAGGCAGGCAGGCAGGCGGGCAGGCCAAAACTTCTGTTAGGCCCGTGGCATGTTGCGTTTTCAATTTTATTTGTAAGACTTCGGAGTGGTAAGCATAAAAAAACGTTGCTCATTTAATTTCAGGCATTCAGAAGCATGCAAAGTGCGAACGCGTAGAAAATTGGAAAGTGACGCGCTTTAGAGGCAGTGCGGACCAGGAAACAAAGTCTCGCCGCACTTCTCGTGAAAGGCACGCAATTATGTTGATACCAATACAGAAAGTTTACCGAATACTGTCAACGAGTTGTTGCGAAAGCTTGAGCTTCACAAGTGCAGGGACGTAAGCGGTATGCCTTTACTTACTGCAACGAAGGTTTCGTGCAGTGCGATGGATATATCAGTCAGCGCTGGACAGCTTCTGTGCTCCGGGCATCTGCGTTGGGGCTATGCGTAGTACGTATACCTTCTTTGCACATGAACGCTGATGTATCCATATTGTTCACTGCTGTGCGTGCTAAAATGTCACTTACGTGGCCTCTATTTTGTGTAAACATCGATCGATTGACCTGCAATAAAACGATTTATTGTTGCAAGCTTGTGTGACCAGCGTTGTCATTTCGCTTGGCCTGTATGCGGCATCACAAATTACTGAAGTAAGTATGCAAGATACTTATGAGCTTATATTGAGCAGTTTACTGCAATGTACTATGTGGAAACGATAGAAATTGGGAAAGGGGGCTGCTACAACGAGTGGGGGTCAGCCATGACGCAGAAGCAGACGACGACGATGCCGTCTGCTATGCAGACGGCCAGTCGCCATATCGAAACACCCTGATGTTTTTGAAACCTATTTCATTTTATACGCAATTAAAATCATACAAACAACATTCTTAGTTATATTTGCTTCAAAAATATATTTATGTGTAGAAGGTAATGAAACCTTTTTCACTTATTAGTAAAACAGTCATTTTGCAATCTTTTTACGATTCCCTACAGAACCCTGACGGCGCTACCGTCACTTCCAAATTGCTGTACTCATTGGCTCTATGGACATGTCACTGCTTCTGCGTTCAAGTATCCCAAGAAAGACAACCGTCTTTAATAATCTGGCTGAAGACCAGCAAGTATCATTGCAACAGAACTTCAACAACACTTGCCATGGCCTGCCGAGCTATCTGAATGCATGTTTTCTCCGACAGTGATGTAATAAACGTCCTATCGATCGACTGAGTGCGTCTTAATCTTATTATTCGAACCGAACCAGCGTATTCTACAATGAATGAGGGTCACGGGAAAGGTCACTCATTTGATAATGAAAGATGTGGAAAAAGGAGGTATGATCTAGGTTCATGCTATCTGCACTACCTCCCCTCCTCCTCTTTCTTTTTATTTCAGTTTCGGTGATCTGCACGTTGTGGCAACTAGACGGTTCCCAAAGCATATTTCCGAACAAACCCGTCACACAATCCCTTTCGGCAGTCCACCACGTCTTGAGCCGCAGGGACAACCGACTGCAGCATTCACGATGTTCATGTGTCGCGTCTCATCGCCTTCGTATAACTTGAGAATCCAAGCGCCTTGCACTGAAGGATCACCCTGCAGCCACTTCAGGAAAGCCAGCGAAGGCACGTGCGTGAGTAAGGCATCATCTCTCGCGTTTACCTCCCGTAAATTGACTGTGGCGCTGTGGCACACACTGAAATAACCCACATGCAAACGTCCGGTCGAAATTAGACTGCATGACGCGATTGTAGGCAAAGTCACATTCAAAAGGAGATCGTCACCAATCCGCATCTGTAAGCAATCACACCGCGCACACTGGTGTGATCGCAGTGTTTGTTTCCCTTTGGTATAGTGATGCTTAGAAAACGTCCACGCATGAAATTTCCAGCAAATTGCCAGAACTTCTTACCAGTATATTGTCCCAGATCTACATCATAGTGCAGTGCATCACCACAGCCAGCCGTAGGGAAAGTACATCATATTATACATTATATCCGGCATACCGCGCATTCCATAAGCATCGGTAAACAACCTGTGTCCTGTTTTGGAGGGCCGGCGGGTATTCATTAACTTGTGCCAATGAGAGGCGCAGTAAATTTAATTGTTTTTTGAAGATGGCAAGGTATTGCTGTCTGTCCGTCTGTCTGTCCCATGGAGAGATATCTAATGAATTTGTAATTATGACGACCTGCTTTAATCCGCACAAAACATACGACCACTTCGATTGCCTTAGTGTGCGATCTGCAGCACTGCGGGAAAAAATGATAAATACGGTCCACATTTATGAACAGTCATTAACTAGATCGTTACTGAACGCGATAATAACGTGCAGTTTCACAAAGTTAGCCCTACCCATTGATGAAAATGACCACGAGTGTAGCTTTAAGAACCCCGAAACAGTATGCTTCGGCAAAATTTTTAAAAGATAACGAACCAGCGCCGTAATTCTAATGGAACGAATCTACTGCCTCTGTCACTGCGCGAAGTTAGCACACCCTCACCATCAGAGGCGTATAGCCAGAAGTTTGCTTCGAGGGGGAGGTGAAGGGCACCTCCTTAATACTATTCGGGGAGGGCACCCACTTGTGGACATTTTTTCCCTCTCTATACCATGGTGGAAAGAAATTTTGGAGGGGGGCAATGGGTCACGGGCCCAGTGTGGCACTCCCTGGTTAGGCTCTTGCTCATCATACTTGACCTCACGATAGCAGGTGACTCTTCTATCAATAATGATGTTTTCGTTCATTAACGAAGACTACAATGCACAATAATCCTTGGCATATTGTTAGCAGTAATCATACGAGATAAAAATTTCTATAAGTATTTTCCAAGGTGTGTGCGTCAGCAGTATAACCTGTTTTGTCTAGTTTGGGATGCAGATCCTGATGTTTCACGATTGTCTCTGCATCGCATTTCACGGAGGTTTAATCCAAAGGCTTATATACTTCCCATACGAGCGCGCAGAGGGGAGCTCTGCGCTTCTGTAACTGACGTTCGCGATTAAACATATGTGGCTTTCATTGTGCGTGTGTTGCCCGAGCCAAATCCTTCGCCTTAATTCGTGCCAAGAAAGTTCCCAAATAATATCTGGTCCTGATTCATGCCACTATGACTGAGTACTCAGATGTCTAGACGTCCGATGTAGCGTGCCATTTACAATACGCTAAATTTCCATCACTTCGTGACAAATACCTTATGTTAAATGATAATTCAGATAACGTTAAATGCTAATTTGCTAATTGCAATTCAGATGCACGTAAGATTTTCAAAATAACGTATTAGTGCCAGAAATAGTTTTAAAAACCCAGACTTCCACACGCACGTGACGCCTAACAAGCAGAAAGTGACTCCTATAGCTCTGTACCTATACAAGGTCGTCCGAAAAAAAATGCTTCGAGGCAAACTAAAGCAGTACAAATTGACGAGCCGTGTGACAAGCGGCCCTCAACATATAGCGCGCTTCCTAATAACCAACGCGCTGGCTGCAACATGGTGTCGCTTTCGTGCGGCGTTTTCGGAACACCTCGCCCACACCACCCGAAGAAGTGTCGCCGACTTGCGCAACCGAGGCACAAACCGCTCCTGACATGACGTATTGCTGCTCGCTCGAGAAGGACGCTCCGTTGGTCACGGCGGCGCAAATGCCTGCAGTCAGCGCGACGCATCCTCCGACCTTCAAAGACGAACAATCGTCGTGTCACGAAGGCAGTCGCTCACGCGACAGAGTGGGTTCGAAATATTGTTTTCGATACGTGGCCCTCCATTGTTTCACCGCACCTGCGCACATACCTGCGTGCATGGCCCTGAGCTGGCAGAAAGAAAAACGGTTTAGCCAAACATACTCCTGGTGTAATTCATAGGTTGTTTGTGGCACGTTTCATTTTGTTGTTTAGGGTTTATAGCAGCGACGCAGTCGAACGCACTAACACCGATAGATCAATTTCACCAAGTTCACAGAGCACGCACCGCACCCCGCCCAATGCAATGATTTGTGTGTAACGCAGTTTTTTTTTTGCTGTGATTTAATACATTCTAGTTGACACTGAGGAGCTCGCTGACAACGATTCCTTTCTATTCGGTGCGCATTGGGTTAATTTAAGGCTGTGAGGTTTTTCTGAACATCGCACTTGATTCACCGGTGGGGTTTAACGTACCAAAACCCCCATCATGATTATGAGAGACGCCGCAGTGAAGGGCTCTGGAAGTTTGGACCACCCATGGGGTTCATTAACGTCCACCCAAATCGGAGAACACGGGCCTACAGCGTTTCCGCCTCCATCGAAAATGGAGCAGCCGCAGCCCGGATTTGATCCCGCAACCTGTGGGTCAGCAGCCGAATACCTTATCCACGCAACCACCGTGACGGGGACCAACATCGCACTTTCTATGTAATTTAATTCCCGCCGCACTTCATTGCCAATGGCTGTGCTCATCATATATAGTGTGAACACGACACCTTGCTAAATGCATTGGTCCTTCAGCTCGTTGAGGACCAGTGCATGACATATATGAGCAAGAACAATCATTTGCGCATGTCTGAATGTTCTTTAATATAAAGTGAACACACTCTCATAAAAAAAAGGAAAGAATCAACATACCTGTGTCAATACCACTTCTATATGGTGGTTGATCTATACAGTGGTTGATCAAAGGATGGCCTCATTCAGGTGCGCCTTGCATTTTTCACGTCAGGACAAAACGACGAAAGTCTCAAGCCAGAAAGTCTAACCTGATGCGGCACGAACAACTGCGTAGACTATATTTCGTCTTCACTTTCTTCTCAATTCAAGCATTGTTAACGCGTCTATGTTATTTTACATATTTGTAGTGCCATGGTTTATACTGATATATCTGCGTCTCGCCTGCTCGGTACATCCCCTCTCTTTCGTAATGCGCACACATGCGCGTGCGCCTTCACACTCGTACACTAATCGTGACGTTAGGGACAAAGACAAAATGTACAAAAGGTTAAATGGTGGTGTAAATACGCCCTCTTTCTCACCTTCTGAAAAACGTTCGGGTACAGACGTGTTTTTTTTTTGTGTGTGTGTGTGTGGGCTCCGCCATGTTTCTAGCAGGCATTTTTTTTTCTGGTCTGGCAACCTATCTGGCACGCGAGAATCTCGCTATTTGCATAGAAGGTATGCGTGCGGTGGCAACAGGTAACAAGCTACGCCAGTGCTCGTGAGTTGTTGGCAAACCTAGCATCAACGACAGTGGGGCTTGAACCCGGGCCCACTGGGTGCCAGCCCAGAATTATACCACTGAGCTACACCGGTGCTTGTGACTTGTTGTCAAACTTGCCTTAGGCAGGCTTTATGTAGGGAAAGCAATCGCGTTAATACGACTTATAAAGCGTTTTACAACAGCGAAAGAACAACCAGTCGTCGCACAATGCGAATACAGTAACAAGTGGGCCGTTTAATGCTCCTAACCATCACAAAAGCTTGTTCTTGTTCCCCTATAAACTGTCGTGCATACCCACTTCAGCCATTATTCCTCATTATCGTCAGCCACTGCATGAACAATATGCACGAAACGAAATTCTTTGCAACTGTTCAGCGGATCCCACGACGAAAAATAGCAAAGCAAATGCCGGCCTACTACCCAAAAGTATTATTAATGCCATAGTGGGCATCAAGCAAGCGTGCTTGTTACCCAATGAGTGTTTTGAAAAGGCTCTGAAAAGTCACACTTCTAGCTTTCGCTGTGACTGTGCTGCGCCTTCCGCGCAGGCCTGGCGTTTTTTTTTTTAAATTCGAAGCATTTCTTGGCAAACTTTGGCAACTTTGAGCTTATCTATATCTATCTAACTATCTATCTAGCAGCTTACGTTTGGGTGTTCTCGTGGCCACCCCGTCAGCTTGGTGTGAATCAAAATAGGCATGGGGGGGGGGGTAAGGTGGTTTGACAAATATGACGCGCTGGTCAATACATGAATAATGTCACAGTCCCGTCGCTTACGTCGTCAAACACTTCCCACCAGACAATGGCACATACCCACGGGCGGGTATACGTGCCGCTGGTATGCGGGTATGTGCCATAGGTGATTGACAATATCGGAACGACGAAAACACACACAGGATATTTTAACGCGTGAACGTTAAGCAATACCCAACATCGGCAGCGTCGACCCAATGAAGGCATATAATAAATGTCAGTGTTAAGAAAACCTTACATGGGCAGCGTCTCAGCCGGGATTCGATTCCGCGACCTGCGGGTCAGCCGCCGAGTACCTTAGCCACTAGACCACCACGGCGGGGCTCCTTGCCCGATGCAAAGGTATATAAGGCACACAACGAAAGGAAAATGCTCGAGTAATGATAAAGCGTGGGCGCTAAAGCATATGGAATGGCTTTTACACTGTACACGTCACTATACAGGCTAGGCACACACAGGGAGAGAACCTCTGCGGAAAAAGGAAAACTCAACACTGAAGCCGAGAGACGTCGGGGTGCCTCCCTTCAGTAGCCACAATACCTTCTCGCTCAAAAGGTGGGTGGCCACGACGCCGGATATAAAACAATGTTCCGTGCTTCCCCCAGTACACGTACGCACGCACGCCGCACACAACGTCGCATTGTTCGAGCATATTGCAAGAAGTGGACGCAAAAGCACCTGCACGCGCACGCTATAGTATACGCTCAAGTCTTTGTACATACCGAGAAGAAACAGTGCACGCCATTCGCTTTTTGTGTGTGTTTGTGTGTGTGTGTGTGTGTGTGTGTGTGTGTGTGTGTGTGTGTGTGTGTGTGTGTGTGTGTGTGTGTGTGTGTGTGTGTGGGTGTGGGTGTGCGCGCGCTTCCTGAAGGCAGGCGAAGAACCAGCGTCTTGTCTGCCGCCCTCCTCGGTGGTCTAGTGGCTATAAGGTACTCTGCTGACTCGCACGTCGCGGGATCGAATCCCGGCTGCATTTCCGATGGAGGCGGAAATGCTGTAGCCTCATGTGCTCAGATTTAGGTGCGCGCTAAAGAGCCCTAGGTTGTCGACATCTCTGGAGCCCTCCACTGCGGCGTCTCTCATAATGATATGGTGGTTTTAGGACGTTAAATCCCACATATGAATCAATCGGCGTCTAGCCTGCCACCTTGTTTGTTCTTTGTATTTGCGGCACTTCGGTGGCATCCCGTTTTGTGCACCCTTCATTGGTGGCTTGATGGAAAACCTCGTCCAGACTGTGCCTGTGTCGTTAGCGCCTGTGCCGTGTGTCCTCGTCTTGTGTCCCCGTTTCTTAGCGCTATTTTCAGTCGTCACAATGCACCAACAAGCCCAAATTTCGACAGTGGAAAACCTCGCCAGGTGTAGGCTCTCGACCGGCGTGCAGTCGACAACATTTATATACAGGGTGTCCCACATAACTTGAGCCAAGAATTTGAAAGTCAAAGGCTCTTAGGAGGCGAATTGAACCAAACGCATACTACTGACACTAGCCTGTAGGTACTCAGGCTATTTTTTCTTATTTCTCCGGATACTAAATAGTTAATAATTAATAATTGCCTATTTTTTTTTTAATTATGGACTGCAAACTGAAGATATGAAAACTGCGATGTTGGGCACTTTTCGGAACCACCGACTAAATAGTTTTCTGAGCGATACGTCTAGCGATGTTATTCTTCCCACGTTGTAAAAAAAGCACGCAAAATGTGAAAAGAAGCCGTGTGACGGACCACGAGTGCACTTCTATAGTGCTACTATAGGCTTTCTTTACAACGCGGAAAAAATAACAGCACTAAACGTACCGTACAGGAAACAATTTAGTCGGTGGTTTCTAAAAGTGCTCCACATCTCAGTGTTCATATATAGGGTTTCCAGCCCATAAATAAAAATAAGTTATTAAAAATCAATTATTAATTAGCATCGGGAGAAATAAAAAATAGCCTTGGTGCCTACAGACTAGTGCGACTAGTACGCGTTTGGTTCAATTCGCCACTGAAGTATCTTTCATTTTCGAATTCTTGCCTCAAGTTATGTGGGCCACCCTGTATATAACGTGGGTGGATAACGCTGCCTCCTCGAAGTGGGTGTCACGGAGGCAGCGAGTATGCAGTGGGAGACAGCGCTTTCACGGGCATGCATGGGCGCGTGCATGGGGTATTCGCTTTTCGAAAGCGTACCATTCATTCGACCATTTTTCCGCGCCTGAGGGACACGCAAAATGGACGCCGTGAGAAGCGAAGTGCGCGGTGCGTCAGACCACTCGAGAAAAAAAACGTGCGGAGATAGCGGAGGCATACGAAAGAAAAAAAAATCACTGCATATCCACGGAATGAATGATGACGAGTGGGGCGAAGCATCCGTCCGTCCGTGCATCTGTTTCTCTGTCCGTCCTCTCCTATCACATTAGAGCACGCATCGGACGGGTGGACGGACGCTTCGCCCCACTCATCATCATTTCACTCCGTGGACATTGTGTAAACTTTCCACTATAATAGCGCCATCTATCCTCTTTTATCGTCAACAATACGAAAACCACTAACGCCATCTAGTGGCATTAGTTGCAAGAGCCTTTGCACACAACGCCATCTAGTGAGCAATTCTCAAAGCCAACTACAGAAGTGGCGCTAATACAGCACCCTACGAGGGAACGGCCCACACCCTAAGGAGCTTCGCCCCTAAAATTTTGCTCAGCCAAACGTCAGTTCTACTAACAGATGCGGAATTTGCTTTTTTGGACGTCACATAACCCAGTGTTTTTCTCTGTGTTACGTTTTTTTTATTTATGTTTCTTTGTTTTTTACGTTTTATTTTCTTAGTTCTTGGGACGTGTTTGTTTCCGGTTGTGGGCGCGTGCATATTTTGTATTATCACGTTTTTGATGATGACAGGGGAAGTTGGGAGTGACGTTCATGCGTGTGATGTATTTATAAGTGTTCGCTTCGAAATAAAAATTTCAGTTGCTAGTAAGCGCTTGTCTGTGTCCTTTCTGAGTGTGTGTATTTTGTGCGCTTGTCTCATCATGAACCATTACCAACACGCCGAACTGGCAGTCATCCTTAAAATTTTGCTAGAACGCACCGCGTCATCTCCACCGATCTTAGCACTACCAAGAGTCAAATTATGTAACGGACTTCATTTCTCTCCTCCGTTATGCTTCATCTACTATGCGACTCGTGTGCTACAGCTGGCCGCATCTCTCCGGTTTCTATCTGGACAAGCAGCGCTATCAGGTGGCGATCGCGCTAGGTACGTAAGTTGTCTGCGAGATTCATGCATCGATGCTGTGCTGATGCATATATGAGCTGCAGTCGGGGTGCTCTCTCGTGCGTCCCTTGAACGCGGTACAACCTATATGTATTGCCGCGCCCTAACGCAGTCAACAAAACATCACACCCTTCCCTCTAATGCTCGGCCTCTGAGACCCGCGGCGCGCGAATTAATGCTTGTAGTGAGATATTTCTTTCGCCGCCTGCGTGCATTTGTGGGGGAAAGACGAACTTCTGAGCTGATGTGCTTAAGCAGCTCTTGCACGGGAAGCGTGTACAACTCCACCCTGCAGGCGATATTTTATTGTTCTTTTTTAATCCAGAGCAGCTGCATAAGCTTCACATATGGAAACAACTAACTTTGGAATTAAAAAGAAAACAAGTTTGTAAAGGGCCATTTGAGAGGAAATGATTGAGTGTTCCTTGAAAAACTGGCAGCTCGCCCGACAGCAATGACGACGACTACGCCCTGACGTCGTTGACATTGTCGCCGTATCGCTACTCGAATGCGTAATGACACAACCTTGCAGACAGTTAGGAAAAGAACCAGGTGGGACTGGAAATGACGCTCTATACTTCCTGGCGAGCGTTAGTTCCCAAGAGAACGTGACGTCGACGGTTAAGGAAAACTGACGGTGTCGTCTCTGTAGGATAATGGCCGAAACGCTGACGGAAGTTCGTTCTCAACGTATCTATCGATAACCCGACAGAATACGTGGTTTGCGTATTTTCGTTCGCAAATATGTCCTAAATAAGTTGACAATCTGCAGTGCGAGCTTTGTTGTAGTCGCAGGGTGTATACCTGTAGTTACTATTCACCACGTGTATAACAACCTCTGTTTCTGTTTCGTTCTGTTCTGTTCTGTTTTAACTGTTTTGCTGTAGAGAGGTTGAGGTGCCTATTGCCTCGGCTACTCCATATCACAAAGTTCTGCAGCAAAAAAATAAAATAATAATACAGAACGGTACGCTGTGACGCAAGCGAACTCCGGGAAGTTTACCGAGCAAGTCGGAGCAATAAAAAAATAACGATAATAAACAACACTAAGGTAAAAGAGAAGTCTCTCGGGAAAGCCGCGTCAACGGACTCTCCATCATTAACCGTCATCGAAGCGCGAGCCCTCGAAACTATTGGCGGAGAAACGCGTTTTCTTCATTTTCGAGTGGAAGCATCATTTTGTTCGAGGCGCTGATGCTATTGGCCGCCTGCGCCTCGGCTCACATCGAATGAGTGAACGTCCCAGGAAGACGAAGCCGTAGAAGAAGCACGGCGCTGAGAAGCTGAGAGGGGCAAGTTCGAGCGCGTTATGAATCGCATACTTCATGCGCCCCAACGGGCCACAACTGCTCCGCGAACAGAAGCACGCGAGCAACCAAAGATGCGAGCACGCGATTGCTGGCCGCCACAGGCCGCTCCAAGTGTCTGTCGAAACTTGTTGACCCTGAGCACGAAACGAGCTCGCAGCCGAGTAGTTAATCACGCGTCGAATGGGGGCCCATGCTGCTGCATGCTATGCGCGCGTCGAGACTTCAGGGACCGCGGCCGTCGCCGAAGCGCTCGCAACGGCCGCACTGGCAGTGAAAAACTGTGTTTGCGGCCGGCAACCAATGAGCGGTTCCTATCGAAAAGCAATCAGCGCGCCCCGCCCCAGAATTCACACACTCGTTCCAGTTTGGACGCAAATGAAACGGCTCTCGCCTGATTTATCTCCGCGTTCGGTCGGCGTGCGCTCGGTGCGCACGGCGCGGCTGTAGCGTGCACCGGCCGCTCTGACGTCGGAGCGAAAGACGAAAACAGGAACCCCGTTTATCAAAAAAGTGGCCCGCGGAGCCGCCCGGGCAGATATTTATTGCGCCGAGATTCGCCACTCCTTGCTGTTATACTTTTTTTCCCCCCCTATTTGCATTCCAAGTAGGCGACGGGCAAGAGCCTATATGGCCGCTCCTTAAACGTGCGGCCATTTACCTGTAACTTCGTTGAGTCGACGGAATGGCGCACTTTTATGTTATTCCGCGAAGGGGTAAGAAAGTCAGCCTCGAATACTGGTCTATTGCGCAAAACGACAATGTGACAACAGTCGTTATACAGGTGACGCTTCGGATTGCATCCTCGCATATATAGGTGTAGCCTTGCTTCCTATATAGCAAAGTATTCAGCTGGAGAACAACTGCATCTCCTTTCGCAACGACGCGATGAAGTCCAAGCGCAAAGAAGTCTAAGCTGCAGGGAGGTGATATATGATGCTATAACGTGACGCGCATGAGGGATAATGGCATTCTGGAGTTTTACGTGGCAAGCAGCCATGCTTTACGACATATAAGCCTCAAGAAAGACACGCTAGGCATACTAACAACTGTACACAAAAAATAACTTGCCGAATTCCCCATTTCTCTAACGATCACCCCAACACGTAATGACAGTAGTGAAAAAAAAAACAAGGGGGGGGGGGGGTAAACAACAAGAGGGAAGGCAGGGAGGTTAACCAGGCACATGCCCGGTTTGCTACCCTACGCTGGGGGAATAGGAAGGGGGCATAAAGATGAGAGAGAGAGGAAAGAGAAGAGAAAGAGAAAAAAAGGATTGTCAGTCAATGGGCTGACGCGTATGCAGCGGTGGCACTACACAGAAGTTAAAGGTGGTCATGTAGGCCTGTAGTCCTGAAAAAGCACAAGACAGCGTTGACTGCTTTTTGAGACGACGAAAGGCGAGGACGGTGTTCCAGTAGCATCTGCACAGAGAGTGGCCGATCGTCCAATTGTCGCAATGCGTCCGAAAGCTTCTGTCTTTCAGAAGCAAATCGAGGGCAATGACATATCAGATGGTCGATGTCTTCTTTGGTGCAGCTGACGTCGCATTCCGCATTGTCGGTCAATCCGATGAGGGTTCTATATGCTTTTGTGAAGGCAACCCCCAAACATAGGCTCCTACAAAAAACAAGCTCCTACTTAATGTATTTGGGAAGATACACACATTTTCTTTAAACATGCAAAGAGGCTTTCATACCTTCTTCGACCCCCTATCTTGTGTAATTTGGACATACTCCACGCATGCCTCTTTATTTATTTCTTGTAGCATTTCTTGTGCATAAGTCATTCTCTTTGTTCATTATGGTTTCGCATGTTAATCACAATTAAGTACTTATTTTTGAGTCTAATTTTCAAAAACACAGCGATGTTTGATTCCACCGTTCATTCACACTTGTTTTGTCACGTGTGACTGGTTATACGTGGGCGATTGGCGCTTCGTCTGGCTCTTTGCCTTAAGCCGAACCCATATAGGCTATGCATACTGGTCGTCTGAAAAACATATATAGATCACCTATCTTCTCTGAAGTAGGAGCGAGAGGTTTGGGGCTTAAAAAGATGCTCATTTCTGCGTTGTACGGGACCGAGCTCGTTCTTGCTGCGCCGTGAGTGACCAAGTGTGGAGGTGTAGGTCAAGGAATAGAAATGCCACCATTCGAGATGAATATGCCGAACACTTCCGAGCAGCGATTTGGTCCGCCTATACCACCCTTTAGGAAAACAGGCAGGCTGGCCAGCGGAACTGCGGGAATCGAGACCAGTATTTCCCTCATCGGGGAGCGGATGTCTTCCTTCACCTCCTGCACTGCAGTCTGGAAGTGGGAGGTGCAGGAGCAGCTGCAGTGGTGATGGAAAATGAACGAACACGCGAGGGGGGGGGGGGTGCTCCGAAGACTAACTCTAAGAATGATACTTTCCTTATTCAGGACTGTCTGATTGCTGTATATGCTCGGTCGAAAGAAGCAGGCTGTTGGTTCGTGCTCATCACTGTCTTCGCGCACTGTATCTCCACCATACCGTCTCTCGCCCACACGCGTTTCTAAAGATATTAGTTTTTTTTTTCTTTGTGGTTATCCATCTTCAGCTTATGCATAGTATACCACGAGGTTCGCCGTTTCTGTCGCCCGCTCCTTGGTTTAGAGACTGATGAACTGTCTCTGACAGAGCATCGGCCCCCACGTTTCCGCCGCGCACTACGCTGTGCAGCTGGCTCGCAAAGCAGTGCAAACGCGGTGTTGAGTGACTGCGAACGAGAGCGAGAAAGCTGTGCGAGAGAAGGCTGGCACAGACTGCCGTTGAACGGGAGCGAATCCAGACTGCATCGCGAGGGTGTTTTCTCTTCCGATCCGTCATGCCCGCAGAGCTACTCGCGAGTAGCTGCACCGTGTACAGCTTTCACAGACGCGAATCTTCTTCAGCGGCCGCCCCTCCCCCATGAAGTCTCGCTATTGTTTTTATTTATTTCTTTACCCTCCCGCCCACATCTCGCGCTCTGCATGTTCAGCCGTTCTGCAGAGCAAGATGGGGGATGCGCGGGATATAAATGAACGCGAAGAAACGAAAACCTGTCTGCGAAAAGAACTCGGAGCAGACAGGCCGAGTGGTGTGAACGAATAAACAAGAGTGGCACGGCGCCGAGGAAATCGCGGGCGAACAGAAATCTAAACGGCGGGATTCGCTTACGTTCCCTGCTTCGAAGCTCGACTCGCGGTGGGTTTTTAGATCGGTCGTTTTAAGGCGGCCCCCGAACAGATACGCTAATGCAAAGGTTCCGGGCTCGGTTCTCGCAGGTGGCGAGTTTTTTGTTGTTGTTTTTTGACCACTTTATTGACCCTAATCACTGCAGTTAGCTAAGAAACTACAAATAACGTTTTTGACATTGGTACCTTCTCCCAATGTGTGCACAAGTTTCGTAATTGATTCAATCCTATATAAAACCATGTCTGACTGACTCTGACAATTTGCATCCTTTGGTATCATTATATGTTACGTAGGTAGGGTGTGAATGACAGAAACGGGCCTCTATATCAATTCAACTTCTTATCTTGCTTGCGCTTTAACGTTGTATGACCTGAGTTGGTGCTTATGGTGCGGCTATAATCATTCTTCGCTGTAGCCATTTCAGGTAGTTTATGCTCACACAGAGCTTTACTGCTGTGACTAATACGTCTGTAGCTACACCCACGTATACTGAGATGACTCGTTACGTAGTGTAAATAGTGCAGAAACCGATGAAGAAATTGGACCTTTTTCATCACTCACTTACAGTTCTTTTTTTTTTTCTTCTTCTCGTCGCGTTGCGACGATTGGACGATCGGCCGCTGTCCGTGCGGGTGCTGTTGCGTCAACGTCTTTGTCAGTTGTCGGCCCACAAGGCAGTAAAATCACTTCTGTGCCTCTTGAAGACCGTGGGCCTGTTTGTAGACCTTTGACAATCGTATAGTGCAACCAACACTTTATTTTTATTGCGGCACATACTTGCTCTAAAATCCTAACATTTTGCATGTGTATTAGATGTGCGCCGTAAGGCCGGTGTTGTGTAGGAAGTGAAGCAGTGTCTCGTGGAATTCGTCGTCATGTTGTCCAACGGTCATAAATGGTTGCGTCACTGAGGTGAAGGCTGGCTTGCAGAAAGTGACGGGAGCATTCGTTACTGTAACCCATGGCATGTCCAAATAAGATGGTATGCAACTGTTTGCAACCGACTCGTATAACTATCAGCGCATTTATTGATCACGTCCTTCTTCTCTATACACCCCTCCCTCAGTGTATAGGGTAGACAACATTACGTGGTTCTGGTTAAACTGGTTAACGTCACACGCCTTGTATGTTTCGTTTTTTTTTTCTCTGCTACTTCTATTTGCGTTTGATAGAATCCTAAGTCCTATTGAATATCGAATTCATTTTTGTCCCTTTGTTTTCTTTTTTTATTTTGTTACTTTACCTGCCGCATGACCGCAACATCAAAGCCCAAGGCGCGAGTATATAATCTCGCATTAGCACTTTTGCTAAACAAAAGTCAATTAACGACCAGTAGACCTCCAGAAGCGGAGTCCCATTGTGTACACAGACGCTCTTACAACTCAACTCCGTGTAACATTTGTTCCCACGATGTCATTTCCGTGCTGCCGCTTGTAGTCTCCACACAAATTGCTCACGCCGGAGGAAGACGTCTTTATTTTGCTCGCAATTAGAGGAAGCCCGATTGAGCGGCGTTGTTTACACGAGCGCGTCTATACGCCTTCCGTTATACTGAGCACTCGCCGCTGACCTTATCAAGCGGAGGTCACCAATGGTGCAATTACCGCCACGCAACAAGAATAATGTTCCGTCGCGGCGTTAGGTATATACACGAACTACGCACACAGAGTAGTGCGGGCATCGAGAACACGCACGCAACGTTTCTTCGACGGAAAGGCCAACCAACGTAGTTTTTCTATGGTGCTCGCAATTCTTTTTTTTTTTCATCCTACCCTCTCGCGTCCGGCACCCTTTATCGGTAATGAATTCCGGAAACTGGAAAGTCGGGTCGGCCGGCGGGACTCTCTGAAAGGAAAGCGCATCCTTTTCTTTTCTTTTTTTTTTTGTTCTTTTGTGGCCGAGCGCGCGCGTGCATTCGCGACTTGTACGACACGCGTCGATGCGTACGAAGGCTTCCGGCCCGCAAAAAGCCCACGGACACGCGAAAAACTGCCACGCTCTTCAAGAAAGCACAGGCGATCGGCGCCGAGATGAAATGAGAGAACTGAGTTCGCGCGTCGTCCCGACGCCAAAAGGCGTATCTACATGCCCGTATCTTTTACGTTTCGTCTAACGTTGTACGAAAGAGGGGTCGGCACGGGTTTTCGCGGGTTTATTGTACAAGGCGTCAAAACGCGATAATATCCTGCACAGCCTCGATCGACTTAGCAGAACTCATGCGAGGTATCGACGAGGGGCTGCGTCTGCTGGAAGGGTGATGTGAACAAGAAACAATGACGCGTGTCACGCCCAGTTTCATATGACGAAGCATGCATGAATATGAAGCGTGCATGAATGTGGGTTAGAAAAAAAAAAACGGGCGCCGTTGTGACCAGGCCCGGCATCGATGCGCTTACCTATATCAGGTGTAGTCGATGAACCGTACCGCTTGCAAAGTAGATTTTGGTGACGTCGCCAGCGACCGGCAACTATATAGAGCCAGAAATAGTGGACTGCTCGTTTTTCGGTCACCGCACTTGTGTACAGTCTGCTATGGTTTAATGTATACCCATAATTTTGAGTAGCTCAAGAAGCAGAGGCGTCACCGAGGTCCACAGTTATATATATATATATATATATATATATATATATATATATATATATATATATATATATATATATATATATATATATATATATATATATATATATAAAATCTGTGTGTGTGACGTAACTAAGCTCCGCGTGAGTGCCTCTGTGAAGCCTTCAGTCCGCGCGAAGTGGGGCTCCGCCTACACAACCTCAAGCTACCCATTTTGTCCCGCACCAGCACGGGAATCAGACCTCAACCACCTTTTATGGACGTGGACAATGCCCTGGTTTTCGAATGGCTCATCGAGGCCATTCCGACGCAGCAATGGAATTGTGGTCCGAACCACAGGTGTCTGCCGCCTCGGCTTCATGAAGGAAACGCAGCTGCACAATTTTGTTGAGTGAGGGCTTTCAGTGAGGGATAGCGACTTGACCACGCCTCAGCGTCATTCTGTTTAAAAGTTATATTTAATGGACAGAGCTTGCTTCTGAAAGAGTAAACATGAAGTTTCAGTTTATCGTTCTAATCATTTGTTTTGTTTTTTGCCGTTTGCTCTATACATAACGACAGACCTAAGGCGTCGTACATGACATTAACAGATGAGCCATAATTAACCTGCAAATGTCATGTATACGACGCTTTAACAATTGCAGAAAAAAAGTTATATATATATATATATAAGGATGTATTACTTAAATTATTTTGCTACAAGGCCGCATTTGCAAACAACTCTCACGGTGGAAATATTTGTAAGACTGCATAATACATATGGAACCTCTACCAAGTACATATACTGAAAGCCAGTTTTGCAAATTGGGTCTCAAGTACTCATGTATACTGTATCTATATTAAAGTCTTCTACATGGGGCCAGAAGAAGAACTTACACTAAGCCTGATAATGTATTCCACGTTTTCTGTTTTTCTTAAAATATGAAGTACTGGTTAAACAATTAAAGGACAGGACGCCCGATCCTCATGGCCTATATGTTTAGATCACTTGTGTCGTTTCAACAACGAGGAATTTCAATGAATAAGTTGATTTGTCCGCTGAATATTCCATCAGCGACGGCTACTACACACGCCTAGAGTATACTTATGCGGCAACAAAGCTTCGCGGGCCTGGAACTTGGCCCAAAAGTGCTCCAGCGTCTCGCTGAAGCGGCTGATGTTACCCGCACGCACTGCTGCACAGACGGGGCAGGTTCCTACGGCGCAAGTATCGATTGATTTGTGGGGTTTAACGTCCCAAAACCAGCATTAGATTATGAGAGACGACGTAGTGGAGGGCTCCGGAAATTTCGACCACCTGGGGTTTTTTAACATGCACCCAAATCTGAGCACACGGGCCTACAACATTTCCGCGTCCATCGGAAACGCAGCCGGGATACGGCGCAAGTATTCGGTATGACGTTCGTATAAAGTAACTAAAAGAAGTGGAACTCGCCATGCATTCCCCCTCCCCTCCCACGTCGCTTACATCACACATCCCAAGTGATACGAGAAGTATCAGGATCGGGGAGGAATTTCTCATACGAACGCCTCAAACATAAGAGCCTTGACAAGAGAACATGGCGTCGGCTTTGCTGTTGTCATGGAGATCCAGACGTTTCTCCAGCCACATCGTCTGTCACGCTTTCTTTCCTAATTAACAAGAGTATTTAGCCTTTATACTCACCGTTGATCAGATTCCTGTAGGAGAGCAGCCATAACCACGAACGTTTCACGCATTTCTCTGCAGATCACTTACTCGAAGCATCGTTTCTTTCCCATATCAACGCATGGAATGACGTCTTCCGGCCACTCTTGAACGCAGCAGCACGTGCGGGCTTCAGTACAGGCTGCCCCTGTTAAGCCCAAAAAGCCGGAACGGCAGCTCCTCTGATGACATCCAGGCGCATTGCGAGCAGTGAAGGGTCTCTGTAAGCGTCTCCCACCCCACATTCTCTCCGTCTCTTTTCATCTCTCGCGGCTTTTGAAGGGCGGTTGCGACAGCGGCCCAGGACACCGCATCTACATGGAATCAATGCATGTGCACGTGGAACGTCTCGGAAACATATGCAGAAAAAGAAATTCGGATCTCGCTAGGTGCGTTACATGCAAGTGATAGGCAGAAAGAGAGAGGAGAGAGAGTTCAAGCGTGAGATGCAAAACCCGACGCTGAAAACGAACTAAATACTAGAAAAAGATTGAACCATTGCCAGACAAGTATAAAAGCGGTACGCAAACTGTTCACTCTGAACCGCTTACGCCAGACGAATATATATATCTATGTCTATACACGCGCGTCTCGTAAGAGGTGACACGGGAGTTGGCCAATAAATCAACGCTGCTACAATATTCGTCCGTTCCTTCTCCTCCTCACGACGCGGCTGAGTTTCTTCTCTCTCTCACTCTTTTGCATTTCCTTCTTTCGACCCTCCTCAACAGTGCGCAGCCTGTCCTCTCGGATTCTTTGCCGAGACGGCTGGAGAAGCCGCGGCGACAGCCCTCCCTGCACGAAAGCGGCAGCGACGCGAAAGAAAGCGCACACGCTGACTGAGCGCTCTTACGAAAAACAAAAAAAAAAAACAAAAAAAAAACCTCTGAACGATACAGAGAGAGGCCAACGGTTTCGCGCTGCCTTTAACAAAAGCGCTGTACGGCGGCGCTGAGCTGTGCTGCAGTAGTTGCGTCTTTTCCTTTCCTCAACCTCTCTCGCTCAACGGTAGCTTCCAGCGCGTCCTCTCGTGCTCCTCCGCCTCGCCAACCATGTCGGCGTGGCGGTCGGCCTTGCAGCGCGCTCTTGGACGTCGAAGAGAACGCCGGCCACGTCTGTTGCAAGCTGCGGCCCGCATCGGCGGATATCGCCGCCACTAAGCTTACACGTGGCATGGTCTTCATCGCCATGGCGCTTCTATTCGCGACCCCGGGACAACGTACTGCACCTGAGTGCTTTCTTTCTTTATTTTTCTCTTTCTTTCTTTCTTTCTTTCTTTCTTTCTGTTGTCTTTCTTTCTTTCTTTCTGTTGTCTTTCTTTCTGTTGTCTTTCTTTCTATACACTATTCGTCTCACGTCGTTGTATACAGAAACAAGTCGTCTCTCTTATGCGCGCTCTATATTCCGACATATCTTCCCTTTTATTCCTTGGGAACCCCTCTCCCCTCCTCACAGTATCCTTTCCCAAACACACTCCTTGAGCATGCACGGCTGGAAAGCAGGCTCGCCGGACCAGAAGGGGAGAAATCTACGCGACTGCAGCCCGCGCGTGTGTGTTGTCGCATCGGTTGTCGTGACGCGCATGCGAAAACAGGCTGCGGCTCGCGGACAGTCGTAGCGAGGCCCACGGCCCAACTGCCACGGCGCCGGTTCGGTCGAAACACGTGGTGTGCCCCTCTCTGCCGCCTTGCGCGTGCCGAGCTCTAACGATGCCGCTGCAGGACTGAGGGACCGCTGCCGTGCATGGGCGCACGTATGCGGGCAGGGGCGTATATAGGCAGAAATGTTTTGCAAAGAGGGGGAGGGGTCACCACATTGATCTGAAGTGGTGGCCGGGCAGGTCAATGGTAATTTTTAGCTCTGTATACCACGGCAAAAAATGAATAACAATAAAAAAATTCGCGGGGCGCACTGGCCCGGTGTGCCACCGCCTGGCTACACAACTGTATGCAAGCGATGAGCGAAATGTGCGTGCGTCCGCTGTGGGGAAGCAGTCCACAGTTTTGGGGCCAGTCGGTGGGGAAACATGGAAGCTTTTAACGCTTGATTCACAAAGCTTGGCTAATATTTAATATCACGCCTGTTACGGCATTCTCGTTCACGCGGTGGTCCTAACTCGGCATACGTTCATCTAGAAACTCAGACTCTTCACTTACACATGTGAGTCACATGTGCAGCCCTCTCTTTAGAGAGGCACGAGGAGTCTCTTTAGAAGAGTCGTGGGACACATGACTTTCGAGAAGAGAGTAAGTGTATGATATATATATATATATATATATATATATATATATAAAGATGCAAGGAAAGGCAGGGAGGTTAACTAGACGCACGTACGGTTGCACGAATCTCCAAAAAAGAGTCAACGTGTCTACACACATGGCTCTCACGTGTGTAAATGGAGAATCAAAGGACACCGTTTTTTTTTTCTTTCTAAGTGCAGGAACCTCTTAATTAGTTGCATATTACGGTAATTTCACACCCAGCAGTGACTGGAGCTGGGTGAAAATGCAGAAGCAAAAGTTAAGAGGTTAAGTTATCGCTATTGCATCGAAGAATATACATAAGATGAGCCAAAGAGAAGGTGCAGCGCTTTGATTGTGTCTCGGTCCGATTGGAGACGCTCAAATGGGTATTGAGTTTGTCAATCTCGATTATCGTCACTTGTCCACAACGCGTTCGGTCACTGGTGCAGACCTCTCTCGCTATTAGGGCGAAAGCCCTAAGCATCATAACCAACAAGAAAATGTACAATCGGCGTTGACGCGTGCGATGGAAAAAAGTCACCACGTCACATGGTGACGTCATCGCCCCTTCGTTCGGTCGTAGGTTGGCCGATCAAGAAGGCGCGTGAAGTGCGGAAAATTTGCGCTGCCTCAGACCCCCGAGACAGTCCAAAAGCACACTCTATAGGTGCAGAATGCGTTCAGGGTTAAAGGATCATTGCAATCTAATTTTAACAAACAAACAAGCAAAAACAAGATACGATGCATTTTGCCTTCGAGTCATCCTGGGCGAATGCATTCGGGAGCCTATGAGTTTTTACGCGTTGTTTGATTGTGGTGAGTGCCAATTATGCGCATTAAAACATTGGTTCACGTGGTATATTGATCGGGCACTTAACCTTAGTACCAGTTCGGCTGCACAACTATATACAATATAACCAGAAATGCACCTCTCTGTAACAATATAATAGCATAGGCCAACACTAACGGTGCGTTCGTTGACAACATATCGGAAGCGAAGGGAAAACAAGGGCTAAGTCCTATGTGGCATAGACTCAATACCTTACATTAAGGGGTGCACTACAGCGAAATAACAATCTTGATTGTAATGGACGTCATTGTTCCTTAGATTACGAGCCTACTTCAGCTTTTGTCTCCAGGCTTCCGCGGGATCCAACTTCGTCGCGGCAATCTCCTTGCGACGGACTGACCAATCAGTCCACCCGTCGCGAATGGCACAAACACAAGCCAGCGTTGTCCGTGACATCAACCACATTTTAATGACAGCTTAGATCATACACAGTTCATGACTTCCAAGTAATGCACTGGTATAGCAAGAAGGTGAGGACGACCCGGCTTTGCTTGAAATCACCCGCACATGAGTACATTAACAGGCATCAAACATTTCTTTTTTTTAAGCGACTCACAATTTTGTCTCGAGCATGTATCCTTTCCCCCTCTTATCTTATAACTCTGCACACACAAATATGGTGGCGTTTCTATGTTACTACTATTGCCTCACTCCCTACCCTATCTCCTTATTTTTTTTTTATTACACCACAACCGGGAAACATTGCCGCATTCTCTTTGAACCAACCGCAGATGACTAAGTATGCTTTTTTTACGTCGCACAACTGTATCTCATGAGGCGCGCGCGGAAGAAAATGATTCAAACAATAAAACAAGACGTTGACACAGTTGAAATGACAATCTACACGCTATTAAGACCGGGGGCAACATGGGAGTGGACGAGGGACGGGGAAAGGACTGAGGAATCGGGAGGTACACCATGAATTATATGACAAAACAGAAGGGCAGGGCTTCACGTCAATACATTGTTGTAGTTTATGTTTTTTTTTCCTCGTTCACGTGAACAATGGAATGCGACATTCAATGTGGTGTAGATGCAGCGACGCGTGAGTGTGTAGATATATATAATTTTCTTTTTTTTCACACTTCTTCCTCTTTTCCCGTTTGATGACGTGTACATCTACGTACCTCCTTTTTTTTTGTCTGTATATGCGATATTTATATAAGTGTAGCGCTGCCGGGCGATCCTGATGATGGGTATCAAATATTTACAGAGAATAGTTTGCGAAGGCCCACACTCTCTTGCGCGGTTTTCTCGCTCCCCTACAGAGGGGTTCTTTCCTGGCGTCCTGTACGCACCTGACGCCGGAACCGAGGCATTTTTATTTCCCTTTACCGCTCGTGCAGAAGCGGGAAATCAAAGAGCTCTCGGGCGCTGCATGCGAGCACGGGCAACGGACGCTAATAACCTTCTTCCTTCCTCGCCAGTCTAAAAATAACGAAGCGCCTTCCGAGTCGGCGCTGCTCGCTCCTGCTGCTTACAACGAAGACTGACCACCGCTAATCCCTATACTGAACATGTACACACTGCTCTGGTGAAGAACGTGGGTGTCTCCGCAACCGCCCGTTTGTTATCAGACCAAACTCCTCTCCCCTTCCTTGGGGGGAAGGCCGTGACGTCACAGTTAGCGAACCACACACACACGCTGTTCCTCCTCAAATGACTACCGCAACCTTATACACCGGTCCAACGGCGGCGCGCCGCGGTGCTGAGAAGACTTTCTGGCCCTTCAGGACTGCCTCGCGTGAGATGGAGTTCAGAACTTTAGACGGATCTTTAGCGCAACGGTTGTTGTCATCAACCCGTCACCGGCGTGCTCTAGTAATTTGCCCGCGTGAAGGTGCAGGCACGGATTCGTACGGTGGTGTTCCTCGCGACTGTAATGAGCACAGCAGCCAGGTACACCAGTACATGCTCGGCTGGTACCTGGCGAAAGCTGTTAATGATGACGAGCTACACCTGAGACCGACGGTATGCCTTGGAGCATTCATTTGCCGACCTCACCTTGCTCATGCAGAATAAATAGAAACGAGCGAGCTTCAGTACCGCAGCAGTGACGTCAGAGGCACCAATACTGTCGACGTCACTGTTTGGTACGTCCCTGGTGCGCGAATTGTACCACTGAATCCTCTCATTGAATCATACATAAGTTCTCGAAAAGCAACACGAGAACTTACATCAAAGATACAAGTATATCAAAGATATAAGTACAGCGGCCACTCCCTAACTACGCCCTTGCTCGGCTCACTCAAATAATAACATTAGCTGGAAAGACTTGTCAATAATGCTACGCGGAAATTTGAAATTTTACTCAGTAGCAAAAGGACATGTTTCAAGTACCTTCACACGACAACAGTAACTTGCCAGTTGTGACCAGACCAATAAACACTTGAATGCCCCCCCCCCCCCCCCTTTTTTTTTGAGGCACTAACAGAAACTCGGAGCACGCAGAGCGATGTTGGTAACTTTTGAGCACGTCGTACCCTTCCTACAAGATGGAAGGATTCGCCGACCAGGACACTGCATAATCTAATCATATGTGTACGCCGAATGCAAATCGCGGAAAAGGCTGAATAATAATAGCCTTTCGACTGCGCTCCTCCGTGCTGTCACGGATAGCTGTAGCCTCAAGTCAAAGAACTCCTTGAGACAGGCATGTCGCCTCTGAAAGGACAGTCGAGACCAACCAGAAAGGTAAACTAGAAGTCTCCTCTCAGCACCGCGTTGCGCAAAGATCTGCCTTCGCGCCGCTGTTCTCGAACGCCTCCCACTAAAATGAATGTGGATGGAAAGCACTACATAAATAGTAATGTTTATGTATACATATATGTATATATTTATATATATCTGAAAAACTGACTTCGGAGTTGTTGTTGTCGTTTTCCTTCTTCAAATAATTCGGGTCGAGAGGACTCGCCATGCAAATGGCGCTTCTATACAAGCAAAGCGGCGAAATGGACAAAGGGGGGCGTGCGATTGGTCGGTCAGGCGGCGCCATTACGGACCCGCCCACTTTTCTTCTCAAAGTGGGCTGGGAGTGGTTGCTTACGCCTATGGAGAACTGGTTATTGTTGTCATGTTTTATTGTTTTTTCCAAGCCACATATTTGTACGAACTGTATTTTGCTCGTCACGATGTGAACTCATTTAGAAGTAAACGGAGTTCGAAGTCAAATACCATTTGCTATTGCCAATGAGGGGGTGCTTTCGAGTCGGCGAATCAGTAATCGCTATTAATATTTAAAAATTTCGTAATACATACTGAATACATAATACACTGTTTAACCTACCCAAGTTCTTAACTACTGTCATGATGGCAACTAATGTAATAGAAACGAAGCTGCTACCCCCTCCTTCCACATAAAAAAGGCCCGCATTACGTTTAATTTCGTTTTCTGCTAATCTCAAATAAGTAGAGTGCCAATAAGGGCTGACTTACGAGCACATTTATGTCCGTTAAAGAGGGCTTTTTTTTTCTTTTTTAACTGCCTCTACTTCTGTGTGGCGTTTTGGTTTACCTGTTTGATTTTGCAACAAAATCGGGACAGAATGCTGTATTCGCTTCGATAATCGAAGGCGAACCTTTTTTTAATGCAATTGTTGGATCCGATTGACAAATTTTTCACTTTCAACGCGGTTCGAACCTGCCTTGAGAGGGCTCTGCGATAGCGACGAGATAAGCATTTTGACGGGTCGTTCCTAAAGTGCTGACTACAAATTGCCGCCAAATTGCTCACCCCGAACGGCTGCCGTTCAGACCCTGTTTATGAACCAAGCGCGTCAGCTGCGCGACCAATCGCACTCCATGACATGTTTTATGCAAGGCGGGACGAAAAAACCGCTATTGGGAAATCGTGTGCCGGTGAGCGAAAAGCCGAAAATCGGTCTCCCAACATCTATCGTGGTAAATGCAAACGCAATAAATTAGCACTATGAGGAGAGATCAGCAAATTGAGAACAATATGGCACGAACCACAATTCTCTTGCTTGCCTCCAAACATACATCTATCTGTTTCATCGGGTTTCCTTTTTCTTTTCAGTACTTTTTTTTCCTTCTTGGCATGACTCTGTGTAACACAACATTGGTTCAGTCCTCAAAAGAGAATAAGATAAACCAACCACAAAATGAGCAGCACATTTTCACAAACTGTAAAAAAAAAAAGCAACAACACATGTAAAATAACCTATGTACAACACGAAATTCACAACCACATTCTCTAAACAAGCGTAGAGGGGTATCTCACCAAATGCTGCAGGTAACACGTGAAGTTGTAAATATAAAACTCAATTTTGTACATTCCTCCTTATTTGCACCAGTGTTAGTGGTGTGTGTACAGGCGTAAAAACCTGAGCAAAAAAAAAAAATAACACGGTGACCGAGGAAAACAAAGACACAGTGATAACCAGCCAGTGAACACAGGTTCATCTCTCCACACACTCCGCTCATTCGCCCAGCGATGGGTCCAAATAAAGTGCAACGAACCATCAATGCGACAAACGGAACAAGCAATAAAAAACACTTTTCGCCCACGTCACGAAGAAACGAAGCATCACACTTCACAACACACTTTTCGTTACCCACAACAACACTTCCGAGAAAACTATGGTACAAGCTGTAAGAGATATCTCGATATAGCACACTCGGCTAGGAGGGCGAAAATCTAGGAAACAAAACACAGACGGGGAGCACCCTACACTTCCTCGTAAGCTTCAATCTCTCTCGCGTTCTCCTTAAATTATTGAGTGTTCTTTTTTTCCACCTTCGCCTCTTGCCTTGGCCTCTGCTTCGCAACCACTTTTCTCCTTTCTCTCAGTAGTAAGCCACCCCACAGCCCATCTTTAACCCCTCAGTATGCCATCACATCAATACAACGACACTCTCCCTTACACCTTCTTGCGTCGTTTCATATTTCAGCTCCGAGGTGTTTTTTTTTTTTTTTTCGCGTACATGCTTGAAGACACCGACGCACACATAGGCACCGTTTCACGTAGCGTCCGCTGTGTTTAGGCATCATCACACAACTCGCGTCATAGAGTCCAGCCCTCGTAGCCGAAAGAGTGAGAACAGTTTGTTTTTCTCGTTCTTCTTTTCCTTGTCCCTTTGCCTTGGCCCGTGCTTTGTCGGAACGCCGCGAGCTCCCATTGGTGGCTTGCAGCGTGCAGCGCCACTCGGCGACTGGAGGAGGACACGGGCGTCGAACGACGTCATCTCTGGAACGATCGCAGCATTGGAGAAACAGGGGTGAAGGAGAAGGGATACACAGTTCGTGGTCACACAGTACTTAGCGTGTGTCTTTTTTTTTTTTGTAGGTTTGTGTTTCGTGTGTTTCGCGCGTGTGTGTTCGGTGTGCAAATCGTAGCTTTCACTTTTTGTTTTTTTTTGTTTGAATTCTGCCTCTCTCACTGCTCCATTATATCTTCGCTTTACACTTTACAGATCATACGTACTTTATATATAATATATATACATATAAATATATATTCCTTTTTTCCTTCTTTTATCCTGTGTGTGTGTGCGTGTTTCAGCGGTGTCACACACTGTATCTCTCGTCTTACAATTTTTGGTTATGCCGACAACCGGTGTTTGTTGGGGTGTCGTGTGCAGTTCGTGTACACACTCCGCTCACGGTGGGTCGGGGGTTGGTCCGAGAGTGTCTATCCAGGGTGGTGCCTTTTTCTTTTTCACCACAGCACACACAGAGCGAACGAACAAGAAAGCAACCCGTTACCCCTCCTCACCACTTTCACCCAAACAGTTCACTCGGATGACGCGGGATGGAGGAGGGGAGGTGACGTAAATGATGACACCCTCTTGCTAGCGTACGGGGCGCTCCGCGAGAACGCGACTCTTCCGTGGGTGACACCCGCTGGTGAACAAGAAGAAAGACGCCGGTGCGATGTGATGACGTCACTTTCGTCTGGTGGGTGTAGAGGGCGTGCACGTCGGAAAGCCAGTCCTCGCGTACACCTTGTAGGCGTGTTCACATGCCGAAGTCTCCTTATCGAAATTTTTTCTCCAAGCCTGTCTTGTTCCTCGTAGTATACAAGATGGCCTCCTCGTCTCGGCGAGTGTTCGGATGACGTCGATTCGTGTGGGTGTTGCGTGGGTCTGGTTGGTTGGCGCGAGTCCTAATGGTTCGAGCGTACGGCGTTTAGGTCACGCTTCTTCTCCTCGCGGAAGTGTGTGCCACACGGGTCGTGTTTTCAGAGTTTATAATGTTCTTCTACTCGTCGTCGTTGCTGTTTTGTTGCTTGCTCTGTTTCTCGTAGTAGTATGATGATACCACACGTGTGAACGCGACATGCACTTCTGGGCAAAGCTATTCCTTGACCGGATCCTTTTTTGTTTTTTTTTTTTAGCAATGCGATATGCTTGCCAGTCGAAGGGCAATTGTCCGCTCGTGTTTCTTCATATCTTGCCTGTTTTTTTTTTTTTTTTAAGTACGACGTGCCGGCGCGATTCTCGCGATAGTATGTCTTGTCGCACTTTCAGATTTGCCAATTTGGTGCAAGGATCCAGGTCTGTGCTCTGCTTATCCCAGTATTTCGATCACCACGCGCGTAGATAAGACAGCCGTTGTTATTCTCACGTTTGTTTGTTTCCCGAAAAAAGGGGGGGGCTTCAGTGCGTAAAGACACACCGACCGCAGTATAGGTTAGATAGCTGCCATACACCGCTGTGGAGGATTATGGGAGAAGCTTCGAAACAGTTCTGCTCGTTTTGTTTGTTAGTGCTGGTCGCAAAGCTACATTTCCGATATGAAAAGGCAATTAGGTCTTTATTGGATGCGCGAGGCTGAGACGAACCGATCGGGCGCAAGATATTGGTTGAACGGTGCTGGAAGATTGGCCCTATTTTGGTAATAAGTTTTAATGCCAGAATTCGAGTGAATTTTGTAAGATCAAGAATGCCTTATTACCAGCTTCAGCTTGAGGTTAACTTCCGAAGCGTAAGCTACTCAGAGCTTAATAGTTTTAGACAGAGCTGACTAATTAATAAACTCTCAGCAATTTAGTCGCGGGTGGGCAAAGAGTTGAATAACTGGCACCAGATGGTGTTCATCGGAGCTCGCTTCACTGAGGTGGTGTACGCATGGTGGCGGATGGTTATTACCTTTTTTTTTTATTGGGGCCACTTGTTCGTAATATCTTTTTTTCGAGTTTGGTAGTGTTACGTCTTCTCCTCCGAGAGAAGTGAAAAAGAAGAAGCTCTGTACGCACATGGCTGCCGAAAGCAAGCAAGGGGGAGGAGAGGGTCATTGTTTTTTGAAAAGCGATTTGACTGAGCTGGCTTTTTGGGCTGATCTACAATTCACCTAAGAAGCCGACGCGACCACCAGAGGAATAGCAGCTGCCGCTCATCACCTCTAAGGATGGCGGGGCATTGTAGCGTAATTGTAAACTTTTTTTTCTTTAAGACGAGGTGTTGACTTTGGATACTTTGATGCCCTTGGTTTTGATGATGAAACTTGCCTAATTATCTTAGTTATTTCCGCAACGTAACAATCAAATGCACACTCAGAGTGGCTCAGTGGCTCTGGCACCGTGACGTAAGTGATCGTTAAGACATGTTTTTTTAGGATTCGGCAACGTCATGTCGGATGATTAAGGAACCACGGAAGCAAGTCGTAGCTGCGAGGAACCATAGTGTTTTTTTTTTTTTTCGTCTGAGAGAGATGGGCTGATTCCATGCTGCCGCTTATCACGCTAACGTTTGATATCAAGATCACCTAAGTTCAAGTTAAAGGTGGCAGCTGTACACGACGAAAACCCCGGTATGAGGTGAATGACGCTTCCGAACCGATTTCCGACTTCCGATTCTGCGTTCCTCTGATAGCGCGACGGCTTCCGGTATTTCGTTTTTCGAATGATTCAGTTCGCCGGAGTCATTGTACATTTAATTGCCGCTTGCATCGATGCGGGGAGATCAGTCGACGAGGGATGGGACGCGTCTCGTGACCGCGGTCGCGCGTTCTGACGTCACGAGATTGCGAGGAGCACCGAAATGAAAAGAGGTGGTAGAAAGAAGAAGTTAAACGCATTTTAAGAAAAACATCTTAAAATAAAGAACGAGCGCACATGAACGAACGAACGAGGCGGGATCGACTGTACTTTTTTTTCTTTCGGCTTTTCTTTCCTTTCTCAAAATAATGGTTGTTTTTCCACATCATCTCCTTTCCGTTTTTTGTTTTTCCTCAATCTGGTGTTTGTGGGCATGTCGGAACGGGAGAAACAAGGAGAGAGAGAGAGAAGGGGGAGGTTTGTTCAAACAAACGGTTGTTATGAGAACGGCAGCAGCTGGCCTGCCTACGCCTTGGTTTCGCTGTGCATGTGCGAATGGTGGTCGGGGATCACCTGCGGAATCTGGGGTGGAATAGTGTTGGCCATCTTGTGCTCCTTCTTCCACTTCATGCGCCGGTTCTGGAACCAGATCTTGATCTGCCGCTCCGACAGGCACAGCGCGTGCGCGATCTCAATGCGCCGCCGCCGCGTCAGGTAGCGGTTGAAGTGGAACTCCTTCTCGAGCTCCAGGGTCTGGTAGCGCGTGTACGACGTCCGCTGCCGCTTCGTCTCACCCATGGCGTTCACGCCGTCTGCGTCAGAGAAGAAGAACAACAACAACACTATAAGACTCACGAGGAAGAAGCCGGCTCTGTGGCATCAGCGGCGCAGGTTCTCATCAAAAAACGCTTTTGTCGTGCGTCTGTTTGTGGGCGTGCGTGTGCAGCGTGTATGTGTGTATATATGTGTGTGTGACTGTAAGCGCTGTAGTCTGTGCCTCGTGTGCGCGAGCCACAGTGTGCGCGCGTGGACGCGCCAGAGTTTTAGTGGTACTGCCCGTTCGTGTGTGTGGCCGACGCCTAATGGTGCTAAATCACTGACCACCATGCAGAGCGTCCTTGCAAATGCATCTTCCTGCGAAAATCTTCCGCGATTACAGGTCTTTTCTTTCTTTCTTTCTTTCTTTCTTTCTTTCTTTCTTTCTTTCTTTCTTTCTTTCTTTCTTTCTTCCTTTCTTTCTTTCTTTCTTTCTTTTCTTTCTTTCTTTCTTTCTTTCTTTTGTTCGGTTGCTATTTTCTGCCCACTCATTGTGCATGAGCGGAATTTATTTCCTTGTCATGTGCGCCTCGAAGCTATAGGCCACAATAACAAAGCCTTTCATTTCTGTCGCGAGTTCTGACATGCCTGGCTAGAAATGAGCGACAAATAAACATCCGCCTTGAGTCAACGTTTTTAGTTGGGATTATGTAGAGGTGAAACTGGGCTCGAGTTAGCGAAGTCTTCGTCTTAAGATACGTATCGGTATTGTTCGCGAGAGAAAATTTTGGCCACTCCCGAAGTGGTACATATCATTAGTGAAGGGCGTCGACCAATGGCGAATAGCGCTTACATACGACTAGCTTTGTGAACATTGGACTTGTTGTATCCGTGTTTGTTCGCTTCATTTCTAACTTTTTTTTTCCCTAGAATAAGGTACATATACTGGTTATGTAAGCCCTGCTCAATAGCGAAAAAAAAAAAGAACGTATACATTAACAAAGTAGGTCTTCACAACAATGGATAGACGTATACAGTGAGATACATCTTCCCTGGGACAGTAGTGTTGAAATGTATCATGCGATAAGTTGTATTATCCGATGCAAGTCCAAATAAAATATGAATATAGGCGCACATGGAGACGAACTAAGTATAGCGCTGCCTCGTATGGCGTCAAAGGACACTACACCGCATGACACATTATGTTTTGTAGCATGAACCACATACAGCACACTTCGCTACTGAAATATTTCGGAAGATCACCTATGGCATTTGTAACGAAGTCCCCCCCCCCCCCCATGCTTGTAAAGCCGCATTAACCGATTCATCGAGTAAACGTAATCGCGATGAACGTATGAAAATTTTCTCTTCCGACGGGAAGCTAGTCGAAAACCGACAAAAAAAAAAGGATTACTCTGAAAATTCTATTCCGTGGAATAGTATCAACGAGATAACGCTGTACACATGAAGAGAAGCATATGCTCAGTTTCGAGCCCTAGTGGTGGCGACATCTTGTGACACTGCGTTCAACGATTCATTCCGATCGGTGTACAGTCACTGCTGTGCGGCATAACGGTGTAGGCAGTGATGTAACAACCACCATGACGGTATCTTCGTGTGGCTTCTTCACGAAGGTCATGCCACACGGGATCAATTTCAGAGCTTCACAGTCGCTCACGGCGCAGCAAGATGTCCTTATACCAACACGTGCTGTTTCAGAATGTGTGTACCAGGGCGCCTCGGTATGAGGGTATACGTTAAAGATAACAAGCCTATATATATGCTGTCTCTGCTGGACTTAAAGCAAACTAGAGGCATAGAATTTGTTCAGGCTTACACAATATCTGCGTATTTTCGTACGTTCGTGAGTGTACTCTCGCACTACATATCTTAGGCATTTACGAAGATAGTGTCAAGCTTCTGACAAGCTTTAAATGCTCAAAAATACGGTATAAAGTGGCCCAGAGGATAACCGCCGCTGTAGCTCGGTCGGTATACATCATCAGCCACGTTATCCGAAGGTTGCAGGTTCGATACCAACAGCCACCTGTCTTTTCGTCCACTTTTCTCTCTTTTCATTTATAACATAATTACTACAGTTAGACTACAAATATTGTACCCTATATCTTTCTAGGCTTCATTCCTTGTTGGTTGCATTAGCTTGCGTGTACAAAGAGATGCGCCTTTCATCCATTCCTTCTTCTTTTGTTAGCATCTGGCACTTCTCGGGAACCTGCAACAACTCGGAGATTGCACAGACTGTCTTTTTCTTGTAATTTGATTGTCCCTGCACGGCTGCTGTAGTGTTGTGTAAACCACACGTGTAATGACAATGTCAACGTTTTCGTTCGGGACATCTTATATACATCAGATGGCATGGGTCATTCACATCGATTCTATATACAGCACCTTGAAAACACTACAGAAAGCCCCCCCACAGTTGATCTTCATCTCACACCTTAGCCGGCCGGACGACGTTTCTAGAAGGCCACTTTAGTAGCATATACGTTCGTAATAGCGACTAACGTGCTACGACGTACACAGACAACAGAAACAAAACCAGCGGCGGCGCAGTCACATTTAGTTCCGCGTAGCAAGAGCGCCCTCAAGTCATGTACGGTTGTCGCTATATTCGTCTTGGTGTTTTTGGCACGTAACGTTCGGAACCACGCAACATAGCAACGCCAGATAGGGCATTCCATTCGCGTTATAGGAAACAGCAGGAGTCCCAAACTACATACCAACAATTCGTTCGTGGCGTTGGCATAAACACGTGCATACGCGACAGTCAGGGTCGCGATATCGCTACCCATGACGACGCCAAGCGTCATTTAGCGCCGCCGCAGGCTGGTAGAACACGTCGCGTCGAAGAACGGGACTGTTATCATTCATTTCCGCGTAGGCGTCAGAGGAGAAGGACGAAGCGGGACCAAAAGGCGCGAAAGTCGCGTGTCGCAAAGACTTCACCAGCTCAGTGGGACAGTATATACGGGCGAAAAATATTATGCCAGTTCTGACCACGTCGCAGGAGTCGATGAATTGCCTTCTATGCGCTGGAAATAAAGGTTGCACTCCAATACTGAAATGAGATTTGAAATGAGTTCGTATTTATGAAGCCATTCGTTTTTTCATACACTGCTTTTGGTAAAACAGCAACTGTTAGCTTGAGACACAGGTGCGCGCGCAGACAAAGAGGAGAACGCTATTACGCGTGTAACAACTATAGCTTCAATCGCAATTGCTCGTTACTAGTGAGTGCCCATCATGGAGCGCACGGGACAGCTTTATGATCTCCCATAGTAGAATACCAAGTACTCTAATTTGTTGACAACTTTTTCTAAACACAGACATTTTTTTTTCTAAACACATGACCCGGCCCGAGAGTAATTTTTGTCGATGCCGCCTCATCGAGTGCACCGAGGGACGGCTTTCAGTTCACTTATAGTATAGTACCGAGTATTCTAAACCGTTAACCACTCTTTCTATTCTAAACACAACCACTTCTTCTAAAACATCGTATGGGTCAGCGGGACGGCTCACTGCTCTACATGCCACAGTTGAGTACGAAGTACTCGAAATCGTTGAAGACTTCATCTAAACAACGTGCAATCGAACATTGGTTGTGATATATAAATATTAAAGGCAAGGTCCGATTAAAAAAAAAAGAAACACTCGAAGCGCGCTTGAGCTTCGCCTATTATAGAATGCCATAGCGTATGCATCAGGCCACGCATTGCATTCTCAACTGCTATCATATATAGCTTCGGTTCTCAGAGGATGCTTCAACCGTGCTGCAAGGAAAGAAAACATCTGTGCATGCACATAACCTTGGCCGTTTCGAACTATCCGGAAATGCCTATTGCAAGTGCAGTCGCAATGTGCCCACTAACGATAGTTATAGTGTGAGAACGGAACGACGACACAGAGACAAGAAGGACTCGAAGGACACGAGCGCCATGTCCTTCGTGTCCTTCTTGTCTCTGTGTCGTCGTTCCGTTCTCGCGCTATAACTATCGTCATGTCATACCATGCAACTAGCCCAAGCTGCCACACTTCTAAGTGCCCACTAAGCCACAATCCTTCGTCTTGTGAATCAACGAAGAGCCCACCATACACGTGCATAAGGTAACAAAGGTACGCAGCTGCTCACTTTCTTGATGCTTTTGCTGCTGATGATGACTAAATATACCTGAGCGCTTTGTAATAGGTGAGCTTTTAGAACGCCCACTTGTTGTGCAATTCACATATTTTGACACCTAATGCGATTCTACGCTTGTGTCACGCAACATTACAAGCGTTAAGGAGACTCCTCCCGCTGCGGGAGATTTATTTAAGGATGAAGCTTCATGAGGTCGAAGCTTGCACGTTGGCGTTGTGCACCGTATACCCTCCGATGACGATGACGCTGACGACGATGAAGAACAAGCGCGTTCCAGACCACACATTCTCTTTCTACAATCACGGTACATCACACGCAAGGTACCCGCTATACGAAAAAGGGATGCCGATGAAGCGCCCACTATTGCACTATAACGTTCATCATTCTGCTGATGAGCGAGGTACCCGTTACACATCATTACGTACACTTTGTTCTGTGGCTGACGGATGGATGGATGAAAAACTTTATTGGGGTCCTGAAGGATTCCACCCCTGTTTTATAGGGGTATACGATTGCGGGCAGCTCCCACGTTGACAGTGAAAAATAAGCGCGTTCCAGAGGTTCCCTTTCTACCATGGATGAAAACAATCGTGAACGCGCTGTCGTCATCTAAGCTGCAACGGCACGGGGAATGTGGACATTATTAACGACGACTGGCTTGTGCGGAATATGACGCCACGATATGCTCTAAGATGCGTTTCATATGACTATAAACAACCAACAACAGTCAGGGGCACGTGTACAGACCTCGCCTTTAAGAACTTCAGGTTACATCTTATCGAATAACCCTTGGCTCTTCATTTTAATGATCATAAGACAGTCTTAGTGAAGGCAAAAACGAAGTACGCACCTCAATACCATATACGACGAATAAAACAGCATCGTATGTACTGCACAGACGCGTTCTCACCCATGTGCACATTCTAGTTTGCATTCGAGTGCGTAATGTACAGAGGATTCACGGTAATCATCGTTCACTTCGTGGATATGCTATGATTCTTTGTTTTTTTCTGAGCTGTTTCAAGCGATGGTGTGACTGCGTCCTAGAACACCTGATTGACCCGGTTTGATACTGCCTTGAACCACAAGTTCTAATTATTTATTTCATTTGAATCTTTCTCGGTTTTTCGCTCCGTGACAACACTGATTTTTCGCTTACATTTAACAGCGTCGATTCTGACAGCAACACCAAAATTTCTGCAAAATGAGCTCTTTAACACTGTCGCTTTATTACTTAACAATAAACAAGATAATTTTAGCAGTAAGGGTTTAGTGTAAATAAAAAGTAGAAAGTTAAGCTTCAACTATTTAGAGCATCAGGAGGAGATAAGAATGAAGATATTTCAACGGTGAGTGGTGAACACGAGAGTACTTAGGAACTAACAACAGGTATAAAGGAAGAAATAAAGGAAGGAAGAACGGAAAAAAATAATGAAAGAAGGAAAGACTACACGTACCCCTTCACTCTCTAATTGCGTTCTCATTTATGCATGCGTCACATTCTCCCATTTGCCTTGGCTATTCTAGAGTTCTCACGTTTATCTTGAATTAAGCTCAAAGTTCATTAAATATACACTCAAGAAAGGACCGCCATGGCAACAGGCTCGACAAGGCCACTTTGTACGCGTCACGAAAATCAACATGCCAATGAAAACAAGGAAGAAACAAACAATTTGGCAACGCCTGACCCCATGAGAGCTTAAACGAAGCGCAAAACCCGCGACCAGCGGAAGGAACATGTCTGCAAACAACGCCGAGACTCGATAGAAAGCCGTAAGAAAAGCAAGAGATGCTGTTTACCCAAAACCGGCGCGTCTCACAATTTGTAAATGGCGGAATAAATAAATTATGCGTACGTCAAGAGGGAAGGGCCGCTTCAGCCGGGCAGGAGTCTGTCGCGCAGAGACAATCGCCTTCGTAAACTGGAAGAAAAAAAAAATACAACGGCCGGCACGCACAGGTCGCGCGACCGTATAAATCTTGAGAAATTAATCTTCGCGAGGAAAAGGAGGGAGTCGAGGCGGCGTGGACCGGAAAGGAACTTGGTGCCGAGAGGCGAAGCGAAAGAGCCGCCGCCGTTTCAGTCTGCGGCTTCTTCGAGAGGCGGAAGGCAACGGGGGGGAGGGGGGGGGCAAGGAGGATGAGAGGAGGGGGAAGGTTGTTGGAGGCGAGAAGAAGCGAGGGGCAATGAGTGAGGCTTCGTTCGTTCGTCGCCGGCGCGCTGGAAACCCGCGAATGCGCAAATCTCTTTCCATGGCATACAGCTTCCTTCATCTCTGCACGCACGACACGTTTTCTCTTATATACTACAGTCTTTCGTAAGAAGACTGCCTTTCTGCTTTTGCTTTCTTTTTTTTTTAACACAGGCAGTTTTGCAGAAGACGCTGCACGCTTTACTTCGTGTAAGCCTCCATCCCTGTTTGTCTGGCAGCACTAGGTCTCGCCTCCACTCCTACTCCAATTTGCAATCCTGATGGCACTTCTTCGACCCCACGTCGTTCTCCTGGTAACTCCTTCATACACGTCTCCGCCGGCGGCGAGACTGTTTATCTTTTCTGCTTTTGTTTCTGTTGACGACGCGCCTTCTGCAGCCGGCTTTTACGTATACCAGACAGACTGGGAGGGCTGCTGGGAGGGGATGCCGCGACGCGTCACTGGAGCGGCCTGCCGCAGGCGGCAGTGTAGAGAATTCGTGAGGCTGCGAGCAGCAGCGGTGCATCGGTGCTTGGGGGGCTGCCCCTACGCACACGCGTAGACGAGGCAAAGGCAGGAAAAGAGGCAGGCAAGCCAAGCACGCACCCACTTCTCCTCGCTTCGTTTCTGCTGGCCGCCGTCGTCGGACACGCTCGCCTAGCTTGAGCCTAACCTCAAGAGCACCCCCCCCCCCCCAAACCCCAAGAAAATGAACCCGTAATAATTGCGTGTTCCGCCCTCTCTGACCATTCACGGGCGGCGGGCAGGTTGATGCATTGCCATGGAGGAACCGGTCTCCGCCACAGAGAGCACATTTTCCTTTTTCTTCTTTATTTTTCTCTTCATTCGTTTCGCTCGGCCAGAGTGTGTTTCTTCGTTCACTTGTGGGGCTGTCTTGCAGACGCTTGTACCCTCAGGCTTCCGTCGGGAGAGTTCTTTCGTGATTCCGATCGCTTGGGCCGACCATGTCGGCTACTGCTTCCAGTCAGTTCCTACCGACTCGCTTACCGTTTTTGTTCTCCTCCTTTTTTTATTTTTCGAAGAGCGCGGGCAGTCACAGCAGAGTGTGCCGCGTACACTCAGTGGCGTCGTCACACCGTTCGGATCGTTAATAGATCACGAACTCTTCATATCCGAAGAGCCAGTCCAGCCTAAAAGGCACAGCCGTGCGGAAGGTACTACGCCCCCCCGGGGGGGGGAGAGAAACGGGGAGGGGGGCGTCAAAGCATTCTCGGGAATTTCCCTGCGGCTTTCATTTGGCCACCGGTAGGTGGCGCGCGCGCGCGACAGAGTGCGTTGACCGGCGCCACAGTCCGGCACAGGACAGGAGCATCGGCGGGATGGTGGTGAGACAAGTTGAAAGATCCCCTCCGGCAGGCCACTATAGCAGAAGACGCCACGCAATAACGCGTGCACGGGCGTGATAGAAAGGAGTGGCTTTGCATCGCCCCATCAGGGCCGGCGAGAAGGCCGACCGGCCATAGAAGAACGCGCAGGTCCGGCGAACGAATTCTCAAGCGTGCTTCTCGTTTCTTCTCCCCCTCTTCTTAGTCCCGATGCTTTGGAGCAAATTACTTCCAGATCGAACGTAGATCGCACAGAGGTGGGCCAGGACGGTTTGCCGCCTCCAAGTGCGATGATGGTCCGGAACCATGCAATGGAAGAAGTGGTGGCGCCCCATAGCACCACAGCTGGCACGCCCCGCAGAACCACAGTTGGTGCACGGGGCTTGTCGATGCGGAGATATGCATACTTAATGTGAATCCCATTTCCAACGAAGGCGCTGACTGCGGCGACACGATCTTTTTTTGCTTCGCAGTCGGGACGGCGGAATGCTTAATTCGGCTAATTGCAGAGAGCACTCTGTGATTTGGACCGTCGCGAGAACGCGGGCCGGGCCTGTCGCGAAGGCTTCCCTTCCCCAGCTCGGGCCCACATTTACGCACAATTACGCCCGCAGTGACGCCTTGCAAAGCCATGTTTTCTGTCTCTCTCAGTACGTGTGAGCCCGTGCTTCGAAGGCGTTACGGCGCCAACCCTGTCGTTACAAGGACGTTTCGATTCGACAGGTCCCGTGTTAAAATAACCCATGTTTTCTTCGGGTTCCCGCTGGCCTTATACAGCAGGTCATCATTTTGTTTTGAACGAGAAGTACACCACTTGCTTTCCACTTTGCTTGAAATAGGCTGGTAAAATGTAGCGTCGTTCTCAGCCTCGTATTCAGGAAAAGGACTCGCACTGAAAATATGCGCGAATGTTTCAGCCAACCGTAACCCTAGACATCTCATAAGCAAAGGCCACTAGCCAATGGCAAAACACTTTTAGAACAAAGCTTTGTGAATGCCATCCCGGGGGGATCTAGGCTTTCAGTAAATGGCGTATGGGAATTCAGTCCCAGGCGTATATGGCAGCGTTTCTTGTCAAGTCTGAGAAATGATGGAGTACCCCCTACGTAACACCGGAATATCTAATATGACAAGCGCGGAACGTTGGAAGGGTTTTAAATTTACAAACTCGTAATAACCGGAGTTAATTGATTGATCGAAATGTGGGGTTTAACGTCCCAAAACCACCGTATGATTGTTAGAGACGCCGTAGTGGAGGGCTCCAGAAATTTCAACCACATGGGGTTCTTTAACGTGCACACGAATCTGAGCACACGGGCCTACAGCATTTTCGCCTCCTGCGACAATGCAGCCGTCGCCGAATTCACAACAGCTTTACGTTCGTACGATTGGTTTGCATTGGTTGATCAGCGTCGGTATACGTTTGATATACGTTTATATAAAATCGGGTTTCGTTTAGTCTGCTCTCACTGCACTCAGGGCGTGAAACATTTCTTGTTTATATATGCGACAAGCAACTTCAATGTGTACATGTGTATGTGTACAATACATGTTGATGAGTGCATGCTCACACATGTGAAAATGTGCACAAGCACTATATGTATACATACACGTGTGTACACGCATTATACAGCAACGGTGGTAGGGGCTGGTCGATGCTCTTCAACTTTGTTTACCCACCATTTTTCGAACAGGCAACTGATGTGACTCTACTGATTATTTTACAATTCGCCAGCGAATAAAAACTGAATACGCTAGTAGATTTTTTAAAAAAGAAAATGTGTTTAGAACCAACAGCGACCATATTATTCGGAGAAGCCGAATACCAGCGAGAAAAAAGTTCTTACGAACAAAAACATTTGTCAATTCAGTTCCTGGGAATGAATTAACAAGCTTTTTCTTAATCGATGGCGATCTGCCAGACACATCCTGCAGCACCACGATTAGCTACTGTTTTCACTCATTCAATGTTTAAGCGTAAATCATTTTTGTGATCTCTTAAGCAGAACAGTTACAAGATTTTCTGTGGCGTAAGGACTCGTTCCATTTTAATTAAATAACAAAGTATAGTCTTTACTGCTATAACATAATATGCCATGGTCATCTTGCAGTCTGACACTATAAGATTAATATAGAGGAAAACCACCCGCTGCAAGCATTACAATAAATTCTGAATATCCACCCATTCGTAGATCTTTATTATTATTTCGCTCTGGTGCATTGAGAAACTGGGCATTTTCTGATATTTCTTGCTCCGAGTGACTGGTTTGTTTGACTCAAAGGTGTTTTTCTTTTTTTTCAGGACTAATGCTTTTCACTATAAGAAATGGCTCCCTTTGCTGAGGTAGTTTTCAGAATAAATCGTATACAGTTGAGGACGCGATCATGTTGCCAAATATTAGCCCAGATGCTCAACCAAATCACCTTAAATAGTGAAGCTGCTTCTGCAACGTACGGTAAGAACTAGCAGCTCAGTAACTCTGATAAATATAGTCGAAGAGCACTTCTCACCAAAACAGCTTTATAGGGACGTTAATATAAGAAGTTACCAAAGCTCAAAAGTACGTTAGAATCAAGCAGACAAGAATTTAAGATATCTTAGGAAACTGTATTGCCAATCGTGATCAGGCTGATGAATCAGCGACATAACTTCGGTCACAAACGAAAAAGAATGCCCAATAACAACAAAGAAATGTTTATATGAATATCAACGGCAAGCTTAAAATTGAAGTCATAGACGTGTACAATGTTCGTGCCCCCCCCCCCCCCCTCCCTCCTTATGTATATGTATGGGGCTGACATTGCACTCTCCACCTCTTAGGTGACTATAGGGAAAGCGCACCCCTGATCCTCCCCTCCCACATGTGGACGCCTATGATTAAAATGTCTACTTGTGTATAAAGAGCGCATTTTCAGAATTGTGGTCATCTTGCATACGGAGCACGTGCCAATTAAAAGATACAGCGCACTGGTGTTTGAGGGGAAAGTTCACCGAATGGTACGAAAACTGCGTAGTCTCTGTCGACGTTGCTTCGTTTTTTTAAAATAATATTATGTTGGGTTTTACGTCCCAAAATCACGATATTATTATGAGAGACGCCGTAGTGAAGGGCTCCGGAAACTGACTATCTGGTGTTCTTCCATATGTACTGGCATCGCAAAGTACACGAGCCTTCATCTACTTCATTCATTCATTATCTCCAATATGACCGTCCTTCCGAAAGGTACTATATAAAGCTTCACATTATTCAGCAGCGACGTTCAAACGTACATAGCTATACAAGAAACGAACCTGCGTCCTTCGAACTATATTACGAATTAGCATCGAAACGAACAGTTAGCGCTTGACTTGGCAGCTGTATACGCAGTAAAAAAGAGAAGCCACTTGACACATCTTCGTTTGTCCTGACTTGCCATGTTTACGACTCTCTTTAAAGATAAATGTGAACTCTCTTTGCACATCAGTATATTTTCGTCGAAGGATCGTTCGACCTCAACGACTTGCTATGACTCTCTGACGAAATTCATACACGTGGCAAGCCAGGACTCTCTGAAACGAGTAACACACACTGTAGCTTTGCCTTAAAGAGTGTATTCTTGCGCAATCTTCCACGTTCTGCTGTAGCGGTCCTCAAGCGATCCGTCCCCGTGGTCACTTGGGACTATACACAAGCGAGAAGCCACAGCCGTGACCCCAACTTCCCCGGCATGATAGCCACCGTTATGCAGCTTATACAGAGTCAGCGATTATACGGGCTTATAACACAAGCCGTGCCAACGTCAGCGGCGCTCCTCTCGAACGTCGCAACAAAAACTCGCAGAGCTCAAAGCAGAACAGTGGGAAAGCCGGGATGAAAAAAATAAAATAAAGGGGAAAAAGAAGATACAAGGGGCAGATAAAAACGAAAAAGTTTCGATGAAAAAAAAAAAAAAGGGAAGTTCTGTAGCTACGTTTTTAGCTGGTACGCCTCTCTTTCTCTCTCTCCCTGAGAGCGCGGGAAACACCGCCGGCTCGCGCTGCAGCGCGCGGGCCGTCCAATCGAGAGCGTGCAGAGCGGCGGGTCCCTGACAGGCGGTCGACTTGACGGTTGATGAAGATGAACGAGAGCAGAGCGGCGGCGGACTCCCGTCCCGTCACCAGTCGCAAAACCGACGCGTGGGCGAGGAGGCGGCGGGGTGGCGTGGTACCGGCGTGGCGTATATGTGCCGGAGATGCTGCTGGCCGGACGCCGGCAAGCGGCAGCGACACCGCCCGAAGCACGCCATAACTGAAGGCGCCTTTAACCGCGCGAGTCCGGATGTTGCAGCCGCCGTCCGAGATGACGCTTTCGACGGCGAAGGGAACGCGCACACCTTTTGCTGGGCTGCTTGCACGTCTTCGAAGGAAGCCGCGGTGTTGGTGCGTGCGTCGGGAAAACCGCCGCGTGGCATAACGTTCGCAGCGCGACGTGCAAAATGATCGATCCGGGGTCTCTTTTGGAGCTGCGGTCTTCTTAAGAGAACGACTGAAGGGAGAGAGACGTTGGGGAGCGACGGCGTGGGGAAGTACAGTTTGCGACGGCGTATTGGACACAGGCTCTGGACCTCTCCACTGAAGCTGCACATATAGCATTGTGTGTATATGTACGAACAAGAAGAGTGATAAACAGCCGGCAGACACGGCTGCATGGTTCTCGGCCCGAAAGCTTTCTGCAAGCTCGTTGCGATTGTTGTTGTGGCGGCGCAACTGCGTGCGCTGCGTTTTCTTTTTCTTCTTCGCGTGCCTGGCGGTGATGAATGAGTCCCCGGGAGAGCGGACGGGCGGCGCATCACGCATGTTGTGTCTGTGCACACGGCACACGCTCGACGAGCTGATTGGCTCGAATCGCGCCGTGAAGCGACGACGACGACGAAATGTGGTGACGCGCAAACGGCTCCCTCTTTCCCGAAGAGCCGACAGCGAGGACAGTAAGGGAGTTTAGCGAACACACGAATTGGCTCAGAAAACAAAAACAAAAACAAAAAAAGGCGGCGGTAATCGATCAGGCGCGACGTCCGGTCGATGCTGATGTCGCAAAGCGCTCGCCCATCAGCCGCGTTGAGTGGCGACGCGAGCATTGAACAGGATAGAACAATGACGTACAAGTGAAGAGGTTTCTATTCTCGTGAATTAATCCGCACCTTTCAGAGTTCTTACTCAATAACTTTCACTATAAGAACATATAGAATCATCAGGCCGCACGACATGGGGCTACATCATTTAGTAAGATGGCTCTAATACCTTACTTCGAAAAAATTGACTGATAAGACCGTGTTGGGCCTATCTGATAAGACCGTCACGACCAACAGTGCAACTGTGGTCATAAAAGTGGTTACAACCTTTCTGCAAGCAACTGGACTATATGCGCGGCTATAACATTTTTCTCAGCTAGAAAGAATCCTATATACTCACCTCTCTATCTCACCATCGTCATCCATTAGTCCTTCTTCTCCCCTTTCCCCTCCCCCAGTGTAGAGTAGCAGGCTAGAGCAAGCTATCGCTCAGGCCGACCTCTGCCTTTCTGTAAATAAACCCTTCTCTCTCTCTCTCTCAAAAACTGAACAAGACCTTTTGCCAACAGTCTACCAAGGGTTACGATGTCATTTACCTGTTATAGCTCTTCTACTGCGTCTTCCCTGGCCTGCTACGGTAATGCTCACCGACCTTGGTGCACCAGCCTTGCTAGATAATAACCATTTTAGTTGAGCGTCCACACAGCCGTTGCCAATGCTCAACTAAATCTTTCTTTTAAATGTGCCATAAGCGAAGCTGTCGCTTCCTTTAACCAGTCTCTTAAATTCATTTCCTGCGCCAGAAACAGCATAAGTACCTAGGGCAGCCAGTGTCTTTTGATGCGTTAACGCTGCCTATAAGTTAACACGACTCGACAAATGAATTTTTTCGATGCTATATATAGCTAAGCACAACTGAGCGACCTAATTGGGATGCATAACGATCAGGGGTTATTTGCCATGGGTGGAATTGGGTTGCCGTGAATCGACTCGGGTCAGAAACGCGTGTCCAGTGTGGTCCATGTGTTCTGATTGAAAGAAGGGGCTAGCCTTTCGAATCTGGGGAATCAGGAGCACGACCTCGGGGTCATTACACGAGTGGGGGGCCCACATACGCCATTGTGCATTGAGACTGACGCGCACGCACACACACAATGGGGAGCGATTGCACGCATGCGCTCGTTACACGCAATTCAATCGCAGACAAAGAAACACTCCTCCTGCGACCCCTTGTCCCCAGCGCGTTTCTAACCGCCGGTGGTCGGCGGCCCCGAGGGCGCTGGATGTGCCGCATCGCGCGGGCTGCCATTCCATTCGAGCGCACGTAAGCCCAGCGGCTGAAGCAGCATACTGCAGGCTGAAGAGACCGTATCCAAACCGGCGCTGTCTCGCTCCTTTGGGTGCGCGCGTTTCTTGTGTCTGTGTGTCACTTTATGTTCTTTTTGGATCCCCCGCTACGGTGCTGCGTTGTTGGTCCGCGTGCGATGTGCTACAGACGTCAGTCCTGAAGCAGCGAGTCCCCCCCCCCCCCCCCATCTCGCAGCCACCCTCGAAGCTGCTGGGCGACGAAGTAGCTTGCACGAGCGTCTCGAATTCTGCTTTGTCCGCGCGGCTGCCCAAAAAATGTGTCTACCTTGCGCGCGGCGGTGGAGGGACGCGCGCGCTCTCTGGCTGCCAGTTGTTTATCGCGACCGAGCGACCATTTTTCATTCGCCGAGTCCAGCGCAGCGGCATTGTGATGGATGGTCGCCGCGAGCGCTTTTGAAAGGCAAGCATAAGAAGAGCGCCCTGTTACTCTCCCTTCTCACTCTCTTCCTCAGCCTCCCCCTTCGCTCTTGATCGCGCAGCGAGAAAGCTTGCCCGATGCACCACCGTTGGGCTTCTGCTGCCGCCGGGTCTGTGGCTGAGCTTCAAGTCGACCCGCGGTTTCTACTCCTGCCTAAAAAGACCGCAGCCCCCATCCCCCCCCCCCCTGCTCCCCTCAAGCGCCCCTTCCCCCAACATCACCACCAACCATCTCCCTCCCAGGTATGTCCCAGGTGTCTCAGTGTGCGGCCCCGACGTGCCACTGCTGCAGCTGCGGCAATGCCTCCTTCCTTGCTCGCTGCTCTGCAACACCCCGCAGTGTCTTCGGACGTGCATCGGCTCGGCAAGGTAAACTCAACGTGATACAAGATATACGCATATGCACGGCCAAGAGAAAGCACGGTCATTCCTCGTCTGGCATTCCTACACCCTAAAGGCAGCATCCGCGCAAGTTGTTGGCATTTTCGCTCCTGTTTCGCGTCCCTGTCTCACTCGAGCAGGGTATCTATTCATCACGCAGTTTTTGCGCCTGAATTCCGATCCTCGTCGCCTCGACACCAAGGAACGCGAGAGACTCGCGGTAGAAGGCATTGGAACGGATGCTCAGCTACAGAAAATTAGGCTGCCGTCGCCTTAAGAAACGAGGTTTTAGCGTCGTTCCGCACTCCAGTTAGTACGTGGCAGCCTTCCAAGAATCACATGCGACGTGTTGCTCGGAGAAGCTTTGCCTTCCGCATGGCGGGTGCCCAGTTTTCTTTTCGTCACTGCAGTTCGCACGCTTGTAAATAGTTGGAGGAACTTGAACGCTTGAGTAACTGTTTCTCGTTGCCGTGCCGGTGGCCTAACGTAAAACTAAACGAATACAATCTTTCTCGTAAATCAAAAAAAGAGTCAATAACAAGAAACTAATCGAATGACAAACAAAGCTGCAGGTGTTGCTTCTCTGAAAGAGGAGAGCCTGAAAGGCGGCCGTCATGTCTATCGGTCATTAAATGTGTATTTATAACGTCACAACAGAAAAAAAGACAATCGCTTTTACTTGGGCTTTTTTGATACCCATGGCCAAATTCAGAAAAGTTCTCTTTATCAAGTACTTGTTCCCCGGCTTGGTCAGTGCTTGGTCAATGCTATCAAGTGCTTGGTCAGCCGGCTTCACTAATGATATGTCCAATATGGTGACTAGCTGAAGTATTCTCATATTATCTTACAAGAATTTTTTAACGTGGCATTTGTGTGAATATACGCCCACAAGACGAGTGGATAAGCATAGCTACAATAAAGCAGCGGTCTGGAGTAAGACAGAATAGAATAATAAACGGCTGCAGGACAATGCAAGCCTCTCTGTACTATACATAGAATGCAAGCGACTCTGATACAAAGAAATTCAGTCTACATTCGCTACAGTGCACTGTATTAGCACCTAAATCGACACTCAAAGCCGTATGGCTGCACGCCGCTTGCTTCTATAAAAGGGTTGCAATCTAGCATTTAAAAAAAATGGGGGCGGGAGGCACTGGCATCTGAATGTGCACCTGTGTGTGTCTATTTGAGTGTGTACACAAGTGGTCGCATACATACAGTTAATGATGGCGCACGCGAGCGAAGTCTATAATACCTTTTGTGTTATTGTTCGAGGACTGTTGTCTGTATTTTCTTCGGCTTCCTTGCTTCGGCTAGACCTTCGCCGCGGACGAAGCACGCAGTGGCAATGCGTAGAATGACTCCTGTACATAGAATAGCTGCTGCGCACACACAGCAGACTGTAAAAAAAAAAATTCCAAAGATACAGCAACCAGGCGTGATTGTGCAGCTGCCAGCATGCGGCAATACGTCGCCGCCACCGCCGCCATGACTGAGTCACAATGGACGACTGAGTAGACGGGCCCTGTGCTCTGCAGATGGCTTTTCGCCCACTAGATCTTCATGAGAGCCCACACAAAAATAAAAAAGGCGACTTCTTGGACGCACGGAGTGAAAAATGACATCATATATATATTCCGCCACACACGTCTTCGGCTGGGCCACCGTATATTCCGCATAAGCAAACCGGTTGTGGAGGGAGACCGTCTGTGCAACACTTTTTCGTTTAAAATTGTGTATACTATAGCTGCAGTTGTTCCATATTGAGAGCGGGATTTCCAGAAGGCCACGCTTCGAGTGAACACTCTAAGCTTCGATTTTAATGAATGGGAGTTGTCAATATATATACATGAAGCAAAAGCAGTTGCGCACAGGGACCACCTGTATGCTAATGGTTTCGTACGTTTGAATGGTACACAAGATTATGCAATGGTTAGACATGCTTTCTCCGTTTCACATGTCTCTTTGCACGAAAGCTATGGAAAGCCCCATGCATGGCTAATGCCCTAGCATTAACGCGCTTTCTGCGCTCATGCTCGCCACCCAAAAAGATCTGACCGGGTGCACACCATGCTTGTCTCCATGGTTCATTCATCAGTCTTAACTGCTCCTTTAGATGCTGAAATGTCACCAAAATTCACCTCAAACCGCCAAGTAATAGCTTTTCTTCTTAGCTTCTTTCACAACATGTATTTTAACAAGCTGTGAAGAACAAATGAATGAATGAATGAATGAATGAATGAATGAATGAATGAATGAATGAATGAATGAATGAATGAATGAATGAACGAACGTATCTGTTGGAAGAACTTATATTCGATTCTGAGTATTAGTCATCATTTCTCGAACCGAAGTGGAACCGCAGAAAGACAAGAAGGCCGCGTTATCGTGATGGGAGTTAAAGATGCATGTGACATCCTAAATTAGGATTGTGCGCATAGTGCACGATGTCTGGTGCCACGAAAGCTCTATTGTGCTTCTTAAGGACCACCGGACTTCACGGGCGATTGTGAAAGAACATGGCGACACCGTGCTGTGTAGTCTCTCGAGCTGACTACTTAGACATCTCTTTCTTACTCTTCTTTTGTCTCTTCAACTCTTTCCTTTCTAATATTCCCTCTGTCCCCCACCCTAAGTGTATAGGGTAGGTAACCTAGCCAAGCTTAATTAACCTCGCTGTATTTCCTTTCTATTTGTCTCTCCCTCTCTCTAGAGCATATTAATTACCATTACGAGGCCGAAGTTATATGAAACCTTCCACTATACGGTATCTTCCGCATAGTTAACCCCTTTGCGACGTTAAACATCGCAAACAAACCGATAAAACAAGACACACGGAAGCAACATTATGAGCGAATTCGAATCATAGCTGCAAAATATGGACGTCATTTGTATCGGAGAGAGGAAACACAGAGAGACGCGTCCAGTAACGTGAACGTGAACCATGTTTTTTTTTTTTTGCCATGCATTGCTGAGGCAGAAAAAAATGAGAAATGGATAACAAAGTGATAAAAACTGAACAGACACACACACACACGCACACACACACACACACACGTATATATATATATATATATATATATATATATATATATATATATATATATATATATATATATATATATATATATATATATATATATATATATATATATATATATATATATGTGTGTGTGTGTGTGTGTGTGTGTGTGTGTGTGTGTGTGTGCGCAACTTCCCGAATCAAGCACTCCTCGCGTTAATGGCCGCTTCCTCACCGAAAGGGAGAGGCGATAAGGAAAGATGAGACGGCACATACCAAAACAAAGCGGGCTGAGATAACCTCCCCTGAGCGGAGCTTCGGAACAAAGGCGATCCCAATTCGGCTCGTACAAAAGAACTCCGTCGGTGTCGCGGACTCGAAATTGACGCGTCCTTGCCAGTTCATGAACACTTATGTAGATATACGAATACGGAACGCAAGTACGCATAAACAACCAATGGAAACACAACTGCATGCACGGGAGCAACTATAGCAGCGAAACCACGAAGGCGTAGCACATAGGATGTTACGAGGACGTCACGAGGACGTTGCGAGAAAGGAAATTTCCTGGTGTCTGAACCAATGCACAGCGAGGATGGGAGGAGAGGAAGACGAAGAGGAAGTGAGGAAGAAGGTCCTGGGACGACGTCGACTGTGCTCGCGGGGCCGGTCGGAAATGGCTCGTCAGCGAACGCCGAGTCAGGAAGTGTCGGCGCCGGCGCGCCAATGGCTTCTGCCATTGCCTCTGTTTTTTCTCGCTCTTCGGCACCAGCAGTGGAGGACCAGTAGCCGAGCTAATTACGGCGGGCACGATGTGTTTTCGTACGCGTATACGCGTGTGCCGGGTCAACAAAGGCGGCGCACTTGTTTCTTCTCTCGACTTTGTTGCACGCAACAGGATGAAGGGAGTGCGGGATGGTCTATAACAAACACGGCTTCTGTCGCAGCTGGAAAGGTTGCCATAGTTACAGCAAGCGCAGCTTCGGAAATGCCACTTCGGCGACAAACTTCATCTAGCGCCCCCTTCCGCTATACGCCGCGCACACCGACTTTCGCCTAAGCTATGTAGTCACGGGCGCGGCTTTATTGAGCCCCGTGTGGCTGTGTTTCCGTCAGCGCGGAGGGTAGTTTATATATTTACCATTTTGATTGTATAGGCGCCAGCCTGTGCATCTTGGAGATTTTGTTTTTTTCTATGCGTGTCGTGCTTGGCTCGAATACAACGACTCCGGTCTGTTATTTGTTTATGGTCTTTTTTTTTTTTGATCGACATTTTCACGCGTCAGCCCCATATACAACCGAAAGCGGTTCTGATAAACGAGGCGTTGACTGTTTGTTTAGTTGGAACCACTCGAAAAGCTGCCGAGCCATACGAGTGACGCGACGAACAAGCTTCTCTCCCGAATATGAGGTTGTGAGGCTGTGACGCGTATTGTGTGTGTATGCATTAACAAATAAAGACGGTGCGTCTGAGGCCACACCAGGCAGCCTGTCACGAAGTTGTGGCGCCTTCATGCCGTCACGCCAGGGTTACAATGAGATGAATAACTCGGCTAATGTTTCGGTTTGGTTTGGTTTGAGAGAACTCGCGTGACTGGAGCCTAATTGAAGTGAAGCGAGGAGTCAGATGCCGAGAGGCGCTAATGAAGTACAGATAAGAGTTGACAGCTAACAGAGAGTCGTTGTGGTATACGGGCCTGTTTCACGCTTGTGTATAAAAATAGTGAAACGAGTGCTCAATCGAAGTGCGATGTGTCGTAAAAAAAATATAGTTCTAGGAAAGCGCTGGTCGACGAAGTTCTGGCAGGTGGTCGAGGCCGTAGGGTTTCTGGAATAAGGTACCCTCCCACATCCACTCATTGGCCACCTAATGAACGTTATCTTTCTTTAAGAGAGAAGTAAAAAATTACCCGTGCACACTCAACCGAATTCTCTCAAACGTTACATCTCTCTCAAGTTAGATAGGTATTGATAACAATTATTTTCATAATTACCACGGAGACGTCTCTGCGATTAGTAGAGAGTTAAAAGGATATGTCATATATTGATAAAATAAACCACCCGCACCTTCCCACGGGGGGAACTCGAGTAAATGCGTCAGGTGGCATGAGACGCGAGCTTGTAAAATGGGGGTGTCGACGGCGCCGCCGACGCTGGATTTGAGACCAGGTGCGACTATGAAATGCTCCGTATTAAAAAAAAAAAGAAAGACGGAAACTAACACACCGACGTGACAAATTATCCCCTCGCGCGTCATAAGAATCTGGCCTCGTACTTTCGGGTCAAAGAGGCTCTGCAGTTACGTGGAGGGATCGGTTAATCAATCAGGTCAGTTTATGCGGGGGCGCAGTTTACGGTTGCGTCGGCAAAACAGTCAGAACAGTCGATATTTGTCGTGCACCAAACCTACGCGGCCTTTAGAGCTGTATTATTATTATTATTATTACTATTATTATTATTATTATTATTATTATTATCCGGTGAAGTATACGTGCATCTGTTGCAGCATTGTGTCGTTCGAAAAGTATGGCGCTATACATTACGGAAAGTGAAACAACATTGATCGATCAAGCGAAGCTCCAACCCCGGCGGGATCACCAAATGGTCACAGCCAGTGGAATCACGTGAATCGGCTCGGATATATAGCAGCGGGGGCCTCTCAGCAACGCACGGAGGATGTCGGGATATATATATATATATATATATATATATATATATATATATATATATATATATATGTATATATATATATATATATATATATATATATATATATATATATATATATATATATATATATATATATATATATAAGCCACCTCAACGTTCACGGCGTGCACAATTTCAGGACGTCCCGATGGGGTCCGAAAAAGAATGCGGTGACGAAAATAACGACTCATTCCTCACGCAGTCACGACAAGACAGCGGCAACATTACGCGGAGTCGAGGGGGGAGGGGTCACGGTCTTTGACCTGCCCTGCGCTCGCCTGCCTTCGGCTGCCCTCTCTTTTCGTTGGCTAAGCTTGATGAAGAGCTCGCTGGAGCATCGAAAAATTAATGTGCAGAGAAAAGCGAAAACAAAGAGTCATTGGTACATTATTGTTTGTGAGATTTATTTACGCGACCTAGTAATGGCGGTTCCGTGCACGTGCGTGCGACCACCTGTATAGATAATGTATAAACGTCTCTGTAAGCCGACCGCCTCTTGTCGCACAGGCCATCATATCACATCTTAATAGCAAAGCGGAAGAAAACTGTGCACGTATAGGCTTTATAAGTGAGCTTGAATGTTACTTTAAGTGATCATTTCGAGCGCTGAATTGCCGTATGCCGAAAGGAGCAGCGAAAACATGTTTTGCGAAGAGTCGCGCGAGGTCTTGCTTCCGTAATGACTTGCCGTCATGGTCGTGTTTTTTTTTTCTTGAGAAACACGACACTTGCGTATACATCCTTCTCGCGTCGTTTGTCCGCATACGAGTTTTTGCGAGTGAGTGAGTGAGTGAGTGAGTGAGTGAGTGAGTGAGTGAGTGAGTACGCATATCCTCTGACAATAGAAATACCCATATAATATAGCACATGCATCATCTGATGACACACATACTGATAGAATACAGTACACATATTCTGTATAATAAAGTACACATATTCTGTATAATAAAGTACATATATCAGTATAATAAAGCACATGAATCTTTTTATGATGCCTACCGAGTCGCAGCTCATATATCTTCTGATAATTGATTTCTCAATGGTTTAAGCCACGCACGCTTTGCGTCGGCACACAAGCCTCTAAAAGCTGTAAAATACTGAACTTATATTGTATCGCCTTATAAACTGCCGTTACCAATTTGTGTCTATATATTTATGAAGGCAGATCTCTGCCGAGGATCAGTAGGCGTGAAAAATATAGCAAGCATATAGAAACGCATAGCGCTTGCGCTTTCAAAGGGAGAAAAAAAAATCCCCGAAAAAGACGTAATCTCGCCAAGTGGCACACACCTGAATAACCCAACGCGGGATGAAGAGAGACGCAGAAGGGAAGGGGAAAGGGAAATTAAAGCAAGAAGAAAACGCGCCGAGAAGTTGAGCCCACTGGTTCGAAGGGTCAAAGTTCAAGGCTGTTTGCCACTCGGTGGAGTCAGAGCTGCTCGGCGTCGCTGCAGCGCATGCAGCTGTGGTGCCCCCTTGCAAAACTGTGACGGGCCCAAAGCGCCGCGCCACTTTCGCGATCTCTTATCGCGTGCTCTCTCTTCTTCTTACAAGAGGCGTTCTGAAAGCTAATGGCGCTGCTGCTGCCACGTCGTCTGAGCTGAAGACGCAAGCGTCAATGTCTTCGTGCTTTATAACCGAAGAGACGACCTTCTCGAGGCCTTGTGCGACTTTTTTTGGTTTCTAATCCGCGCGCTCCCGAAAGGAGGTCATATTACTTCACTCAGTGTTTTTGTGTTTGCGTTCCTCAGTTCTTGAGAAATAAACAAACGAAAAATTGGCGGTAATGTAACGCGTGCACTGCGCGAAGAGGAGGACCCTAAGAGGATCCGCGCCGAAAGTTTAGCGCCGTAGACAAACCTGTTTGTCGGCTTATTTCACGGTTCTAAAATACGAAGGGCCACTGTCACCTCTATTGCTGTTTCCTTTTTTCTTGAGAGCTTCGCGTGAAATGCGAGATCGCTTCAATGAAATGGGTTTCAATGTGCTCGAATACTTGAAACAACCACACTCTGGATTTTAAGACGAATTTTGCGTGATCTTTGCAAATAATTTGTTTTTTTTTTTACGTAACTCGAAACGTACCGTATACACTCGGGAAAATATAAGCTGCTCCCGTCGGTATAGACCGCACCCTGCACTTTGGAGCCTCGGCTAGACATGGAAATCAGGCACCCAACGAATAACCTTCGTGAAGCGATGTGTATACGCAGGCCATCTTTAATTACCACTCATATTACTTGCTGGGGTTTTACGTTCCAAAAACACGACGTTAGTGTGGGGCAGGTCGTAGCGTTGGACGACGTATTAATTTCGACCAGAGGGCGTTCCTTAACATGAATATATGTGACGCAGGAGGCGTGATGGCTGTACGATGAACCATTTTCTGAGTTTGGGTGAATATGTGAAGCTATGATGAATGACAGACGTGGCCTGGCTCATACCTCATGTTTATTCTGATCTGCACTTCTTCCTCCTGTGCTTCTACCAATCATCCCTTCATACGTCACACGATTCCCCCTCCCCCCGAAAGAAGGCATGGATTACGAACAAGGAAAAGTACACAAGGAGAGGTTGAGAAGTCACAAATGTCAAAATGCACAATTGGTTTCATGGCCCCGTGGTGTTCCGTAAACTCGCAAAACTTCGGGAAAGAGTGCAGCAGTCCGGTTAACGCAGGAGTTCTGGTGGGCGAGGCTGATGGTTGCGTCCTGGATAACACAAGAATGCTTTGGACGTGGAGATAGCGGAAATCGCAGCCGGCATTCTTGTGAAAAACAAACGAGGTTCGAACACCTTGCAGAATGGACAGTTCAGATATCGTAGGCATCGAATCCTTCGTCGTGGCACAGGTCGTGCAGGCAGCTTGCGTGCGCGTTGATCGAGGTTGATTGGGCGCTGCCTGTGTTTCTGCCGAATACAAGGGGTGCTTTTGTGGCTTTTGGAAATTTTTCAATGGTGATGTCGCAGATGGTTTGATGGAAGACACATTCTTGATCTTTGGTGGAGAATGTATCCACCACGATGGGCCTTTTTGCAATCTTCTTCAAGCCTTAAGAGTGCACTCGATGAAGTTTTGTTACGCCATTGACAATGTTGAAGTATTCGTTGACGTTGTAATTTCTTCGTTTCGTCAACTTGCTTGTGGTGTGACATTGATCGTGTTGCGCCAGGATTCTTAGCGAGTCCTCCGCAGGCTTCTACGACGCCAACCAATGCAACTGTTTTCGGCGCAAGATAATGTGGCGGGTTTGATGCACTTGAATCTTCTGTATTTATAAACCGTTCATTGTTGGTCGTTGCCTGAAGCGTACTTATGTCATCAGAAGTCGCACCTGCGGTTTTGCTTTCATTATATGCAGTGAGGCTGTATACTGGATTCACGTCGCTTCGATCTTGTGATTGATGAACACTCGACGCTTCTGCAGAACACTTTTCTTCACAAGATGCTGATTGTGAATGCTTCTGTCTATGTGGAACTGCTGAACTGAATACTTTGAACAAATGAGATTCCTGTGAACATTCGTTGTCTGGGATGGTTTTGTGCGGATTTACTAACTCGTCGTGCGTAAATGCCGTCACGCGTCCGAAGCCGTGTGGGCCATGTGTGCGACACGAAGCATCAAGTGATTCGGGTTGTTCAGTAATACCTGAAGTATTATGGTGCCGTAAATACATTGGAAATGCCGATTTATTTGCCCGTGAAAAATCCACCCGTAAGTCCGGTCTTTTGGCAAAATGGTCTACATTCCTATCGGCATACGGTGGCATTACCTTCTCTGCTGCGACGTGCAAGTTCCTAGTTGGTGTTGTAATGCGTGAAGACTGATTTTCACTCTTTGAGTCATCTTGGCGTTGTTTGGTATTTTCCCCATGTGTCAGCTGGTCTACCATGAACAAGGCGTCCTTATGACACGAATAGTGACCGTTAGGAGCCTTTGAAGAGCTGTGTCGTAGAAAACCAGGTGGTGGACCATGTATGCGAGACGAAGCCTGAAAGGCATCAGTAGGGTGTGCGACGTCTCGTGTCGTATGTTGGTGCCACGACTTTGAAAATGCCGACTTTCGTGAAGAGAAACCAGGTGGAACGCCACGTTTCTTGAGAAATAAGCGTGGACTGTGACGGCCGAGTTTGGTTGTATGCAGATGGTCGGTAATGAGGAAGTCTTGGTCATAGTCATTAAAACGGGTAATCATCTCGTCTTTGATTTTTTGCCATGACTCATCGTTCTCGAATATGTGAATTAGGTAAAATTTGAATGCCTCACCGGTGACGTAGTCGCTGAAGTTCGTAACCATCTCCCGTTCCGACCAAGATGCAGCGGTAGCGTGGAGTTCGAACAGGTTGAACCAGTCCTGCACGGGTCCGTCGTCCGCTGATCCGGTGTACTTGGGGATGTCGAGGCCAGCCGATGGTTCTGTCATGGTGCTGGTCGTTGTCCTCCTATAGGCGATGATTCGGTAGTCAATGTACGGTCAGGGCGTCTTCTGGGGAACTGCGTCGATGATGAGTGACTGATGAAGGGGCAGGCAGGTCTCCATCCTGTCGACTTGTGTGACGCAGGAGGCGTGATGGCTGTACGATGAACCATTTTCTGAGTTTGGGTGAATATGTGAAGCTATGATGAATGGCAGACGTGGCCTGGCTCATACCTCATGTTTATTCTGATCTGCACTTCTTCCTCCTGTGCTTCTACCAATCATCCCTTCATACGTCACATATATATGCACACCTGATTATAGGCACACGAGCATTCTTGCACTTATAGTCCCCGTCGAAATGCAGCACCCGTGGAATGTGGTCAAACCCGCGCCTTGAAGCCTACAGCAGCGCGACACCACGTCTGCTAACCTGCAGCCCAGCGGAGTGCTAATAACCCCTGTTTAAAGTGTAAGTTTGTCGCGCTGCCAAAAGCTAAATTGTAAGTAAGAACATCACAAAGCAAACACTAAAAACAAAGAGAAATATTTCCCGATGCGCTGTAAGAAGACGTGATCGATAGGAAACACGACAAATGAGGTGCAAAGGCCACTTGTGTTGCTGCTGCTGTCCAGAAATCCCCCGCACTGCATATATTATGCGCCGCGGCTCGCCCATAAGCAGCCAAACGTGCGCTGTCATAGGAATATACAAGGTTAGTAAATTGTAACCTCTTAGAAAATATTAGCCATGACGTAGTATCCGGTTGTCCCGCCACGGTAACTCATTTTTACATCTTAAAAAAATGTAGGAGGGGTGTGTACGCCAAAAACAGAGAACTGCCGCATGACAATGTTCGCCTGTAACACGGTTTTAACGCAATTATACGGTGCCCACGTTATCAACGTGTTAGCGACAACTGTTATTCCGGTTGTGTCAGAAGCCAGTATGACTGATACTCGTTGATATTCGTTATGTGTAGTGTCACCGCCCTTATAAGCACACTATAATATCACTCAGCACGAATAAGTATATCGGCGTAGCACGCACATATCACACGATTAAAACGTCGAATTGCGACGATGAAGCTCGCTTTATGTTTTAGTATTTTAACCGTAGCGATAACTTTAATCAATAGTGTTTTTTTTTCCTCTCTTTGCACTGTGTTATTCTGCAGATGTCACAAAATGTCAGCGCTGTAAGCTACGCAGAAATAGCTGTTGTTGTTCACCTATTTAACGTGGCGCATACCCACTATGGGGGATTGGCCAAGAGTCGAGTGGCTTTAAAAATTACTGATTCTTGGCCAATCCCCCATAGTGGGTATGCGCCACTTTAAATAGGTGAACAACAACAACCACTATTTCTGCGTAGAAATAGGGCAAGGTTAATAAGAACAACTCAGTGCAAGCGAGCACTGCGCTGTACAATCTTGAAAAAAAAAATTTAGTAAAATTACTACCTAACTGCAAGCAGATAGGTAGTAACTGCAGACCTTACTACTTTTCTTTGACCGTTACTTACGTTTTGCTACCTGTTTACTACCTGAATTACTAAATAGTTAATGACTGCAACCGTTACTAACTTCTTGCTACCTGTTTACTACCTACGTTAATACACTGTTGGTAACTGAAATAAAATAGGTAATAAGTGCAGCCGTTACTAACTTTCCTGCATCGTTACTATACATTCTTGCTGCCCGGCCGTTGACTATTTAATTTAAAATAGTAGATAAGACCTATTGTATTTATTCATAAGAGGAGTCATCTCGACGTATCATCCTTAACATGAAAAACGACACAGGAAGTTTCCATAGACCAAGAGAAAAAACATGTTATAAATTACGCGACCGAGACATGTAAGCGTCCTTCTGCTATTGTGAAAACAGAGAAGTACAAGTTAATGGACCGTAAGCAAGTATATTACTACACACACGCGATGTATTAGGCGGTTACAAGAAATTTAGTAAATTACAACAAGCTAACATGAAGTTAAATAAAAATTAACCAGATGGTCAAAATTAATCCGAAGTCCGTCACTATGGCCTATCCCATTATAATATTGTGGCTTTGGCACGTAAACCCCAGAAAAGATTCTTACTTTTTAACCACTGATATATTAGAACTGCGAACTATTTAAGTGCACTGAGACAATGTTAACAAGTTCGGTACCTTGTTTTGGCCGTTGTAGATAATGCTTTCTCGTGGAACATTTATAGTAAATAGATATGACAAATCGTATTATATAAGTAAGGCTGATCAAAGGCCTTGTAACCAACACAAGTAACCAAGTAGTATAGGCTCATATTTTTTTTATATAATTTATCCTGAAACATAAGTTCTCACCTGTACCAGATATGCATCTTCTGTGTATACATAGAACATATACTCATAAACTCATCGAGTCATTTAGCACTGTAGCGTAGAGAACTTCTTACGTTTATTCGCCGCGTTGATGACACATGGTGCATCGCTGAATTTGAAGGTCGATGAAACATAGTGACGGCTCACTGTTTTCTTATAGTTGAGTGCGAAGTACTCGGAATCGTTAAACACTTCTTTTTAAACACACCGCACAAGATCAACCCAAACTGTGTAGTAAGAAGAAATTAATTGACCAGTAATTACAATTTGGAAATAATGTGTCAAAGTTAACATCGCAGTATCGGTTACTACTCTTTTCAAACCTTTAGAAGCCACTACCTGCGGTTAGTAACTCCTACAGCAGTAAGAATTACTTAAGCTGCTAGTAATGACAAAGCTATTGTAACTGCTACCACCCACACCGTTACTAACTGCGCTTACTAGCACAGTTGTAACACACGTGACAAACCATTACTACCCCAAACTTAGCAAGAACTACATTTTTTCAAAGAGTGTTCATTATACTGGGATGGCATATGGAATACAATCCTGAAGGTGCTTTCGTCTTGGTCATAAATAGTTTTGTTTTCATATAGCAGTATCGAAACTTTGCGAACGTGCTCAGAGTCTCAGCTGTCGCACTAGGATGCTATATTTGGTGTGCTTGGTATGACAGCAAGGGTAAGAAGAAACGTGAGGGAGATGTAACTTGAAAGAAAGAAAGAAAGAAAGAAAGAAAGAAAGAAAGAAGGAAAGAAAGAAAGAAAGAAAGAAAGAAAGAAAAGAAAAGAAAAGAAAAGAAAAGAAAGAAAGGAAGAAGCGCAAGAGTCGACCTATGCATGTGTGTAAGTGTGTTTCGCACGTATTATGCTGTAACATGCGCATTTAGAGCATAATCATGCCATATATACGTGCGCATGCTCACACGTCTTATTCTCCTTAATCCACAACGCACGGGTCGGATGGGCCGGGTCAGTGATATACAACGCGTTCATCGCGGCCTTCGCTGACGTTCGTGCGTGCGCGTTCTGAAAGCCCTCATCTCGCCTATAACGGCCGCGTTGTGGACAAAGCGCACCTGTTCTCCTCCGGCGCCGCCCGGGCGAGACGAGAGCCTCGCAAAGTGGCCACTTTTGGGCTTCTTATATATACCTCTCTCCTATATACCTGTGCGCGCGCACCTCAACTATACGCCTTCCTGTAATTGCGCGTTGGGTCAGCGGATGCGGCTTTCAGCCAGGGAGATGTGTATGGCGTGCGCGCTAGCCTGAAACAGTCAATGGCTATATATGCAGGTTATTCACAGTTGTCGTACAGCGTATACGTGTAGAGAAAATTTGGAGCGCGCCGCTTACAAGAGCATTTGAAGCGGTCAAACTATAATCAAGCAGCCGAAGACCACTTTGGCATGGCTTTTACGGATCGGGACTGAAAACTTTCTTATCGTTTTTCTGTTTATAGTTTCACATGGATTGCGATAACGAACCGTGCAACAGGCGTGTATTTGAATACATGTTGCATTCATATTCCTTTCATTATATGCATTTTTTTCCATTATTGCATTTTACAGATTTATGTCGTTACTGTTTCTTGAATTTCTAGCTTATTTATGACATTTCAGTGAAGACAAATGCCCATGGTTCTACTTTCCATTTCAGCATTTCATTTTTACTTATTTTTTCTAAGCATATGTCGTTACTGCTTCTTGCAGTACTAGCTTATTTATGACATTCCAGTGAAGACAAATGCCTGGGCCTATTTTCCTTTCAAGTACTTCATTCGTACTCATTTTTCTGAGCCATAACATGTCATTTTAACCCAATCCTGGGCACACAGACCCTGTCAAAGCTGATCAACCTTTTCGTCGGTAAATGCTAAGCACCGGAGTGTTTTTGACGCTGAAGGAAAATCCTGATTGAATTACTGACTGAACGAATGACTAAAGCTTGGTGTTTTGGAAGACAGCAATGTTGAAGCCTGAAACGAAATATCGGAACCATAAAAAAAGAAAGAAAAAACGCCTGCTAAAATTTAGCGATATGGCTTTCAACCTTCAAAGAATGGAAGTCCACCTTGCACGGACTCTAACGTCAGCAGTAATATTACTGTGATCAGTAATGGCTCTTCAAACAAATGACTGTCTATAACAATTAATCCTGAATGTCTTGTACACTTCCACCACACGTTTGCTTCGAGTGTAGAATCAAACTAGCCAAGAACGTATACACACACATACACACACACACACACACACACGCATATATATATATATATATATATATATATATATATATATATATATATATATATATATATATATATATATATATATATATATATATATATATATATATATATATATATATATATATATATATATCGGCCAGTTTTCCTGGCGACAACCACCAAACCAACGGGGAGTGGCTCGATGACCCTGATTTCGGATTCAGCGCGCGCCGATGGGCGGACCGCTCAGTCATTTTTATTTATTCCGTTTTTTCTTTCTTGGCCTCGCGTGCGTTGTCTTCCTACACGCGAACCGATGCCGTAAATAAGTCGTTAAATTAGCACGAGTTGGTGGTGCACTCGCGGTCTATATTTTTGATAAGTGCGATCGCGAGCTTTGGTGCATCATGAAGGAGACGGTGGGTTGTATTTATTATCCCTATATCGAACGGTTCCGAACCGAAACGCGATCCGCGAAATACTCTACACCCGGACCGTAACGCTTCTCGTCTAGCTGTGGGTGGTTAAGCCATCATTCCGAACCGCTAAACGTTTTCGAGCGTATACTTATCGACTGATCTTCAAGTTGTTGCTGTCGAACAAAGGAGTGGTCGTATATATACTTGCTTTTGTTGGTCTTCTCGCCAGCCTCGATCGTAGAGAGAGAGAGAGAGACGAGAAAAAAGGAAGGCAGGGAGGTTAACCAGATGCTAGTATCCGGTATGCTACCCTACACTGGGGTTGGGGAATAGTGGGTTGAAAGAGAAAGGGAGAGTTATGATACAGCAACGCCGTATACGCTGAAATCCGGTCTGCCGAGTGCGCATGATCTATTTAGGCTTCATGTCGCGAAAACGAGTTAAGAAGTCACCGCATAGAGTTGAATGACACGGCAGCAGTGGTACTGAAACCGACTATATATGATGTTATACGAGACCGCCTGCTGCTGGAATGTTTACAACTTGGCACGACGCTCTGATGAGACCATCTACAGCGAATGATACATGAATAAGAATAACGACTCACTCACTCACTCTCTCTCTCACTCTCTCTCTCTCTCTCTCTCTCTCACACACACACACACACACACACACACACACCACACACACGTGCACACACCACATGTTTTCATATACAAAGAATAACCACACATAAACATACCCGCACGTGCGTGCACATACACGCACACACGTACACAAATAATGAACACACACACGAATACACTTCCTCGCTTGCTCGTATTCTCTTCTTTTTTTGCTCACGCTTAGTGCAATGCAGGGAGCAATGTGATGGATTTACTCTGCAGCAATCACAATCGGCGCTTGCGCTCTTATCGCAGCGCTTCTTTCTTCTTTTTATCGATACTCGTCGCTGTTCCGCCGATCCGTTCCCATAGATTTCGACCGCTTCGGGGTCTGAACGTGACGACGCATCGCCCGATAAGAACTATAGACCCGAATTACGCGAGAACGTTTTGCGCGCGCGAACACTTATTAAGTGAAAACAGCTTGAGACAAATCGCCGCGGATCGACCTTGCTCGTTGCGCCCCCCCCCCCATTTTTTTCCTCTGCAACAGTTCACTAGTTCACTCTGCAAGCGTATACGCTCGCACTTTATCATGTCTATAGACTGAAAATAGAAATAATTGCGGTCGCAATCACGCAAACAGTTAATTTTCGTCTTTCCATTTGTTCATCGCCAGCGCGGAAACAATTTCGTGCAATTATACTCCGGGCCATAAGATATACGAGAGCATGCATATGCATAGCCCGCGGAAGAGCCCTCAAAATTGCTCCCTTCGTTGCGTTGTGTATACTAATGTGAACGCACGGCAGCTCATACAATAAAAATGCGTGCGGTTGAAAAATACCCACAGGCATAAAAATACACACACTCACGGCAAGCTTCGCATGGCACAAATACACGTTCCGCCACATGAGCCGCTTACACGAGATTCCCCACTGCTAATACCTCATTATAGGGCTGTTAATATCACAATTAAAAACAAAAACGAGGTTCAAGCCGCTAGTGAAGAGTGTTTCATATCAGGATCGCAGCAACTCCACTATAAGAGCAAAGACGATCTGAAAAACGCGCTTAAGCTAAATGAATATCTGGCACAGCACCAATACTCGAACGGTCAATCGATTAATTTTGTCGGTGTTATGTACGTTTGTCAGAATATTTCGTTATTAACGGACGTCACCTAGCAGAGAATGCTATGACACGACATTGATTTGCGCAGCATAGATTAATCGTCCCCTTTTACAAGTAAATGACGCGCGGGGGTGTATACTAAACATTCCCATTGAGTTGAACGCTTTTGCTCTATTTATTTTTTTTTTTTTGCTGATATGGTATATTCTCTTTATATGAAAGCGCCCAGCACACAATTTCCCACAGGTCCCGAATGTAACGTTTTTTCTTACTTTACCTTTTTATACTCTTACCTAATTAGTACAGATCGATACCATGGTTTCTTAAATGACCCGTACCATGTTAAAATATAGGGCGTGGACAGAGGCGTATGATGTAATCCTTATCTCGGAATTAGCCCCCAAGTGCTACTGCAAATATCTAGAGGGCGTATGCAAGTGAGCATACTTATTAGATTTAAGTAGACTATTCATTGATAACCTGGGAAAGCAGCACCAGATTTTCATTTATTGCACAATTCCGCGGTCAGAGAGCACACGTCTCCAATGACATTGCGCGTTCACTCCAGACCTGCAAAGCGTTGATATCGATAGGCGGTAATAACATGTAGCTTATCAACCATAGCACCTCTATAAGCATAGCTCTGAACTTCCAAGCAGTTACGGTGACTATAGCCTGTTTCTTGATTGTTTTTTTTTCTGCGCTCTTGGATAGTTATTCTTTCACGTGTAAGACTCTTCTCATTAGACATGCAATTGCGCATGACGATCGATGCTGTAGCGCTGACTAAGAGGAAAAAGGTTACTGCAACTTTTGTGTTTCTTTTTGTTTCATTTTTTTATCGCAAAGGCCGCTCTAGGTGCAGGCAACAATTATGCAGAAATGGGCAAGTCACCCTTGCATTTCTCGTTTATATCTTCGGTTTTTATGTTGTTTTTTTCATTCACTCAAAGAATGCCGTCTGAAGCTTAACTCTAACGTATACTCTACAACGTGTACACACACACACACACACACACACACACACACACACACACACTTTCAGAGGGGAAGGGGTGAGTTTTCAAACACCCTCCTCTCCCGTTTTGGCACCCGGCCGAGCTGACGCCGTGGCTTACACCGCAAAGTGCCATTCGTTAGGGTGGCTTACCTTCGCGCAGAAATGATGCCCAATGAAAAAAAAAAAAAAAGAGGGAGACAAAAAAATAACAAAGCACGTGAACAAAGTCATAGGCACGTAGTTACAATATTGCGTATAGTACGTATATACCGCTCGAAATTTATGCTTTCAAATTGCGAGAGTGCAACACGGCGAAAAATGGGCGTGCCCTTAGTGAAGATGCGGCCTAAATGTATGTACTGAATTCAACCGTGCGCAACCACTCCGCGCCACGTTTTCCACTTGTGCACGGGCTTTGACGAGTACATATACTCCAACTTGCAACGGCGACGAAAACGGCCAATGGTTGTTTTCACCATAGGTGACGCAGCATAATATGGCTAGATGAAAGAAAAACGGCATTACTTGGCAGTAATCGCACGAAAGCTATAGCTAGCTAAAGCGATTCTTAATAAAATGGTGCCTGCAGGCTGAACAAGCGAACGTGAACTATATACGCAGAAAGCAACCACCCAAGAGCAATCATTCACATATGCCGAAAAATATTTACATTACATAGGCGTGCCTTAAGGGAGGGGGAGGAAGCCATTTTCACTGCAGCGTCCCCCTCTCCTGTTGGGTAAGTTAGAAGAAAAAAACACCATAGATGCAAAAACAACGATGGAGCGATGTCGGGCTTCACACAATGGCGTGTCCTTGGTACAAGGCTTTCCGGGTCTAAAGGTGGATAGCATAAGCAGTCTTTTGAATGCGACATCAGCGGTTCTCAGATGCCATTATCGTAAAACAATATGATTTCTCATCACCTTGTGCTTAAACAAGGCATCAAAGGTCTGACTGAGTAAAGATATGTGGGCGGAATTGGCACCCCTTTTAACATCATTAGAGAGGGTGACTTCCTGCCCCCTCTACCGCCATTTTCAAGTCCGTGACGGATGAATTCACAAAGGTATTCGTTCATGGCGGGTGCTTATCATTGGCCGGTGGTCTCCTCTCATGACATGTCCAATGCGGTAACTGGCTGGCATGAACCGGTATTTATGCAATTACTTCTAACATGAGAAATTCATTTTACGTTCGAACAGTGTGCAGCAATTAAACTTGCAAGAGGAGGGAAACTAGTGTGCGGCGTAATCACGTGATTTTGTTAGACATCACAATTCAGCCTGTAACTGAATTCGCATTTAAAGTGGGCGGCCCTACGCTGAGCTACTTTTTTTTTTTTTTTGTCAGCAACGTGGGTCTCTAGGTTCGGGTAGCGTACTTCAGATGTTAAGATTATTCTTCGATGCATAGCCGGCAAGTAATCAAGGGCGAATGTATTATGCTCAAAGCAATTGCATTCTTGCAGCAATACGTTCTTTCAGTATTCAGCCTATGAGATTCCACGTTGCATAAACAAGTTGGTACTATAGATTTGTAAGGCTACCTTTGCAGCAAGATTACGCCCGCTTGAGGGCAATCATGCAGGGCTCTTCAACACTGCGTGGTTCAAACCTGCAGCCATCGAATTTTCCACATATTGCAATCGCTATCAACCGTGAAACACTTCGGACCATGAATATTCTTCCTGTGGTAGGCGACATTCCTCGCTTCAGAAGCAAGAAAATTAGTCAAGACGGATATATAAACACAGCAAAATATGCATTCTTTCACCCTTCCCCTTCATTCTCATTCACAGTCATTTGTTTTTAGTGCTTATGTTGTTACTGTGTTTACATCATTACTTCATGTTCATTACTGTCACCACGTTATTACTATAATGCGTGAATATAATGTCACTATATTATTATTATGTGCTTGTTGATTCAGAATTTTCACAAAGTTGACTTGTTTTCGAATCCGTTGCTTCTGCTGCCCCAGTGTGGTAGGGCCTAGTCAGGAGATTCGGATCCTCCTTTTGCCTTACCCTGCGGACGAACCATGTATACGTGTTATGCAAAAAAAAATTTACGGGGCGACACATAATGTGACCACAACGTTCTCATCATCAAGCATATACGCGCAGATAAACGACTCTGAGCTGACAGAACGCTTATACGTAAGCTCGTGCATTCGACTGCGTCGCGTCGCAAGCGTATACGTCGGATGGCGAGGGGAGCTCTGTCCACAGTCTTGAGAAGGGGCTCTGGTGGGCACGCTAATTTATTCACAATTACTGAGCTCATTAGCTGTTTTTTAAACAAGGAATGTGGCGCGCGCCTGCTGCACGGCTTCGTTCACCGACTCAACAATTCGTTCGCGTGGCTGTTGCTGCTGCTGCTTATATAATTCTCGCCTCGTTTCAGACTGTCGAGTCCACCATCCCCCTTCCCACTTCGCAAACACGTCGGTTCACAAACAGGAAGCCAGGCATCGCCGCCACCAGAGGGGGGGCGCTGCAAGCGCGCGAAGTGATCGGACGTGCAGCGCATCGGCTCCGTCGTTTTTCGGCTGGAACCGTCGGTTTCTAAGCTGAACCTCAACGAAACTGATGCCATTGGACGCCTAACACCACAAGGAGTCTGTGGACACCGATTCTCCACAGGTGGGCCAATTTTCGAGACTTTCACGCCGACCGCGTCCTGCAACGCCGCGGTTGAGCTGGCCCTTTCAAGGGCTAGGCTCGACGCAGCTGGCGTCTCGGATTCCCGGGTATGGCGGCAACTAAGATCACCGGGTATGACCCGGTAACCATGCAATGGACTGAAATCGACGCCACAAAACGAGATGAAGATGAAGATGTTCCACCCACCGAAGATGAGTGTTTGCAAGCCCTGATGCGTCTACGGCAACGCAGGACACAGGCAAATCCGACAACCAAGGGAGACGCCAGCACAGCGTCGCTGACCCAGGCGGGGATTCCCCGCTCAGTGACTCCCGGCGGTGCTCGCGCTGCTTCGCCAAAAGGAAGTAAGAAGACAGCACAGCAGTGGCGCCCGAAACAGACGCCACGCTTACGCTCGGAAGACCTCATCGTGGTCCTGAAACCTCGAGGAACCCTCGATTTGAAGATGGTTTTCAAGCACGGAGAAGTGGGTTCTGCAGTAGCTCGCTACGTTGGTGACCTGGCAGCCGACGACCTCAGCGTCTGGCCCGTCTGGGAACAGAACGTCATTGTCTGTGGCACTCAGACCCCATCCGTGGTGGACAAGCTTATCAAGGAATTCGACCTCAAGGTTGGGGAACAGACATATCCCTTCCGTGGCCATCTCAAACTCAATGGCGACTGTTGCAAAGGGGTCATCCGTGTCCGCGAGGACGAAACCTCTGCTTCACTCAAGCCGAAACTTCGCTGGAGGGAGGGCGACATCGCTTTCATCCGAAAACTTGGCTCCTCAAATATAGCGGTGGTGACTTTCGTGGGCCGAAGACTTCCCCGTTACATTCAGTACAACTATGAATGTGTCCCAGTACACACCTATAAGAAAACAATCCCGGCGTGCTACAGATGTGGTACGGTTGGCCACCGGGTGGACAACTGCCCTCACCCCGAAGACGGGCGCTGCGGATACTGCGGCAAACAAGTTGGGGCCACTACAGACGGCCTAAGAGAACACGAGTGTCAGCCTTCCTGCATAATCTGCGATGGGGCCCACCTCACAGGGTCCGCGGACTGCACTGGAAAGTTCCGTAAGCTGCAACGTCCGGAGGCAACGAACAAGGCAGGACCCGCCACAACACGGCACAAGCGGTCGCCCCGACCTTCGAAGAAGGGGAAGCAAGGCCAGCAACAGCGGCAACCACCGCAACAGAAAGCCGGAAACAAGCACGTGTCTCAAGAAGTCAAGCCAGGAATAGGGAAACAGGCCCCGACACTCCCGGCCGGGGTTTTCCCTCCACTCAGCAGTGCTCCAAACCAACAGGTGAGTGGCTGGGCAGTGGCCGCCTCACAGTCATCTCCTTCCTCAAACCCTCTCACGCTCGAGATGAGTAATCAGTTGGAGTCCTTAAAGAAGCAAAATGCGCAGCTTGCATCCAAAATTCAGGCACTTGAAAAAGCTAGGGCGGAGAAACCTCTACCGCACATGGATGACGAGTGTGACTCGGCCTCTGTGTGCTCGGGCAATACAGTAACGTCTCACTCGGCCTTGATTGAAAATCTGGAGTCCCGGGTCTCTAATATCGAAGAACAGCTAGTACATTTCCCTGAACAGATGGCCCAGCTCCCGAATATGATTAGTCAAGCTGTGCAGACGGCTATCCAGATGCAGACGCAGCTCATTATAGCCACCGTAACGCAGCAAGTAACGCAATCCATTCAGACATGGCTCAGCAGTAACCCGAGATCTGCACGGCGTGCAGGGCCTATCCGTGAGGTAGGGCGCCCCAGTAAAATCCTCCGTGCAGCGGAGGGCGAAAAACAGCAGGAATCTACCGACTCCATAGAGAATGCGCAAAGTGGCGGTGCAGCTCTCGTCGCTGAACCGCTCACTAGCCCACCTCAACAAATACAATAAATATGGCAGGTACTCCTTCCAGAGCACGGATAAAAGGAGAATCGCTCTCGATAATACAGTGGAATTGCAGAGGTTTCCGAGACCGGCGCAAAAGGTCTCATTTACACCTCTATATTCAAAATTTGGACGTGATGCCCGCAGTGCTGGCCCTTCAAGAGCCAGGTTTGCAGGCTAAACTTTCAGGCTATAACACGTTTCAAAGGGACCCATCCACCTGTGTTCTGGTGCATAAATCTTACACTGCGCAGGAGATTGATCTCGAGCTTAAATCGGAGCATTCCTACACAATGGTGCAGATACTGCCTCTCCGTAGGATAAATCACGCGGTTTATATACTGAACATTTACACTCCGCCTAAAACACTCCACGTCACCTATGCAGAGATCTTCTGCCGTGCACTGAAATGTGCCGACAGAGCACCTCTGATAATTCTTGGGGACTTCAATGCCCCTTGCCGACTCTGGGGGTACACACGCGAGGAGGCCAGGGGAAGGCGGCTTGCGGAGCTTATCTCCACCTTAAGCCTTACCCTTCTCACCGACCCGGCCACCCCCACGCGCCTTGGCAACTCGGTGACCAGGGACACCTGTCCTGACCTCACTTTGGTTAAGAACACACGACACGTTACATGGACTAACCTAGAGGAGACCCTGGGCAGTGACCACTGCCTCCTAAACGTCACACTCTCCACACATCCTTTCAAACGGAAGGACACACAAGCGCGACTAGTTAACTGGGACAAAATGCGCACGGAAACTATACCGCCTATCCTCCGTTCCGGCAATTACGCAGACTGGGCTGCACACATCATGCTTACTCAGAAGAAATACGAAACCGTAGTGCGAACATCGGATGAACACCCAGCCGTTGACAACCACCTTCTGCATTTGTGGGAGGCCCGTCGGAGCCTCACGCGACGCTGGAAACGTCAGAAGCATAATAGACCCCTTCGAAAACGTATTCAGGAGCTAACTACACAGGCAGCTGAATACGCTACGCACTTAGCAGATGCAAACTGGACAGACAAATGTAATGATATCGCTCATCAGATGTCAAGCAAAAGCACATGGGGGCTGTTTCGCAGCCTCATTGACCCCACGCAAACGCGAGGAGAAACACAACGACACCTGCGAAGAGCCCTTCACGGATTTCAGGGTACTTCAACGCAACTCGCGGAAACTCTTCGCGACAGGTATCTCTGCCAGGTGCACGATCCGAGAGGTTCGGAGTATATATATTCGGGAAAAGAAAACGAGACCCTAGATGCCCCTTTTCTTCTACATGATATGAAGGCGGCAATGGCTAAAATGCGTAGAGGAACAGCCCCTGGTAAGGATAAAATCACGGTCAAGACGCTGGCAAATTTGGCCGATCCTGCGCTGGCACACCTCTTGGAATACATCAACGCCATCTGGAGTGGTCGGATATCGGTCCCTTCAGAGTGGAAGACATCACTGGTCACATTCATTCCCAAACCGGGGAAGCCAGTAAACATAGACAACCTTCGCCCCATCTCTCTAACGTCTTGCGTTGGCAAGTTGATGGAGACGATGGTGCGGGACAGACTTTCGGAATATCTTGAACAGAAAGGGGCTTTCGCCCCTACCATGTTCGGATTCCGTCCTCACAAATCGGCACAGGATGTACTCCTGCAACTACACCGAGAGGTCATCCAACCGGTGGCGATGAAACATAACGACAGGGTCATCCTCGCCTTAGATCTGAAGGGGGCCTTTGACAATGTTAAACACAGCGTCATACTCGAACACCTAAGCCTCACTAACTGTGGTCAGAACACATTTAATTACGTCAAGGACTTTTTATCGGACAGAGCCGCCCTGCTCCGCATTGAAGACTCCGAATTCGGGCCGTATCAAATGGGTACCAGAGGGACACCGCAAGGGGCTGTTCTCTCCCCCATTCTATTTAACGTCGCAATGATGCACCTGCCACGTCAGCTGGCGGCCATAGAGGGCATTCATCATGCCCTCTATGCCGATGACATTACGGTATGGGCAACTCAAGGGAACTTAGGTGCCATTGAGACCAGTCTGCAACAGGCTGCCGAAATTGTACACACCTACGCGGCGCGTTGCGGACTCGAATGCGCACCCAACAAATCCGAATTCCTTCACATTAGAGGCATGCCTAAAGACAACACAGATATCTCCATCACTCTTCCTGCGGGCCCAATCAGACGAGCGGAGGAGATCAGGGTCCTGGGCCTATACATTCACCAGCAGCTCCGGATTGACACAACATTGACGAAATTAAGGAAGATAGGAGACCAGGTGGGTCGCATGATCCGCAGGGTCTCCAACAAGAGGGGGGGACTTCGGTGCACAGATGCGTTGCGGCTAGCGCACGCTTTTGTCACCAGCAGGGTCATGTACTCCGTCCCTTACCTCTCCCTCCGCAAACATGAGGAAGAACGAATCGAGGCAATCATTAAAAAGACAATAAAGCGGGCTCTTGATCTTCCGATCTCTACATCCAACAGCCGTCTCAAGGCATTGGGTGTGATTAATTCATACCAAGAGCTGAAGGAAGCCCATCTTTTAAACCAGTACACACGGCTAGCCCAAACCAACTCTGGCCAACGCCTGCTTGCACGTCTGCACATAAGACATGATTTCGAACAACAGGAACGGGTCAAAGTGCCAGAACTGTGGCGCACAGCCCTTCTGGTCCGACCTCTACCCACTAAAATGGACAGAGATGAACACACAGCGCGACGTGACGCACGCGCTCGGGCGCTGGAACGACAATTTGGACAGAAGCCAGGTGTGTACTACGTGGACGTTGCTGGCCCCACCTCCAAGGGGTGGTACACGGCGGCTGCTATTCACGAGGGCACACAGGTGGATGGGCTAACCTTTAGGGCGTATTCTGTAACACAGGCTGAGGAGGTCGCCATTGCCCTTGCGGCCTCTCACAGTAATTCCCGGTATATTATCACGGATTCGCGCCGAGCGTGTCGTAATTATACAGCCGGGTACATATCACCGTTAGCCGAGACAATACTGCGCAACTGCATAAGAGACACGGACCCTCATCCGAAACGCATTATATGGACACCGGGCCATCAGGGATTGCGGGGAAATGAGGCTGCAGATGCGGCTGCCCGAGCGCTCATTTCCGGGCTACCTTCGTCAATGCCGATGGAGACCGATGAGGAGGGTTACCCTCTCCTCCGATATAAGGAAATTCTTTATTATTATCGGGAAAGTCATCGCCGCTACCCTCCCCCCGCACGGGGGTTGAAGAAAGCAGAGGAGCGCATTTTGCTTCGCCTCCAGACGAATACATTGCTATGTCCTGCCATAGTCAAACATTTCGACCCTACGGTCACAGGACAGTGCCAGCACTGTGGGGAGGTGGCAGACACCTACCACATGGTGTGGGCCTGCCAAGCTAACGCAGCCATTACTCCTAACCCAAACCCTAGGCGAGAGGACTGGGAGGCGGCCCTGCTCGGCTGCTCAGACCTTCAGGCCCAGCAGGCCTTGGTCCAGAGAGCCAAGACGGCGGCTTTAACCAATGGGGTCCCGGAATAGAGACTCCACCTAGTCTGTAGGGGCCTCTACAGAGGTCCTACACCTCTCTTTTGTAAATAAATGTTTTTCACCACCACCACCGCCACCACCCAACGCGCAAGTACGGCACCACAGCCGCGTCGATTAACGATTAAATGCCCCGAAGCATGGCTTGTCGTCATTAAGGAACCTCATCTCGGGCTCCAAGATAACGTCGTTTCTTCTTGCCCGCGGCAAAACAAAGCTTGCTAGGCAACAGGAACGCCCCCTCCTCCCCCTTTCCTTTTCCTCACGGACACCCAACTGCATGCATGCAATATGCCTCCACACACGATTTGAGCAGTCCATTATATTTTTGTTTTACTTTTTAATTTTTTTTTACTAGCGAGCGTTACAGCTTATGCCTTTCCTCACGCGCTTGCGCATTATGTAACAGCCCGCGCAGTGATATATACGATGCCTGTTGCCTTCGCAAGCCGGGCCGCGGCCCCGCGCCCGTTGGAACACAATGACAGTTAGCGTTGGTGATTCGTCGGGAAGGCGCATTGAAATTGGCCGGCTTCCGGTCGTGAGTTCTCTGCGAACGATGTTTCCTAATGGTTTTTCACTCGCCGCGGCCACGGCCAAGTTGTAACCTCGGGGCTTGCCCAAGAAATATATAGGATACGGGGGGGACTCCGTGGCAGTCGTACGTCTCCCTTATCGAAGCCAACGCTGACGTTCAACAGTAGACGTTATATATACATGTGCAACTCGTATGCGAGCGTTATGCATATAGTTGTGTGCACAGGGTTTATATCGCGTGCCAATACAATGTACATGTATGTGCAATAGCAAATGTGCGACGGTTATTTGGCTTATTGGCATGAAACTGGGAAATATTGGGAGCTATTTTGCTCAGATTAGTTTAAAAGGCTAGTTGGGTGGGCATACTTAAGGTTAACAGCGCGAAAAGAAAACACATGGCGGACCGAGAATAGACGGTACAAACGCTGCTCCCAACTGAAATTTTATTGACGAGAAGGCTCTTGTAAATAGCCGAGTAAACGGTAAAACACAGTGGAAAAAAAAAGATGATGATAACCGATGCAAAGATACGAACCTACAAAAAACATAAACAATCACTGTGGCCTGCTGCGCCGTCTCTTGTACCACTGATTTCCCGTCCACCGTGTGTTTTTATTATTTTTTGCGCTGTTAACCTTGAAATTAAAAGGGGCTTGGAAGACCCCTGCTGCTGAAAAAAAAAAAAAAAAAAAACTGGAGCGGAATGTAGCACGGCGCTGGGAAAACTTGTGCGATTACGAACCTTGTTAGTTCGTAGGAATTTGACGCTTGCAAATTTACAGGCACCCTCGTTCGCTAATGCTTCTATTGCTTCAAGAGTTCACTGGCTTTTGTTGTTTTTGTTTTTTTGTCCGTGAGTGAACGCATGAGCCCTTGTCCTACACTCTATAAAATCGAGTACTTATCTCTCCATGCTACACATGTGCATGTGACTTTCGCATGTGTAACTGTGAAATAACTGTATAAATCTTTTTAAAGGGACACGCTAACTCTCTTTTGGAGATTCGTGCGTCACAAGACTTTCCTTGAGCGAGTTAACGTGCCTCTTGATACTTCTGCACGTGAGTAACGTATATACGTAACAAGAGAGTCAAACGACTCTCTTTTTTTTCTCTTTTTCTTTTTTTGTTGTGTAACAGTAATCCTCTTCCTATGTTTCTTCCACAACACCTAAATGCTATTTCTCTTTCCGCTTTCCAGTGCACCGGTAGCCAGCAATGTGCTCAGCCATGTTTGACTTTCTTTCCTTTCTTGCTATCTTTCCTCTCTTTCTCCTCATATCCTTCTTTGCCTCCTCCTAGCCAGAATACTCTCATATCGCTGCACTTATCAGGAAGGCACATTTTGCAAGGTATATGTATTATTGTATTCCAAAACAACATAAGTACTGAGTAGATTTACTTCATTCCTTAGCACATTGCGCATAATTAACCCTTATGTGCTTCAAAGCTGCTATTTCCAGCAGTTATTGCGTAGGCCAAACTTGACGTGATGCTTCAGTCACATCAGTCAGTCAAGTGTTTTGTTACCGCTCTCACTCTCGCAACCATACTAGTGTACAATCAAACCTCATCGTAACAAAGTTGCATCTTGCACAAAAACATGTTTTTTTTCCTCCTAAAAGTCGTTATAAAGGTACATTCCTAACATTGCACCTATTGCAAGAGTATTTTTCATTTACTTCGTTACAACTGATATTTCGTGATATTCGTGTTCGTTATATCGAGGTTTGAGTGTATTATCTCTTCTTTTTTCAATAAAAACTGACTTCTGTTGATCAACGCGTTGAGTGTAGTAGCATAATTCTGCAGGCGATGCCGGTCGTTTCTAGAGCAAAAGTGAAAGAAAATGAACATAATTTATGAGCTGGCGATACTTTCCGCCATGGTGACCTCTTACACCGTGCTTTCCGCATATAGCCCACGTTTAGCGTGCCTATACGCTCTTTGTGATTCATTCGCTGACACGTTGTTATTCTGTAAATTATGGTCAAAATTTTTTATTGAATTTAGTTCTGGTAATAATTTCATATATATAATGCAGCACGAATTGCCAAGGGAAAAAAAGAGTACCGTGTCGCAAAATGGTACGTGGATAATATATGGAAGAAGAAATGGAGTGACCAAAGAAATGGAGTGACCAAGTAAATACATGTATCATAGATTTACGCAGCGGACATGTATGATCGAGTAGGCGGTATTCGTCTAAATATAATGCATTCATAAAATATTTTTTCTGTCTTCTAATTCTGATTGTCTTTTCCCAGTGTCGATGCATGCATTGTCACTTATCTGGCTTGTTACGTCTTTTGGTGAACTCTGCTTGTAACTTATATGGCATTCAGCATTGCAAAGGCTGACAATGCTACCTGCCGTAACAGCTGACTCAAGGCAAATTCTGAAAATATGCCGTGTCGTTGTGATTGATACAGTGTTCAGATAGAAACGCTCGCAGCCCCGCTGGAGCTTGGCGATGGACGACTGTCAAAATAAATCATATTAGAATGACTGCCTCCTGCAATTTGGAGCAAAAGCATTGAAGCAAGAGCAGTACAAAAAGAAAAAAAAAGAAATATAATTTCTATAGTGACTCACATTACAAAAAAAATATTGCAAGATAAGTTTGCATAAAAAACAACACGAAAGTTATAATTATTGTGCGACAAACATGACATATGCAGTATAGGTATTGTAGCAAGTCAAACTTTTTTCACAATAACCTATTCAAATGTTACCACATCCCACAAGAAACTCAAGCAGAGAGAGATAAAGGTATAGGTACAAGATACTCGAGTTAATAAAAGAAACACAGTAGTAAAATTGCATAATTTTCTCATCTTATAAATAATACCAAATGTTCCATGTCCAACATGGGTAGTTATGAGGTCGTCTGAACATATGCTGAATATCTCTGCTCAATTAAATCACTTCAGCTTGCTACTTTTGGTGGGCGAAGCGGGTAATTTCATAACGTGTTGAGCACGTCTGTTTACTGTAGTCATTTTAGACGTTGGGCTGTTGACTTTCAACTTATAGTGTTGTAAACGCCCTAATTGCAGCAGACGTGCGCGGCGCGCGATGATATCTCATGCAATAATTTCAAAAGCAAATGATGCCAAAACGTTTTGGCCACAGCAGTGACAGTGTCCCAAATTTTACTGTCTCTCTCTTTCACTGTCCCACATTAAGCGTGCCTTCGAGCTATCGTATACCACCGCTGGCGTTTAGTGACCTAGGCTATGGCTTCGTTTGTACACAGCCGAAGCCAACTTCTGCGATTCTATCGCGCTTTCCTACGCTCGGCCCGACATGGGCATGGGTAAATCTATATAGTGTGTATAGGCTGTATAGATAAACACGCAAACCCATTAGGCGTATGACGGGGAGGTGCGAACGAGACCTCAATCTCTCCACAGATCAGCCGAGCGTGTGCACATCTATATATGTCCATTAAGGACGAGAACTGTGCCGACGCTATATCGACGCGACCAGTGAAGAACACGATATTATTGAGACTAATGAGACCACCCACATTCGAATTCCCCGCATAGCGAATTCCCCGCATAGCGGGGCATGCGGCTTGACTCGAGGCAAAACTCTCAAGGCTATATACGTATTTCAAACCAAAGCATTGCGATAAGATGCGACTGTTCAAATGTGCTTCCAACAATCAAAAAAAAAAAAAAAGACTCCTAACATATGTGTATTGAAAAAGCAAGGCGCCAAATATGCAAGGTTATTATGATTGATTGATTGATATGTGGGGTTTAACGTCCCAAAACCACCATATGATTATGAGAGACGCCGTATAGTGGAGGGCTTCGGAAATTTTGACCACCTGGGGTTCTCAAACGTGCACCCAAATCTGAGCACACGGGCCTACAATCTTTCCGCCTCCCTCGGAAATGCAGCCGCCGAGCCGGGATTCGAATCCGCGACTTGAGAGTCAGCAGCCGAGTACCTTAGCCACTAGACAACCATGGCGGGGCTGCAAGGTTATTATGATCGTGACGAATTTTTAACTCGCAATTAGTATTCTTTTCGCACAAGTAAAGAGATCTCGCTAAATGCAGATCGCTATGACACATGCAGATGTGTCCTTTCTGTTCGAATATATAGCGAACGGTATACCAGTGTGGACTGCCCTTCCTGTGGACTCTTAGCAAGATTCAACCATGTGTTGTGGGAATGTGAAGCCATCGGCTCTGTGTTCAGCGAAGACAGGTGGGCAGCGCTCTTGCGCGGCCCCGAACTTAACGATCGAACTCTGGTCGTCCAGAGTGCCCGTCAACGGGCCGCCAAACTAGGCTTGACGGTCCCTATAGATGGGATTAGCTGGGTGGCGCGGGGCTTCCCCTGCGTGTTCTCTGGACCAGAATAAAGCTTTAATCATCATCATCATCATTATAATCATCACAACGTGTATTACTATCCCCTATTTTTTTTTCGGTAGAAGCTCAGGAGAATAAAAGGCATGAACACGAGAACAACGTTGAACACGAGACCTGATCCATATACGCTTCAAGACTCGATACTCTGTCCCTGTCTTTTTGATGCCTCAGAGAAGACGCTCGTGGAACCGCTTCAGTAACCAGGCCCACGTATTGAATAAACATTCAGTGACTTTTTTTTTTTTGGCGCAGTTAAACTCTTCAACTACCAGTGATGCGGTATAGAAACTGATAAGCCACGATTAAATACTGCCGTTTCAAAATTGACGCACGAGATCTTGGCATCTTCTTAATTATATAACGAAATCAGCCGGTATACAACGGAATTCCGGACAAATGCACACAACGCAACACAAACGAATAGTGCAACCATAAATGTATTATCAAACTAGTTCGTTTTAATTCGGTAGCATGGAATACGCTTCTTTTGTTTCACCACATTCAGTTAAAAGTGCCGGTCACCCCCACCTACAGATGTACAAGTGCTTTCAGAGTTAGAAAAGTATTATTTAACCAACCTGAAGAGATATTCACTTATTTCTACACGTGTAACAGGAAAAAGCGTTTATATCACAATGCAGAAAGTTCCTCCCGCATTTATCCTTTCATTTTATTTTTCCTAATATTGTCCCAATGTGTGACGGTGATAAGCACACGAAGTCATGATTGGAGACTGCGAAAAAGATCGTATATATATATAAAAATCCGCGAGGTAACGTTCACGTTTTTTTATATATATTTAAGCGACAACCTCATGCAAGCACCAAGCAGAACTTCTATAAGGCGCCAGTGCGTCTTTATATAGTTCTGCACTGTTCAGTCTTATATACACAGCTGCGCAGTTATAACGAACCAAGAAGAGCGAGCACTGGCGCGAACCAGTGCAATTCCTCGTCGGGGCCCGTTTCCATTCATCTTTTTTTCGGAAAGGAGGGGGGCATGGCCTGTGCACCCCTCCTGGACTCGTTGGTTGTAGGTTTTTGTCCCCGTGATGGGGATAAAATGAATTACCGGAGGTCGAGCTCGAGAAATGAGCCGACGACGCACAATTCGTCTCCGACGATGGCGAAGAGACGCCACGGCGTCTTTTGCCGCCGAGCTACACGCACGCACACACGCGCGCGCCGACCGACCGACCTATAGCGTGCGCACTTGCTCGCGGCAACCGTATACCCTCTCCAACTCTCTCTCCTCGGCGTCTCGACGACCCTGGCTACTTTTCTGCGCTTTGCCCCGTCCTTTTCGGTCGTGAAATATGGCGCTCGGGCGATTAATCTCTCCCGCTATTGGTATGCGCAGGATTTCCTTCTGTGTACATAATGAATTCCGCCGCCGCTGGCGGCGGCTTGAGTCGCGGGCGCTCGGTTTGGGGGAGACGGGTCTTGGGACGGGGGGAGAGGGGACGGAAGGGTCTACCCCGGTGGAGCGAACCGGGATCCCCCCCCCTTTCTCTCCGCTGCCCCCGCATCAACGGGGGTGGACAGACCACCAGAATGGGGTATACTATAGACACACACGACCCAAGAAAATCGTCGTCTGCACATGCCCCCGCCATATATACACACACAGAAGGTTCGCTAATACGCGCGACATACAATATACACACGCAAGTTAGTTTTGCATTAGCCGCCTGAGCGAACCACCATACCCGGTTACGCGCTGCGAAGATAGCCGTGTTATATGGCATATTCCCCGATGTGCGAGTTAAGCTCATAAAAAGGCACGAAATGGAGGAAATGACATTGGGTTATACACATATACAAGAGGAGGAAGGTTTTCGAACGGCAAGCGAGGAATCTTCAGTTCTGCGGCCTCCGGGTGTCATTAATTGTGCGAGGGATTTCATTAATCAGCTTAAGCGCAGTTGCGCACAATAGGGATGGGGACGCTGCGGTATGCCCCTTCGTATGGCGAACAATAGGACGGCGGTTGCGGCCTTATATAGTACGGCAGACACGGCGAGCCTCTTCTTATTCTCTGCGCGAACGGTGACAAGTGCAGGAGAGAAACCCAGGGCTGGAGCCGCCACAATGGGAGTGCTTGCTGCTGCCGCCTTCCTTTTCAGGAGTGGGTGTGGGGGCCTCCGCGGCGTGTCTATAGAAGAGCTTTCGCGGTTTCTGCTTTTCGCACCGCCACTTCTATCCTCTCTCTCTCTCTCTCTCTCTCTCTCTCTCTCTCTCTCTCTCTCTCTCTTTTTTTTTTCACTTATTGCCCTCTTCTTTACGCTATGTAGGACTTGTTTGCTCCTCGCTCTCACGACTAGCCAGTTTTTGAGGTGCATGCACTTCAAAGCAACTTGCTGTTACTCTCTTTAATATATTTTTTGTTTCAGGTATTTCGGCCTACGCCCCTTAGAGAGTTCATAGAAGGTCAGCCTGACGTCTGAGAGTCGAAACTGCGAAGCTTACGTAACACGGGCGCCCCAAGAAGAAAAAAAAGACAGCTTCTCAGGGTACTGTACAGGTAGTTTAGAACAACGGATAATTGCGGCTACTGATAAGCAACGCTATCCAATAGCTTTACACGACTCCGCATGCGAGGGTCTGATTTTTATAGACATTGTTGGGTCGGCGTGTTCTCTGTGCGAAGGCCATGCATACTGATGCCAAAAGCAGTGCAAATTAGTTCCAACCTTTGCCACAGGTTGCGTCAGTGCACACTCTAAAAACTGCGGAGGTTTTATCGCAGGAGTAAAAAGACCAAGTTACTCTTCAAAGGGTTCTTGTACTCTCGCGAAGCAGAGTGAAATTAATTTTCACTCTGTATGAAACAAGAGAGAGGAACAGCTTTATACTCTACCACTCTTTGAGAGAGTGAAATGCCCATATACTCTTCAGGCATGAGAGAGTGAAACACTTGTATACTTTTGCGCTTGATTACTTTTAGATGCGTCGGCACAGCACGAGTGATTAGCACTGCTTAATAACTACAGATATACGCATTAAACCGTATTGCATTTGTTTGTTGAGTCGTTAGAGACGATTAACAAAAGAACAGCGTTTCCAGCGCGCGCCAGTGAATTTCAGCGCACTGGAAGGCACTTAGAACTCTTAATATCCACGTTTTTAGCTTTGGATATGTGTAGTGAAATACGAGAATACTATCTCATTCAATAGGTCACGATCGAAACTCAACGCAGACGGCTATAGCATTCTCCTTATATTAATATTCAAGTTTCGCGCTACTACCATCACACACGGGCGATGGTGCCGTAAGCCTAACGTACGGTGCGGCTACAGTGAAGTATTGTGGCTTTAGCAGTAGAAGATGAACAAGAATCACCGAAAATATGTCCAAGGGGTTGGGGAAAAAAAGCTAAATTGTTTAGTGTACACTTCAGAAGCGGGATGTTTCGTACGCAAAAATGACTAACCACTCAGCGAATTAGTGCAAATTACGTACATATAATTGGTTGCGCTAATCTTCCTGTTTCTACTGTAAAAAAAAAAAAACGAGTAGGATCAACGTTCTAATCTCTCGAAGCACAAAACAAACACAGTAAACACGTTAGCTGCAGTCCGGCTGGTTTTGAGAAGCGCAGAGACACTCAAATCTATGCGTCTAAACAAAAAATTGCTGACATGTCACTAAAATTACCTGCGACATAAAGAAATAAACGCCCATTGCCGTCTGTCAGTGTGGTGTACTGCATGGTTAGCGTGGCGGGCTAGCGATCTGTAGTACGTCTAGAGGTTGAGTGCTCGAATCACTTCCGGTTGGGTGTTCTTTTTACTTGTTTTTTTTCTTCTTTTTTGTCTTAGTGTTTGTTTTTAGCTATCCTTACACACACGCGCGCGCGCAGAGATCTGTCAAAAACAATTAAAAAAAAACTAAATTTAGGCTCACGTTCTGCTATTTTTTTCGTCAGGTGTACTGTTATACTCTCTTTGGTGTGGTCATGCTACTCTGCTCCGGGCAGCATTACGCTACTCCGTTGAGGTGGAGTGCTTTGACCCGTTCGGGGGAATCACTGTACTCTGCCTGAACAAGAGGTGATTTACTCTGGAAAAGAGAGTGAAATATGGGACAAGTACTCTCCCAAAAAGAGTGCCCAGCACTCTCTTATAGTTTTTAGAGTGCGACTGTTGACTTCTAGACAAAATATTTAGGACTTTGCTCCACAAATGCTCCCCAGCCTGGTCTCACAAATGGTAAAAGCATTCCGTCTTTCTTTCCGTTCATTCGTGCCCTGGCACAGTTTAAGATAATGCGCGTATACACAGCTGTACATGAATGCTAAACAATACGCGGGAAAACATGCGGTGACTATATTGAGGAACGACGGCTCGCCGCGCTGCATGCTGTTTGATTATCATAATTTATTGAGACGATATTCAGCGACTTGAGCGTGAATGGGTAATGCAAGTACGCTAAGACCCAAAGCGTACAACATAAACTATAAATGTATCTGCGGCGTACTCTTCTTCCATACGCACGTGTATACTTGTATAACGTATAGCGCACCGATTTATGAAAGCAGCGCGAGCGATGTTCGAAGCAGCCCCGCGAGACAGCGCTTTTAAGAAGTGCGCGTTTGCAGTTTGTTTCAATGAGGACGCAACGCGGCACCGGGAAGCCCATCCATCGTGATCAGAGACTGCGAGGTTTCTCACATTCCTCAAGCGGCGGCGGCGGCTGCGAAAACCTCGCTCGGCCCCCGCGTGGATCACGCGCGGAGGCTACAAGGAATGAGAGAAGCGACGAAAGAAGCTAAGAAAAAGCATCACGTCGGCCACGCTCTCGAAAAGAGAGAGATGTGTGGTTAAATGAAGAGTGCCCTCCCTCCCCCCTTTCCTTATACTTCCTCAAGATAGTGCGTGATTGTACACAACGTGGCGAGGAGGTACGGGGGGAGGGGGGACAGAGCGTCGGCCGCGTTGCCAGCCTGTGTAGGCCTTCTCCTCCTGCGTTGCTTCGCGCGACACGCAGGCCGAGAGTGAAAGAGCGAGTTTTTTTCTTATCGAGGGAAAGGGCGGGCAGTTGAAAGGATGAGACTCCCGAGGATAAAAGCAGCGCCCGGCGTGTGCGGCCTACACGGAGCCGTTAGCATGATGGGTTCGGCGGATCGAAGCAGGCGAATCCACTCCGCTTCTTCTTCTTCTATATAGCGGTCCCGACCCGCGGCCCGATTCGGGCCCCGGTCGCACCAGTATCACCCCCTTTCTCTTCTTCGCCTCGCTCGAAGGCCTCCTCAGCCACTGCGACCATCCATCAAAAAAAGAAGGCTGGCCGTCTCCGTGGCTCCTTCCTTCCGCCTCTCGCTGAGCTGGCCGCTTCCGCGACCTTCTTTATTTTTGTTTACGTTTTCGTCCTTCGTTCCGTTTATCCTTCACGCTGTCTCCCTTTTTTTCACTCTAGGTAACGTCTCATCGGGTCCAGGCTGAATCCTTCAACAGTATACTCTCTCTCCCCTCTGTCGGTCCCTATATTTGTAGTGACTGTAGGGAAAAAGAAAGCGACATACATAAACTGCGTGACCCACGTCCGAACGTCATTGCACATTGATCTCACGAGTTTTGTTGGTTTCTTTTTGTTTTATCCTGTGCAGTTAAGAGTGACAGTAGTCAACGCATGTCTGTCTGTATTTCTCTCTCTGCAGCGTGCATGACTGCACAGAAACCAAAGACAAACTTTCGAGGCGACACCCCAGTTATATACGAACGCACCCTGGACATCACAGAAGCGTCACAAATTGTCAGGTAAGAAAATATGCGATCACGCTTTTACTGATCTCTCCAGATCACTTGTATTTTCGCTGTATACTCGGATAAATTGATTGTTACGTACGAGAAAGACGCATATATCTGCACTGTGGACGTATACTGCAATTAATTGGGGGATATATAGTTTACAATAAACTGCCGCGGTTTAGGACCGAACAACTGCTTGTCCTCTCGCCTATGTTTCAGGCAAACTACCGATTGTTCAGAAGGCGGGCATACGCCTCGACGAGCGCTTTTGAGTTGACTATGGGTAATTTGCTCTTATTGTTTGAAACAGCGCGCTTTCTTGGCGCGAGACGCGCAACTCTGCCCTTCAAAAAGTACGCGAGGAAACGTGTTGTTTTTGCGTACGTCGTGATGTTACAGTGGAACTCGCCCGGTTCTTAAAGGGACAACAACAATAATGAATAAACAGCAATAATACATAGTGAATTCGCTCGTGCAACTGCACGAGCGAATTATGGTGTTTTGTTCAAAACTCTCCTGGGCTTCGAAAGTGACGCACGGCGTACGCATGCAGTAGAATTCCAACTTTCTTTCTTTCTTTCTTTCTTTCTTTCTTTCTTTCTTTCTTTCTTTCTTTCTTTCGTTCTTTCTTTCTTTCTTTCTTTCTTTGCCATCTTCCTGGCAATCTATTTTTCAAGCTGTTGGTGGTGTTATTCAAGTAAATTTCACAAATGTGGCGCGACGGGAATAGGAAACGGGTGAGCACTTGTGTAGAGAAATGAGAGACATACCAAACCCATCTAAACAATGAAAAAAAAAAGACTATACGAAAGAAACAATATAAAGAAAGACAGAGCCGGGCGAGAGGGATGAGGCGGGACTCTCTATGCAGCGTCGCAAATTAGGTTGGAGACTTGCTTTTGGTTGCTTTTCGTTGTTTATCTGTCTCTTCCGAAGCATCCCCGCATGCAAAAGATTAGGGCCATAAGGTTGGCGGCTCTTCGTCCTATTTTTCTTGCGATGTAGCGAACGGTCGTAGAGAGATGGCGACAATGAGGAATGGTGCTCGTGTTGGTATCATGAACGGTTTTTGGAACGTCATTGAGTATTCCTTCACACTACAAATCTGACATCGTTCGAAGTCCTATAATGTTCGTTATATATCGCGCGCCGTTACGTCGGCATTCCAGGTTTTGAACGCACAACGCAGAACTCTACGCTAACACCACATCGACATATCAAAAGCGCGGGCCTTGCGCAAGCCACCAAAACGTTCACCCATTCCAACACGCCAGCGAGCCATCATCAGGAGAGCGAAGGAAAGGGGGGGGGGGGGGGGGCTACAGGCTAGATGAATCCACGCTCAGATTCGGCATTCCGGCATCCGCGTGGCCGACTACGCCAGGCACGTCAGTCATTCCTCGGGCACCTCTGCGACATTATGCCGGAGCCGACAGTCATTACTACCACCTCGAAGCTGGTTTCCCCCCCTCATCCTCAGCGCTCCCTGTCCATACGGCGGGCAAAAAAAAGAACACAGCGAGATCGTTGGCCGCTCAGTACACGTTTTCGAGACGGCACGAAGAGAAAAAAAACTATAATAAAATACAGCACTCTCAAAAGTCATGAGAAGGGGCCAGGAATGCCCGCTAGCACACGGACCATCGCGGGAGCAACAGCAGTGACTCCAGCAGGGCAACAACAGCGCGGGGCAAGTTTCGAGCGTCGCTGTCGCCAAGGGGTTCTGGGTGGCTGGCCGCTTCCCCTCGCTGCAACGCTCGCTCCTGCTCCCGTCGTCGCAGCCTTGCGAACCCCGTTGCTTGATGCGCTGCTTATAAAGGGGCTCCTAATGCCCACACGCGCCCAGACCTCTTGATTAATTTATCAGTGCTCGCCGTGTGTGCAGCCGCCTCTGCGCATTCACTGTTATTTCTTTCTTTTTTTGTGCTGTACGTCAAGAGAAGGAAGATGACAAAATGCCATGGATGCGTGGTGACGCGGCGCTGCGACTATCGGGAGCTTCGGCGCCTCGCGTATTGCTGATCGTTTTGTGCCTCGGTGGCTCGCGCTTAGTTGCATGCGTCGCAGCCGGGCGGAAATACACGGAGATGGAACAAAAGCTTTACACGCCCGCACCCTACGTATAGAAAAAGACGTATAAATGTTGACGAGTCCCCCCCTATCTATGCTTTTGCAAAAACAATGCTGCCCTCTCGATGGGTGGCGGCTGCCTGGGCGCGTAGTAATGAAGTCAATTCACTTTTTGTTTCTTTTACGTACGAGCGGTTTTCCATTTTTTATTTGGGTATTCTTTTTTTGTGTGCGTGTAAAAATTCTAACTGCCGCCAGTAATGACCATTCCACCTTTGAGTAGTTTGCTATATATTTCTTCTGTAAGTGCCTCACCACACAAAGACTGGTCACCGTGGTGAAGTATATAATTGGATACTATCTCCCACATGAATACAAGCATTGGAGGGGCCTGCGCCCTGCAGTGGCGTATATACAGTCATAGGTTGATGATGATGATGTAAATGATACGAGAAATTTGAACCCTTCAGTGAAGCAAGCTATTGTCATAGAAAAAAAGTAAGCTTTGAGAATGTGACGAAAAGAAATATGCGAGACTGCTAACGCAGCAAGCGGAAAACGACATGCGTACACCATGCAGCCTCGCCCCTACAAAATCAAAATTACGCGCGCACCTTTAAAAAAAATATTATAATAACGAGTCTAACACTTCCTTAAGAAATGACGGCCGTGTAAAGTCCCTTCTCGTCGAAACGTGCTCCGGCCACCGCTTAAACGCAATCCCGCCGGAAAGACACGCCTACGCGAGTTAGCGTATTATGCAAATCCTCCTTTATGGCGCCATTAACGCCCGGCCAAGCGACACTACTTAAGGAAGGAACGGCGGCGGTGCAGGCATGCGCGGCGCGCTTTAGCCGACGACGAAACTCTCTACCGCCGCGATAAAGCCTTTCCTTCCTCAACCTCCTCTCCTTCCTCCGCCACGTCATCTCGCGTCTCGAACCTAAACACGGGCTGCGCTCATATCCCTCCCTCTTTCTCTCGCCGTCTCACTCTCTCTCACACACAAACAAACACATAGGGGGATGAGACCTGCACGACCCGGCTTCAAAATCTCTCGCGCCGTAGTTTATCTCGGCATACCTGTATTCTTCGCTTAGGGACGCGCTTGAGAAAGCGTGAACCCGTTTATATACGCGATATCGCGGATGCGCGGTTGCGAATCGTAGACGGGCGTGCGCGCGTGTGTCTTGAAAAAGCGCGATAAACTATTTCGCAACGTTATATACACGGCGCTTGAGTGCACGTATATATGCAGGGGCGACTGACAAACGTAAGTTTACGTGGACGTGCCCTGCACACGTACGATTACTATATAGAAGCCGCGTTGATACAACGCTATGTCCACAGTAAACGCTAGTGTGCAAATTGCAAGCGGTCTCCATCAAAACTGTCAGACTGCAGCACTGAATGGTTGTAATTCGTAAAGCTGATTCCTTGTCGCAGCGTCATTTTGTATCACCTATAACACGTTACAAATCGCCTGTTGACGCAAATAGGTTAGGTGTTGAAGACGCGCATTTGCATTTTACAGGGTTACTGTGCAGATGACGGCTAAAGACAATTCAGGGCCTTGCAATGCGACATCCCAGCCCGAACTAACTTTATAACGTGCAGAATCTTGGCTTTTCCGTCCCTTGAATAGGGGGAAGCCAAATGGACAGCTCGTTCGGTTGACCATCCTGTATTTCCTTTGTATATTTGTCTAACACACACATAATATAAGACACACACATAATATCTAAAGAAAAAGATGTGTGCAGGCATAGTGTAGTGTTTTCATTTTGTTCAGACAAATCCAAATATTACCACTGAATAACATTATACGCTTGTGAGCGTGGAACAAGAAAGAGCGCCACACCTGCTTTACTGAAGTATCCCAAAACTGGGCCATTTATTTTGCGTCCGAATATCTCCGAACACAACAGAATGAAATTCTCTTGAACTCCTGTGTACAGGACTGCCAAATACTCACTGATGCCTTGGAAAGCAGTATCTCGTTAAGCAATACTCGTAAAGTTTTACAAAGAACAACATCCAATAGCGTAGCAAACTATAGGCGAGAACGGAAACGCCCCCCAAAAACTTGTGCCCTCTCGAACGGACAAGCTAAAAAGCGTGGGCGGAGACAGCGCTGTAGGAAGAACTGCGATGAAACGTAAAAGCCGTACGCAACTTAATGGCGCAGTGTCTATAGATAAGAGCTCCCTGTCGACAGTACTACAGGTGTATTGACATAACACACCGACAGTGAATATGGTGAACTGAAGCGCCACCAAACGTCACGAGACGTGTACTTATGTGCACCGGAAGTCATGTGACCTCATCTGTATGCTGGCTGGCAGGAGTAGGCGGAGCGTCCCATTCGCGGCCTCACGTGGTCTGTCTCGGCGAGCTATTTAGGTCAAGGTCACACCGTAATCACGCGCTTTCGAGTCCTAGTTATTATAACAGGGAAAGGTACCCCTAACGTTTTCTGAAACATTCTTCTGCAGAAAAGCCTCATATCGCTCTCAATTCACAGGGAAGGCGACAGACACATATACGGTGCCCTGTCACCATATTTTTTTCCCCTTGCGAATTGGATGCAAAACAAGGATTTTCTCGCAATTAAATATTCATATTCAGCTGTATTATACAGCTATACAGGGCTCAGAAGGGGAGGAAAAGGCCCCTGCTGTTATAATCTTGAATTACGTCATGATATGCAATATAAACGTTCAAAGAACTTACAAATAGTGTTGGTTCTGATATTCATCCTTACAACAATCATGTAAATCCAATTTACTATAAAGGTTGTTTCTCCTGTGTCCGATGGAATGGGAAGAATTGTGACCGAATTAAGACTTGTCTTTCATGAGTGCGTTTTCCCATTGGTCCTCCGGCTACTATGACGTCATGACATACATTGTATTTCGCATGAATATTCTCTTACAAAACTTGTTTGCTTTAGAGACGTTTTTGTGCAAACAGGCCCTGGGTGGGGTTCAAAAGTAACCAATAACGTCGGCTGGAATCGCATAGTGACACAGCTTACTCCTTACTTGTCATCAACTCTACACATCATACAGCTGTGATGACCCTGCAGTCCTCCTACCAGGAGCAATATTTTATTGATACAGATACTTTCTTTTCTTTCTATATGTGCCTACAGGATATAGAGATTTGCAAGTTCCTCGCCTATCTTCATTTGCACCTTATTATCGTCGGTGATGCGAATGCGAATAACAATTACCTAACATGAGCACCCCATGTAGCAGCTGTCGCATATACGCGATAAGTTTTCATTCGTTTTCTTGGGCGCCACTTTTCCAACACCTTCTTTTAATAAGCCGTTATCGTAGGTCAAGGTTCTTAATAAAGTCAAAACTCGACCTCAGGGACGAAACTAGTTTTCACGAATTTACCGATCTAGCGAAGAGAAAAATCACTTCCATGGCAAGTACCCAAGTGGTTCAATGTTGTTACCAACTCGAACACTATAACGAAGCTTTCATGGCACTGAACTCGACTGAACGAAGTTTTTTCATAAAGTATATGAGCAAAAACTCAGTTATTTCCTGTCAATTTTTACACATCTGGATTTTCTTCCGACGTGCGCTGTAAAGCTATCGCGTTGGATCGTCTAATCACACTAATCACGACACTTTTTTCTGTTTTGACGAGAGAGCGCGCCTTAGTCGGAATCATCTTTTCATATCAACAGGCCGCCGAGTGGTAGTAGGTATTTTGATGTCCCTGCAAACGCTCCCAAAAGAACACGGGGGTTACTTTCGTTCATTAATGATTGATGCGACAGATAGGACAGATAATTTCCCTGAAACTTTCGTACATTAGCTGCATTCGTTCACCCCGCCTTAGAATATTAGAAGCTTGTCGTATAGTTTCACGTAACCGTCTATCTCGTCTACATGTATCGCCCGGACATGGGAAACATTCACACTGGGCCGGCATGGCCTCGCAGACTTTCCACGTGCGTAGGCGTGCATTAGTGGCAAATAAAATGTTATGGCAGTTCACGGGCGACGCTACACTACAGTTTTAGATTTCACAGCACCCAAAAATTATTTGATTTTGCGAACTTTCTAAAAGACAGGACGCGCAAAAGACGGCGACAATATTCAACACACCACAAAGAATTCAGCACAACACAAGCAGTGTTAGTCGACTTCTGTGGTGACATTTTTTGGGGGGTCCAAGTTTACACGTCTTATCTTTTAAAATGAGTGCTTAGCAACTAGCGCAGTTCTCTGTTACTTTTAGGGCCTGACCATGCACACACCCCCGTTGGTGGTGGTGGCTTTCTGACGATGCTGCGCGCGCTCTCTCTCTCCATAGGGAAAGGGCGTGGTGCCACGTCAGAGAGCTACGTTCTGGCGCACTGCGACGCGTGCATGTTGTCAGGCCTTGAGCTTCACGAACTTCCCAATTTAACGAAGTAACCGTCGAACATATGCTATATAAAGAGTGGCCACTGGAGCCTTTTCGCGAACCAGCAAGAAAGGGTCCGACCAACCGCTAGATGGCATACCCATGCTCAATTTTACTCCTTTGTGAAGACATGTAATAACCTCCCCAGGAGGACAACGAATACCCAAGTTTGGCATAATGTTTTTGCAAAGAATTTTAGGAATTTGTGCAATTTTCCATATCCGCTCTGAATCATGTCTCGCTGAGGACATTGAATGCTTTACAGCAGAAAACAGTAAAGTAGGACTAGAAAGTGTAGTCTTTCTGCATTTGTTTTGCACAAAGTCCGATGAAAGCGGAAATGTTGTAGGCCCGTGTGCTCAGGTTTGGGTGCACGTTAAAGAACCCCAGGTGGTCAAAATTTCCGGAGCCCTCCACTACGGCGTCTCTCATAATCATATGGTGGTTTTGGGACGTTAAACCCCACATATCAATCAATGTTTTGCACAAAGAGGCACATTCATGTGGTTTAGATGTACTGTACATGTATTCCCTTTGTGGAAGCATGGGTGTGTAGCCTTTTTTTTTTTTGTCTAGTGGTAAAAACACTCGCTTTCGGAGCATAAGGGTATGGGTTCAAATCCCAGCGTCGGAAAAAAAATGTTATTTTATTTATGCTGAAGACGTTATCGATTCTGATCAACCACTGGTGGCGCTGAAAGCAGCGGAGTAGCTGGGCCGCAGGGCTCTACGGGAGTGTCCGCTCTTTATGTATGCTTCTCTATGAAGTAACTCAATCGTGCCCATCACATCGTTAAATCCAGTTTTAACTGTATGTGCATTCATCAGACTGTTATGTTTACAAAAAGTGGTTAACGATTCTGGATACTTTTTGTTCTACTACGGGAGAGCAGTGAGCCATCCTACTCTAATAAATTGGAGGAATTGAAAAACCCGACAGCTCTGCGCACACGCCAGTCAAACGTTCATGAATGCAGAAAAAAAGGTTATGACGATCATGCTAATCCTATGCGCAAGCACTCCAAACAAATGCATGCGAGCAGTTCTGGAATGTATGACTGGTTGCCCTCTTGTTTATTTACTCCATCCGCCTGTCTAGCATATTACATCCACAGTTAAATCCAGCTTTTATTTACTTTTACCTCTGCGTCGCAGGTAAAACTGTCACCTGGTCGTGCATAGCAGTTTTCTTTAGAACCACTAATGCGTTCACCTTGAGGTCACAGGGCAGGACCAAGTTTTCCTTCGTTAAGAGTCACTTTAATGTGTCATTTACTTCGTGAACCGTCTTGAGAGTAGTGCATTTGTCTTTCTTATTCCACAAACCCAAGGAACTGAACGTAGAAGACGAGAAACGACGGCCGCTAAGACGAGTGCACACGATAGCCTGTGGGAAAAAGGAAGAGCAACGAAAAGGCGTACGGCGAGCAATCCAGTTTCGCGCGAACACATGGACAAGCCGCGCGAGACGGCTGCAGAGGTTCCGCGCGGGCAGCAGCAGACTGCTTGCACGGCGAGCAGGTGCTGAAACGCCGGTTGAGAAAACGGATGAACGCTGCTCGCTCCCCGCGCTACTCCATTAGTCGTCCTCCCGAGGATGGCCTTCCTCCCCTTCCTTCCCATTTCGGGAGTTCTGTTCGAAGAAAAGAGAGAGAGAACGAGAAAGAAGACAAAGCAGCGCCTGGCACCGAGGGAGCATCGCAAAACAGGGGCGTCCGCCGCCGACCGACGACAACGACGACTACAGGCAGCGGAGGGGCAAGGAGGAGATACAAGAGAGAGGGTGTTGTTCAAGTAAGGGAGGAGTCCCTGATTGATTGCCCGCCGCTGGCCTCCGCCGCCGTCTCGCTGGCCTCGGAGCGCGCGAGACTGTGAAGGCCTTGCCACCCCCCTCACTCCGTAAACCCTCCGATGCGTCTAGGGTAGAACGCTGCTGCGGCGTCGCTCCCTCCGAAGCTGCCCTCAAACTTCGTTTTCTTTCTCTCGCGGCGAGAACGCTTAACTGCGCCAACTACGCTAAGGCACTATAGTATACGCTGACGTTGCCGGCGCGTGTGTCACATATCCTGCGCGGGAGAAAAGGGACGGAAGACGGGAGCGGGCACAAGCGCTTTCCTCGTGAAGCACTGAAGAGGGGTTCCCGGCGATCGGCCGTGGTAATGGAAGTCACCGGCCGATCCCTTATATTCCCCGAGCGTTTTCGCCTCAGGTGCGGAGGAGGCGGTACACAGCTTAGTCGGGGGAAACCCATATTGATCGAGAGCGCGCGTGTAGGAGACAGCGACAATGCCTGGATTTTTTCAGCTTTGAGAGAGTTTGCATTGGTTTTTTGTCTTCTATTTTTTTCCCCTAGCTCCGCATGCAGCGTATACAGGACTCGCCGCCGCTTTTTAGTTGATCGATCTCGGTAGTCATCCATCACGGTGTTGTTTTAAACGGGCTCCCTTCTTCTTTTCCCTACGCCAAGAAACGTCGCTTTAAGAATCAGTATATACCAAACACGACGGCGCACAGCGCTGGAAATTTGGCAACAAGCGCTCCGTGACGTGGCGTCGTATTCCGCCAAAGTAATATGCTATAATATAGATGTTTTACACTTTTCAATGTACAGTTAATTCAAGTATAGAATAAAGCCGTTGCTTGATCAGCACGGTAAATACCCGTATCTTGGTCATTGCAGATATTACTTGATAATGCTCTTCACGCAACCGTTAAAGTAGCCTAGTTAAAAAGACCTTATCGCACATCTCCACACCTGGTTTCATTACTACGTAATTTGGTTACCCGGTGAGCTACGTGCCCAGATTTTAACGCCTCCTTGCAATACCAACGTCTTTCCTTCTTAGTTTCTTTTCATCTTACTTCCATTAGGTTACCTGCAGATCCGAGTATTAGTCTCACAGAAAGTGAAAATTATATTGAAGCAACATAACTCGTTTTGCTACTTCATGATTAAGCAACGACACACAAATGAAGTGTATGTGAACATCTCCAGCAAATAGAGCAGCCATTTTCCTTCTCGCACCTGCTCTCATCTATACAAGCGCCCACTAAGTCGATCACCGTTTGCTTGACTCGAGAGTCGTTTGTATTGAGATGCAACTGCCAGACAGATAAACCAGAACATACGGGTCTGTGTAATTAAAAGCCTTCCGTCAACAAAAAAAAAAAATTACGCTGTTTGTCAAGTCAGTTATTTTTTTTATTTATTTTTTATTATTTACAAATATTGCTGTCCCATGCCTGGGACATTGCAGGATCGGGTACAGAAAAATCAACGAAAGCACAGAAACAAACAATAGTGCGCACAAATTTATGTGGCTAACACATAAAATTTTTCCCGAACTCTACAGTGTTCAGTCTACGCAATGCACCATCAAGCTTGTTCCAAACTTCCACCACACGCGGAAAAAAAGAGAATTTGAAACAATCCAAACGAGACCTGAAGGGTACAAGGTTCAAAGCGTCTGTACTACGTGTTGTACGCGCTGGTATATCAGCGAAGGATAAGGGCTATCAGCGAAGGATAAGGCGAAGTATATCAGCAAAGGATAAGGGCGAAGGATAAGGGGATAAGGGCGAAGGATAAGGGCGAAGTTACAACAGAACAAGGCCAGCACGTATACATACAGCTTTGTGTACTTCTCGCGCCTATATTGTGCCAAGCGAATGCATCGAGACGTATGAGTCACGCTGTACGATTCTCTTGCGCGGGGAGGGTAAACGCAGTTGGCACTGACACGGTATACCCTTCACTTGTCTCTGTAAATGTAGCTTCGCACCGCTCGACCTAACACCTGCTCTCCAAAAGATGGTCATACAGGTACCCCGCGCGGACCTCTTCTGCGCTGCCATTGCCTTGTTTGTCACTTATGATGTACCGCCCTGTTAAAAGTGCGTTATGCGCAAGTGCTGGCTGTGGAAGCCAACAATTAGTGCATCTTAACCGCGCTGTAGTATACATAAACGGTCCTAATCAAGTCACTATGACCCCCCCCCCCCAATCCGAAAACTATGCGCTCAATAAACAGGTAGTAGGTGTACACACACACACACACACACACACACACACACACACACACACATATATATATATATATATATATATATATATATATATATATATATATATATATAACCTATGGGCATGCGGGCATCCTTCCAGGTCATGAACCCTGCGGCTGTGCATGTTGCATCCATGCATGTCTACGTGCTCGATCTGCCAATGCTGCCTGCCCTTCGAGCAGCACAAAAGGGTATATATACAGACACGACGAGAACGACCGAGTGGACGCCGACGCGGCGTGGGGAGGAATATATATGTTCTACGCAGCCACATCGATTAAAATCTCAGCCATGTTGTAAAGCAGGCTCGGCCAAGCCCATACAGCGGCGCACGGCCACGAAGAGATTTCGCGGAGAGCCGGCCGACGCGTCGCGTATCGAGACGCGAGCAGTGGGTGACATTTTCGGGCTCCCGTCCAACACACAGCGGGAAACGAGACAGAGTGTAGCATTAATTAAACGGCCGTCGGAAGGGGGCGCCTGGGTTATGCGCGCGCTGCGCCGCCTGGCGAGATGCAAGCACGACGTACAGTGCACCGTACAGAAGCAAGCCGCACTTGCTCCCCCTATTTGTGCGGCACCTTATTTTCTTTATTTCATAGCTCGCCGCCGCTTATCGCACTCCGCGATGATTCAGAGACCGGCGAAACGATGTCGAACGACTCCAGCGGAATCGGCAGAGCGGGAAAAAGGGCCTTTTTTAAAATCGGGTTATGTTTTCAACAGAGGATGAGCAGAAACCTCGTTACACGGAAGGGATGAGGCGCTTGCTGTTCCGTGCGAATGGATACGTTGTCTGTGCCGCTGTTGCTGCGCCGAATATGAAAACGATTGAAAAAAAAAAAAGGAGATATTCTCGTAGGCATCACATTTTATCGCGTAGCAGAAACCACGTGGCCAGATCGCTTTAGTCTATGCGGCGTAGACGAATCCTGAAGGATTTTGATCCCCCCCCCCCCCCCTCTGCATTCCGCAGGCCAGCCACCTCATCTTATTTGGTGTAGAGCACTTGCGGCTATGCAAGATATAACTGGCACACTCACTTTTCGGCCGAGAATCCAGGTTACCTTTGTCAAAGCAATGCCTTCTTGTTGGCATAGTAGTGTACCATTCCGACTTGATTTCACGCGAGAAAAAAAAAAAACATTGACAAAACTGGACACATAAGTATACACCTTTGTCCTTTTCTGTCCAGTTTTCTCACCCGGGCTAAAACCAAGTCACGGCGTATAAATATACTTCGGTTGACATCGCTACGACGAACCTTAATTCATCCAGCGAAATAATTGGTACGATGTCTGACACGATTTCTGTAGTACGGAGGCTCTCTATAGGTATACAGTCATGCATGTCGCCGGTAGAGGGGTGCAAAAAAGGCCCTTATCCGTCCAAGACGCACTATAGCATTTACCCCGCTGCCATTCCTCGCCCCTTTTCCTACAGCTGTGCAACACTGGCCCGCACCCCTTAGAGAGAAAATCCTACCGACACCCACGAATAAGTGTATGATTTACGTGCTTAACTCGTATAGTCTGTTGTGACTACCAGTGAAGCGAAATGTAGCCCCCTAACGATTACAATATGAATGCAATCGTGACATACTTCAAGAAGAGTTCAAATATAATGCGGAGCAAATAGGGATGGTAATTACGACGTATAATAAAGTCTCCGAGTTTCGCCTTACATGTTACTTCATCAAGAGAATAGAGAAAGGTTTTTGTAGGGTAAGCGGTGCTTGCAAAGCTTTGCCTGTTTGTGACACAAAATGCATTAAGTGAGAAAGGAGATGTAGAAGAAAGGAGTATGACCAAAGCGACGAAGTGTTGGTGCTGTTCCATCCTCATTTTTCGCGAAGCGCTTTCTTTCTTTTGCACCAATCAAGCATACCAAAGCAAGCTAACCCGACTCATCAGTTGAACCACACGCTTTACAACGAGCCATTAGTTACTCGTTGCAAATGAGTTCTATACTTCCCGGTGTAAGGCGCGCGCCATGCACCAACCCTCTCTCCCTTCTTCGATTGTTCCAGTTGTCTCATTCTTTTTCTAAACCGAATGGTTACAGAACACTGCATCCTTCGAAAATTTCGGTACATTCAGTACTGCGAAACTGCGGCAGCTAATTGACCGAACCAATTCGCCCTTCACGCCAGTATACAGGCTCGTTTGGCGCAGCACTAAACTCCTCTGTATACTCCAGCCACAACGCCAGGTCGTGCACATGCCAAGGCGACGCTCACGCTGTAAGAAAACCCCCTAACGACGAAACACGAACGGCTCACCCAAATTTGTCCCCGCGGCCCGTCCGGGGTTCTCCCGCTGCTCCGACATAGAACGATATATATAACGGGCAACGAGGAGCTTCACTCATTCGGAAACGGAAAACGCGGAGGACCGCGGAGCTCCAGGTCGGTCTACGCCACGGGTTCGCGTGTATAACGCTCGGCGGGGAAACACAGCGGCGTGTTTGGGCTCGAGTGTGTAGCGGGGGAACGAGGTGCCCGCGGGGCGAGTCGGAACCATCAATACGCATCACTCCGACTCGAAATCAAATGGGAAAAGGCGGCGCCACTGAAAACGCAGCGGTGGAGGGGCAGGGTATTTTTGCAGCCCTTGGGGCATGCAGAGTTTGACGCCGGAAGCGTGACGTATAAGATTAACGCAGGCTGTAAGAAGAAGAAGCAGGAAGGTTGTGAATAAGGAAAGCGGAATTGACGCGAATTCGGAAGAAAGCAATTCAAGCACACGCAAGCATGCACGTGCTACGGGCGATGTCACGCCGTAACTCGCGAGTTCTCCCGAATCATCGAAGTGATTCGGTATACCGCGACTGAACGTCGCCCGATGCTATTCCCATCACAAGCGTGTTACTTCATGTTGCTACTTCTCACTTACGAATGCTTGTATGAGATTCGCACATGCATGTGCGGCTTACAAAAGCAACCAAGAGTACCCAGTTCCGCGGATCGGGAGGCAAACGGGAAGAGGCAGAGAGACATCTCTGTGTAGGAGCAGGGCTGCGGCGATCACACTGAGCACGCCAAGTTTCGAGTGGCTGGAGATTTATACTTATTTCGGGCGGTGCACCGGAGCCACTCCCTCGGCACGCATGCTGCTGCAGCTGCTGTACCACTGTTGTCGTTCCTCGATGCGAATCTCCATGGTCTCAGCTGAAGCGAGGCAGACAGCTAGCACACTCGGGGAGGGTCGAGAGAGACGGGAGAATTATACACGAAGAAACAAAAAACATCCCGAGCGAGAGGCGCCGCAGTGGATGCAGTGTTTTCTCGCGGGCATGCACTCAAGAGAGAGAGCGGGGAGTCGAAATCAGATTTGAAAACGCGCGGGAAAGAGTCGGCAAGCAAACATAAAACGGTGGACGCACAACCCCAAAGCGCGGGCATCACGGCGCCTGCTTTGAAGGGACTCGCCACGAGTGACGTGTGTGTGTGTGTGTGGCCCGCTCCATTACGACGGATGCGAACTGCCAATTCAGTGCTGAGTGCACGAAGCCGGGGAGCTGCATGTTCCACGTCGAACCGACTCGCCCCAGCACTATACACGACAAGCTCTATGGTATATAAAGCACTACAGTGCCGCATTGACTTATGAGACTTGCCGCACCTCTGAACTGTTGGCCAATTCATTTTTATATTTGTACGCTCGTGCGTTTGTGGCTGTATGCGGCTGCGCGTGCGAGTGCATGTCTTGTTAACTCTCCCTGTCGCGCCCATGCATCTAGTCCGACAGCATATCAAGAATTGTGGCTGCCCGAAGGAACAAACCTGGACGTGCGTATGATGTGCCTCTGAAGAGTGTTGTGCATGCGCAGCATTCCGTTGTCTTTCGTTGTGATACTCAAGCCGGCCAAAAACGCAACCTTTATAGGTGATATCGCGAATCAATTTTGAGTGATACACATGAGAGATCGCTGTTAATCACTGAACTAATTTCATTATTTCTGTATTTTTCACAACATAAATTCATAGGTGCTGCATATATCAAGCTAATCTGAAGACAATAACCGTGATAACGTTTGTTAAAAACAGGCGAACGAAATTAAACCACTGAGGGAATAGTAGGCAATCGCACACACACACACACACACACACACACACACACACACACACACACACACACACACACACATACACATACACACACACACACACACACACACACACACACACACACACACACACACACACACACACACACACACACACTGGCGCGTGCGCGCACTACCTCAGTGCGAAGAAGATATGACAGCTATACAGTGAAACGAGAACAAGTTATTTGCCTTTGAGCACTATATGTAATGTAGTCAAGTTATCAAGATATGGGTATGTCAGAAGATAAAATAGGTGCTTCCGAACTTGAACTTAACGCCGCGTGTTCATGCATGTGATGCATGGAAAGACGACAGAGGAACAAAAAAAAAAAAGGACCAGCCCCACAAGCACTTGAATTTATAGGTCTGTGAGTATACGTTGTAAAGCTAAGCGGCAGGCTATGTTACTAACCCGGTTAAAGAAGTGGAAGACAGAATTAAACGATGTGAGTGTTCACGCAATAGCATCACGATTTATAGCATATATACTCTGGTATGCTATCTTATAATTAATGGCCGGATACTAGAGACAACTGCGTCATGACAATGCTGGCTCTGACGTAAGTCTTCGAATAGAAATTACGCCGATATGACGCGAGCTAATGACGTTAAAAACGAAGGCACGTGCATTGCTTAGCTCTAACCTGCCCCGCTGCCATCCGTGAGAACTGTACGTAGATCGGTTTGTAAGAGGTTTGTGATTGGCGGAGCCGCCTTCGCTTACATTATGCCGAATGTCACTATTGGCTGGTCTACCTGCTTTTGATATAGCACAGCTAGCGTGAGAAGCTCATCGTTTTTTTCATTCTGGCAAATGACGACAGTTTGTATTAAAATTCAGCAGACTATAAAGAACGGTTCGAGGGTTTACGTATACGATCGATGGTGTCCTGACTCGACAGTGACCCACATTTTGCTGACACTGTCAAAAAACATGGCCACGCCGAGACGTAGGAATAACTAGAAGCAGAGTTAACCAACCAAAAAAGTTTGCCTAACTATAGGATGGTGGACCAGAATAGTCATAAATTTATATGAAAAGGTTCTAACCAGCATTGCATGCTATATATAGTTTCTGACATAGGGCCCTGCATGAGCATCAACGGTACAAACGCACTGAGTTTTCGAAACAACGTAACCGATGAAATGTTGCAGCTTTGGCCGATAATCTGTGAAGATCGATCGAGTATAATAAGCAACATGCTGACGCGTGCATCTGTAATCCATATACCGGTCAAAAGAGATAAGCTTTCAGGCACAAAGTGTCGTGTTTATGTTTACTAAACGTGGCCAGCCAAAATAAGCTACGACCAACTACACTCCTCCTCCCTGCATTATTAATAGTGGCGTACGAAAACGAGATTATTAATTATTATGTCGTCATGATGTTTACACTACTGTTTTTTTTTTGTTCTGTTCCAATATTCGACCTAAATAACCGTATTCTTTCAGAAAAAAGTCGGTCGTGATCAAGAGGGTGGTTCTCCAAGTACTCCTTCGTGGGCAGAGGAGGCGACTTGAAGCCTCTTTTTATACTGCTGAGTGTTTTCAGATGACTGAGAACATCGATTATCGTACGATATCAATATAGAGATTCTTACAGTCGGATGCAATCGAAGCCTTCCTATGAAAGTACGTACGACAAGCAAGTATGTCGAGCTATGCCACGAAGGGAGGTCACTTTCGTGCAACTATTAGATCTACTCCTTCATTACAAATGCACCGATGCTGGCACACAGCGTGTCGATGAGAACGAGCTAGGTGCTGTCACCGTGACTTCGAGAGTTACAGTCACACAAACAAAGCAGCAATAATTTTCCTTAGCCACGTTCAAAACGGCTGCAAAACCTATCCGATAAGTATACGTACACGCCTGTGGTGCTTGCCAAGCCCCGCCTTCTACCGAGCTGTGCCGCCCTTGCCGGCGCATTTTGCATATCTCGCGAACTTATTTGGCTACTACTTTCGGTTTGCCACTATTCGCGTTTCCGGCTTTTATTATTTCTTTTTCTAGTTTTGTCCTGGGCGATTTTACTAGTATGAAGGAAGCCGATAGCAAAGATTCTTTCGTCTCGCTTCTTTATTCGAGTAAGATTGCACATTTTGTGCAACGCTGAAGACGGTCGGCGTGACCATGTTACCTCATCGCCAATCGATAAGGAGTTGTGCCAATGCCGAGGATAAACTGCTAAATTATGTCCTACCGCTTTCGATGCAGTTATTTAAAGTAATACACCTGAAATTATGACTGCATAACGATCTCTGCAAATGGTGTGTTTTATTAAAACTGCAACTTCAAATTCCCTGTCTTGCTCCATGCCATCAGCTTTGCAAAGGCAAATGTAAATAGGTAAATTTCGCGCTGTTCAAGAACATAATTATTTGTATGCTGTTTCATTCCGGTCTACTGCTGAAGGTCATTGGGAGCTTACACGTGGAAAGAAATTCACTCATACACACAATGCATGCGTCCTGGTTGTTATGAGCAATATAAGAGAAAGAATGATGGAAGAGACGTAATCACACAATGTAACCTGAGTTAAGAACCCACTGAAGCAACAAATGTTAATGAAGTTTTGTTATACAGTCAGAAGTTTACAAGCTATATAAATGTTTACCGCTTCAGAGTAATACAAATAAGCCAGCAGAGTGTCTTGCAGCCGATAGCAGGCCCCAGGGGTGTGTTAGAACAAGATAGTGCGATCGAAAGGCTAACGGTATATGCACCTGACAGTATGAGAGGATATAAAGAAAACGAAAAATCGGTGAGAGTGAAACTTTTCATCCACTCGTAAATCGTCTTTCAAAGGAACACAACCTTAACTTATAAAATCATCACAGACTCGTCATTCTTCTCATGAAATATAAAAGTCACTAATGACTCAATTTCAGATAGAATATATGTACCGTGAACACGGTTGACACTTCAGCCATTTTCCCCTTCAAAGTTGTCATTTCTGTGAATATTTCTGGAAGTATACACTCGTCTGAGTCCTGTGTGACTGCCCGGAATACAATTTAGAAAGACAACACCTTTCTAATACAGTAAACAAGTTAGGTGACCAGCCGCTGTCAGAACAAAGTATACTGCGCCATCGTCATGACTCATCATCACAGAAGAAGGCCGTGCAAGCGCCACTGGGCTGCTTGCGGACTACTGGCCTGTCAGAACGCCTCAGAGTGGACTGATTTTGTGTGTGCGTGCGTGTCGGCGTCTTTCTTTTATTTATTTTTAACTCTCTCTCTCTCTTTCAACCCTTTATTCCCCAACCCCAGTGTAGGGTAGCATACCAGATACTATAGCATCTGATTACCCTCTCTGCCTCCCTTTTTTCTCGTTTCTCTCTCTTGTTTAACAATTAAAGCGCATATAAGCACTACGCGGTAGCATCACAGGAGCTTCATATGGAGACCTTCATATATTCGTATTCATATTGAGACCTTTGCATCTATTTAGCCTTCTCGATTGGCTTGTACCACGGTCATTGCCCGCTATTCGCAACTTTCACGATCTATAAATGTCGCGACAGTACATTCAACATGGCGGCCGTTGAGATGATCGCCCCGAGCAGCCCCGAGAGAGACGGTACCGAAAAGTTATACACATTTGACGAAGAATGCGATTCTCCGCGCTTCGGTGGTTCTTCGGTTTATGTTTTTTATGTAAGTAGGGGAGCGCTAACATACAATAATAATAAAGTATATGTTGGGTAGCACATTGGGTAGATAAATATGCGCAAAATTGTGAATAACGTACACACACTCTTCCCGTTGCTGGCTGTACGTAATCGCGCGCAATGCCTGCTGTCATGTTGGAAAAAAATATAATGGGAGCTTCACTAAAATTTCTCAGTAATATCAGAAATATTTTCGAAGACGTGCTCTATCTTGCATGTCTTGCTCGCGTTTCATTCTGGCGCGAAGCTTGTTCAGCTCACCTAAAAGCAGAAAGAAGAATAAGCGGACTCAAAAAAAAAATAAAAAATGTTGCTTTTCAATACCGAAGCACAAGCACCAATGGGGCATGTCCTATTACTAGCAATATGATTTTATAGCACTTTCTTGATTAAAAGAACTGCAGAATATCAAGAAAATAAAACCGCCAAGCAGCGAACAAAACCTGGCAAAATATACAATATTCACGTTTAATGGGTGACGTACGTTCCCGTTACTGGTCAATGTTTTCATTGTTTGAGAACTACAAAAGATGGCAATGTAGAGGGGGGGGGGGGGGCAGAAAGGACAAAAAAGCGGCATCTTTAAGAAACACCGGACACAAATTGTTGCAAATCTAGGTCATGGAGGCGCTTCGCAGACGCTTCCCACGTGGAATGATGCGATGAACGTTTTGAAACCAGTCCCTTCATTCTATTCCATAGGCGGAACGCATTCCTGATTAGTTCTGGTACTGTTTGTGTTGCGTCTTGGCGGCCCCGGCACCGACGAAGAAGCATTGAACCGAAGCCCGCAGCCTCCTCCAAGTGCTCATCACCAACCTTTCATTTACAGGTAATGTACATTTGCATAGGTATATACATTTGTATATACACTTACAGGTATGCATGCAGCATTTGTACGTCAGTTTGCACAGCGACCGTGCCGAGCGGATAAACTAAGCGCAAAAAAACTGATATTCGAGGTGCACACCTGGAGGTTGCTGTACTCGTGCACAAACTGGGTGCTCCATACATTCACGGAGCTTGGTTATCTGCCTACTAAATTTAATCCTCTTAACCACTTGCGGCTTTTAGGGGCATTGATTTCAACGGGAGACTTACTTTGCCTCCCGGTGCATACATGCAGCTGTGACCATCGAGGCTCGCAGTGAAATCAGTCTGTTTTCTCTTTTCCTTCTACTTTTCCATTAACTTGACAAATGTCAAAGGGCCACGACAATATCGAGGCCGTTCACAACGTTGCAAAACGACTAGAAACGCGGGTAAACAAGCAGCAACATTTGCAGTTTGAAACAGGTCCAAAGCTTCGATCATCTCAACAGAGCTTCCGGCCACCACCGCTCAGTGGCGCCACGGTACGTGGAAGTTGTGAATAGTTAGCAGGAGTTTACACGTCACCGCGATATAAGGTTTATTATTATGTATATTTCCTGTGTTTGCCTGTGCATATATATCGTTTGTGTCATTTATATTTGATACGTATAATGCGTTGCACACCCTCAAGCGTCAGTTCGTTCCATGCTTCACCCAGCCGTTGTCAGTCACGTTAAAACTGTATATACAAAGAACAGGTTACAGATTACAGTACAATAATACAATTGGTGCAAAATGTACAGTGACCCAGCAGCTGTTTCTGAAAAAAAAAAAAAAAGCCGTGATGCACATGCGCGTTTCAGTGACTGAGCGGCCGTCTTTCCCGTGTAAACACAAACGCCGAATACGCCGTGTTTCCATGACAACGGTACCCAATTGCGCTGAACGAGAGAAACCACTATACAAGCCGTGCGGCGTACACTGCGTGCCGGGCTAATTTAGCGGCTGATAAGAGATAAGCTTCCATTATAGGCTGCACTTATCGCGCGCTCGCGTGTGAAACCGATGTCGCGACGAATGAGCGACAATACGTGCTTCTCTATACAAACACACACCGTTGCTGCAGAGCTCTCAATCGACGATTATGTGCTGGCGATGCTTAACAGAAACTTTATTTTTTTCAACCCACTGTTTACGCTGCTGCACGCAACTGTGTGCCGCAGCGCCCACTACCTGTGATTTGCACTGTTTCACCTGACATACACGAAGTACTGCTTTACGGGCGCCATTATATGGTCTGCGAAAAAAGGCTGAACAAGTACAGCAGCCATGATGGCAATAAGGGCGCGGTATGTATCGTCGTGTGACATTTTTTATTAGGGCTATGCATTTATGTACCCCGAAGACTGAAGAGATGTGCAACGCTTTGTAAAAAAAAATACTTTCTGCGTAAGGAAAGCTTGTGTTCTGATGTAGCAAGAACGTAATGAAATTTTCATAAAAAACAATCATTGCAAAAAAAAAAAATCTATACAAACATTAGACAAGCCTGAGTCATCGTGATAACTGCCAGGTCCGTATTCGCAGAAACATGTTACGCTGCGATTGTATGTAAGCAACGTCAGCCAATCGTAGCACTGGACATATCATTAATAATTTTAGCTGGCCAATGGGGAAAAGCGCTTAAGAAATTGAAGACTTGTGAACTTAAGCACGATCTTACTTTTATAGGACCCCCAGCAATCACATTTCCGCCCTATATATGTAGTCTACAGTTATCTCACTCTCAGTGCAAACATTAATATAGAGTAGCCTAGAAGAGAACAGGAATTTTATTCGCACGACGAATACGCTATAGCTATACCCTGCGCGAGGAATGATTTGTGTAGCAACGTGTTCACGCTCGTTACAGATAGTGCAGTGCAGATTATCTATCGTCAGAGCATTTTAGGTTTGTATTATTTGATTGGGAGTGCGGGCACTTTCAAGCCTTCGGTTTGTACGCCATTGCAAACATTTCTTTTTTAGAAGCTATAGCAAACGATACCCTGCCGCTACAGTGCGCATATGTGCCATTAGCAGCGTATTGGCTCATTTTCTTCGATTGCTCATTGGTTAGAAGTTTCGATAAGTGCCCAGGTAACCAAAAGACAACTAATCATTTAGCTTCAGCGTAACAATCGTGACGCGTAACAAGACACTTACAATCAACAAGCGCATACCTCCCACGGTTAGTTCTTCAAATGATAGCGCGTACGCACGGCACCCTGTGCAATAACTCAACATAAACGTCCCGAACATCCCCTCAACCTTTTCGTCTATCGAGAAAACACGAACCAGGAATACGTTCTTTGAGAAAGCGAAACTGTACTCAATTTAACGTTGTCGGTTGCATAAGCAAAGTGCCCTATCCGACACGATGTGCCAGTGATAAGAGCAAGCGCACTGCGGCTATTCTACAGTGCCCGCTCAACTGGATCGTCGTATCCAGGGAAACCCGTGCTTTCACGGCAAGTGCGAACACGCCAGGGAGAAAGACTGTATCCTTCCCTCGTCGTGCAGAAACTCCAAGCGACAACCGCCGCATCTTCCGCGAATCTCCCCACCAGACTGCAGCTGATAGCAGCAGCGCGGCTGCTACAGCGGTGGCAGCCCAGTCGTCTGTTGGCATCAGAGCCGAGCGCGCGGGCCCCGTTGCCACTATAGTTCGGTGCAGCGCTGTCAAAGTCGAACCCCTACGCGAAACCTCAAAGTTGTGGTATATAAGCATCGCACGACGAGAATACCGCTTGCGACGTAAAGAACAGCCCGGTGCGGAGTTTACAAAGCTGTTTACATTTCAAATTGTCTTTGTTACTCGTTCTCAATCACGCATTTGTTTTTGGACCATAATAGGGGGTCGTATGTGCTAATTTATGAGCAGACAAATATTGTTTCAAACAATGCGGTATGCCTGGTGACGCTTGAAGCAAACATGGGTAGCGAGGAGGAAAAAGAAAGCACAATAAATTCCCTGCATACTAAAACACAGCACAAAGAAACATTAATTCCAGCGCCACTACATAAAAAAAGAAACAAATTTATAAACAATAGCAACAAATACAATGAATTTCTATACTTAAATGTCATGAATGTCATGGCATCTTCAGCAGTGATGCTGAAACCTTCTCTTATGTGCAACTGTCCCGTAAATTTTTCTTTTGCGAATGCACGGACTGAAGAGGTTGAATTCCCAAAGGTTCTGTGTGATGGACTCTCCTAATGTTATATGCTAGCTTTCGATGTACGATAGAATTGGTTTCTAGCAAATTTACTAGAGTAAGAGGACTTTGTGAGTTCACAGACTGACATCCGTGCGCAACCTCTCTTGGCCATTGGCTGACTACCTTCGGTAATAATATGTACAGAATCACGATTTGCTCAAGCGTTCTTTTTACGGAGAATTCTAAAGTGTGATGCGAATACAGATTCAGCAGCGGGAGATTTTCATTGTTAGTGGGGACATATCAGTTCCCTTCAGAACCGGCATGCGGTATGAGAGGGGTATGTGAAAACTACTTAGCTCTTACCAAGTGCCTCGTTCAATACTTTAGTTGGAGCAAATGACATATTGCTGTTTACATGCGACCCAATCGCAACAGACACCCTCTGTTCGTCATTCTAGCGGTGTTAGAGCTGTCATTAGAGGCTACGCTGACGTTGTGTAACAAGTATAGGTACGATTCTACATCAGTGCGTAGCACACAATCCTCTTATTCTTGTGAAATATGGTTAGGCTCTTCGGTGATCACATTTTTCTAGTGAAGCTGTCTCCCACTTTAATTTCCTGTAACGAAACGTGGCTGCGATGAATGCAAGACGTATAATTTCGATTTGTATTGTATTTCATTCTATTTCTTTGTAATGTACGTTTCGTGCGACTTTGTAAGCTTTATAAAACACGCCAAGTTTATAAGCTTGTGTGACGTGTTTAAGTCAACAACGTTATACAGCAGAAAGCACAAGACAACACATGCAGAATGGATGTGTCGTAGATTCAATTTACGAGGCTGTTCGCATTCGTTAACATAACGGAGTACCAAGAATGAAGCTCGCGCTCTGCTGCACACAACTGCGGCGCGCACCCGAGCGCCGAGCCCACGTTCTCCAGCCGGGCGGTCGGCCGGCTCGGTAGGGGGAGAGGAGGCAACCAGGGTGGCGGGCTCCTGCGAGGTCTTATACCCGCTCGCAAGATACGCCGCAGTCAAACAGTGTCCCATTGACGCCAGCCTGGAACTCGTTATTAGGGACCCATCAAGATACCACGTCTCGTCGTTGCCTACCACCGCGTTTTAACAGACCCCCCCTTCCCTCTTTTTACTCGACCATCTCGTCTCGCTTCCAACAGTTCCGTCCTTGCCTCGTGGCGTAGCGCACGAACCCTGGTGGCCGCTTCAGCGACACACACCGGCAGCATCGATCATTAGGCGCGGCGCATCATCAGTCACCGGGAAAAGGGGGGACAAGCCACCTATACGTATAGGGTCGTGCTATAGCCGTTTTAACTGCGACACTGCACGGCCCACAGACGCGCACATGCCTGCTTGCTCGCCACATTCATTCATACACCCATATACACACGAACACGCGTCCAGGGGCTGAAAGACGGTGCACAGCCCTCCACATGTATCCATATACAATATATACACATACAGATAGACAGACGCGGACATATAGCCCCGAGGTTCCTTCCGTGGATTCCATGGCCGGCTCTTCGTGGAAACTTCCTGCGGGAGCGCGCACGCTGGAAGTGGGCGCTTAGCCGTGTGTTATTAGGTGGATTCCGGCCAATATCTTCGGAAGCATCGATTGGACATAATGGTTTTTTTCGCGGTGTAATTTATGACTCTCGCGCCCCCCTCTCGCGCACTGACAAAAGGACAGGCAGTTTGGAACCTCCGAGGTCTCTTCCTTCTATCCCTCTCTCTCCCTCTGTCACTCGTGGAGCGCTATTCGTGCTGTAATCCTGTGTTTCGTGGCAGGACTGCGGACTTGCGCCGCTTCTCTTGAGCGTTTGATGGCAAACAGATTAGACATGCGCGCTGCGCAGTTGCATATACATGCTCGAATTCGCGGTCCCCAATCCTGCAGGCTGCACACACTTAATGATAACTCGATTGCAGAACTCGGCTGAACTATTGCGATAGGTCGCGTGAGCGATTCGCTTTGACGAGCTCACGCTGACTGTATTGCAAGCGTCAATGTGTGACATCAACGAAGAAAAATATCGTTTAATGCGCCAATTATTATAGACAGTCAGAACAAAGTTCCAACATGTATCACAGAACATATACGTGCCTCCATACACGCGTCCTACATATTACATATTTATTATTCCCTACACATTGGTTTATACATGCAGATTGGAGAAATCAGGCAAAACAGCCGGCTCAAAGCAATCAGCAAACGTAAAGGCTGGTGTTGGTGGTTAATACCGGTGCTGCGATGGAGTCGCTGGTACTGCTCCATGGTGGTTAATGCCGAGTTAGCCGCGACGAAACGGTGCACATCAAAAAGAGAATGTAGCGATCGTTATTTCTCTAATTCTTTCACGGTTTATTATAGCTAAGCAGATGGCGTAAGCCTGGCCTAATTTTGCGTATTATAGTTACGTTCAATACATGCGTCAGTGCACATTTCATTGACCACACCGAAAACAATCAAGTGTATAAACGTATAGTCTCACAGGCAGGCAAATGGCAACAATGTGAATGAGTAGAATAGGTATAACAGAAGTACCACACAGATGGCACGCAGATGGGAATGTTTATCTCAAGGGTAAAATGTAGCATATACATAAGCAACAACAACGCTTCATGATTTTGTGTCTAAATGTTACGTTCCATACGTATACGCAAATTTCACACTACCGCACATGCATCACTTCGCACGCAACTTTACATGACCTGTCAGCTGTTGTATCGTGCGCTTACAGACGCAAAGTTCAACGTGTACTTGAACCTCGTATAAGTAAACGTCATCGGGATTTGAGCTGTTCATTCATATATTTTTGATCAGTTATTGCAGTTTGATGAATGAATTTAAACATCACTCCTACATAATTTTAGCACCTGGACGACACTGTTTGTGTACGTTTCTTTAATACAGTGGCTCTTTTATGTTCCGTACATAATTTCATGTTATTTGCGTATAATTAAATATTTTATCGGTGTTCATAGCTCTGTTCGCTTACAGATAGGGTATTGCTCATTTTGCTCACTCTGTCAGTTTTCATTCCTTAATTCGAAAAACAGATGCTACCGTTGTTATAAGCTCCCAAACTCCACTTATTTTTACTTGTAAGCGTGATACTACAAGAATTAAGGCCGCTTTGGAAACTGAAACCTCTGAAGCAGACCAGTATAAACATATTTCATGGCGGTCTTGATGTGTTCACGTTACTAAACGATAATGACACAATGTTCAGTGGCGTCAAATATATGATATTGACAAAACATGTCAAATCGTTTTATCCGCCTAAATGAAAGATAAGTTCTTGCGGCACTATTTTACGCTGCATAAGCACCCAATCGTAGATGGTCGTACAACGTCATCTGATCGTAGTTTCAACAGACGTCGACAGACAGAAATGAACATGCTTATTAGTACTCTGATAATATATATTTCGTAGCTATTAAAAAATCTAGTGCTGCTTCAAGCGACGATTAAGAACACTTAGTGTTCGGGATTGTGTCTTTATTTACTCTGAATTGCATGCCAGCACCACATCGACAGTCTTTTCTCTTAATTCCGTCTTAACAGAAACATTCACATATGATAAGATGTCAGCAGATCATTGCTTTATATAACGGCCAACGAAAAAATACCTTCAGCTTCGATATACGACACCAGTAAGAAATGCGCACCAGAATTTCATATTATGCCCACGTCACGATTCAACTGCAGCGCCTCGCAGCGACACACGCGAAAAGGCGACAAGCAATGGCGACGTCTGCGCAGCGATAGGTGGTCGGGGAAGGCGTGTCCGGTGTCAACCAATCACCGATGCGCTTGTAGGAATCGCGTCAAACCTTCACCATCTGTAAGTCTGACTTGTGACATGCATCACAACTTTTTGTTCGTTAATGTTATAACTGCGAAACATACTTGTATTTGCTTGGTTTAGCCACTGCCAGGTACTTTGGACCAATTTTGAGGCCAGCATAACATGATGGGTTTAAAGTGAGTCACCGCAAGGGGCTTCCACACAGACAGCGATCCCACGTCATTTTTTTTTTCTTTTCGCCCTGCAGCTTCAGGACATCTTATCATTTAAACATCATTACTTCGCACGAGCATTTCTCAATGAGCAACGAGGCACATGCTCCTTTTTTTAGCGATGATTTATTTTTTCAAACCAGCGTGCATGCGTCTAAAATTGTCCCGATGCCAGACGAAGACGATAGTTATAGCGCGAGAACAAAACGACGACACAGAGACAAGAAGGACACTGTGTCGTCGTTTTGTTCTCGCGCTATAACTATCGTCATGCCATACCAACTAGCCCAAGCTGCCACACTTCTAAGTTACATTGCCAGACGAAGGCTACGGAATTACTGCTTAATGACAAACTAAACATGAGAAAGTGCAGAGATAATGTGGAACAATAAAGCATACGTTATAGGACACATATCGTATATTTTCATTAGTAGTGCCGCTGCCTAAAATTAAAGCGTGTTGGTCCGCACTACAATGTGCATCTAATGACAGGCCAGCCAGCGCTTGTTACAATCCTTATAGGTACGTGGATTTCTTCGCCATTATTTAAATGCGAGGTGCTCATGCCACAGCACCCTTTACACGTGTAATTGGAAACGAAAGACATGCTTACAGTCGTAATGTCATTGCTTGCTCTTTTTTTTTTGTTTCTGCTACGTGTATTAACGTAATGCAATAAACGTAATGCCGGTCGTTCGTTACCTTATTCTTGTGATTTTCTTTTTCGGGAGCAATGAAGCTATAATCGTAATGACATTCATTGCTCTTATCAGAACCAGTACTTCGTGTGACGCGAGCGATAGATACGTTCTCGTTGAACAGCTCAGGTTTAGTCGAAAGACGCTGCTGCTGATATCTTGCGCGACCAAGCGTGTTAGCAGCGTCGAAGTATCTACACAAATAAGACTACGATATGCACACTGAAAATTAACCGCTTTAATTTTTGTCTGCGACGCTAGTACTAAATTTCATCAAGTATAGCTTGCTTTCAAGTGAGCTGACAGAACCACTCCAAGGAAATTGTCAACGACACTCGCACAAATCGATCTGTTCTTGCGCAAGCCGAAACGAAAAAAAATGAACCGAAGCAGCCATTCAAGACCCGCCTATAACGACCGTTCATTTTCCAACCACACGGTAGATCTTTACGACACATTGTGCTGAGGGAAGCTCTAAGCTCACATATCTGCACGTTTTAATACTTCTGACGAAGTAGTCATAAGAAACCATATTTACGATGTTCGTGCAAACATTTTTGTACAGCATTGAAATCTAAAAATGGGTTGGTGCAGACCCATAAATTATTACTACATAAACAACATTTTGAGCAATTTACACACATGTTAATGCGTATGCGAAGTGTAAAAGGTGTTCCAGTGTTTCCAACCCGGAGGTCTTCAGTTTGCCCACATATCACATAAGCTTGTGCTAACCGCTACATGTTTACCGCCACACAGGTCACAGCGATCAAGAGCTGTGTCACTGCGATAAGCTGCCGCAAGTCGCTTGCATCGCCACAATATTTTTGTTCCTCTTTTCGACAGACTGTAAAAGCAAAGCTTGCCGCTTACACAGCGTTACGACCTACATAAGGTGTTAGACAAATCTCTTTACGACTGACAATATGACGTGACAACATTTATTTAAGATCGCTCTCACGACAGGTTGCCTCGCTGTCTACGCGAAGCGCGCGCAGATGTTTCACGTGTCACCGACCGTCGTTGTCGCACAAGTGCTGAACGAGGCACAGGTGTTGGATAAAACCACGAGGTAGAAGCTTACGTCGTCGCGATCGAAAGGTCCGGTGCCACGCGACTGAAAGTTTAGCATGGCTTTCTTGCAACGCGAGGCCACAACGGCCGGCGTAGGAAGGGAGCAAGCGAGCGAGAGCAGAGCGTAGCGGCACCCACGAGGTCGTAAATTTGTCCGGGCCGTTAAAACTGCCAAGAGCTCGGTCGGGATTGGGTCGGTCGTTCGGCCGGCAATAGACACCCTCCGAGTCGGCCATTGGGTTGCCGGGTTTTTATGGGGCTGCCTCGAGCAGACCGGGGCCACTCGAGACGCACCCCGCGGCCACGGTGCTGACAGGATTACGAGCCGCGGACCTCTGGAGAGAGCCGCCAGGGGAGGCGCGATATTTACGAGCATCTCGCGGCGAACACCGGCAACGCCTCCGCGTGGTCTGGCGCGTGCCGTGTGTTTACTACTGATCGTGTGTGGCAGCGACTCACTCTGGCCGACGTGGACTTTCCGCATCCAGGGGTAGATCTGCGGCGGGTTGGTGGGGTAAGCGGGCTTCTGCTGCTGCGAAGACTGCTGCGCTTGTTGCTGCGGCTGACTGCCAGCTGTCGGCGTGGCCTGCTGTGCCGCGGCGGCGCTCCTGGGCGGACTGCTGTGCGCGGCGGGCTGTCCCGGCGACGGCGAAGAGCCCCGCGTCTCCGGGCTCGACGGCGACTGGGTGCTCGAGGCGCTCAGGTCCTGCGGCGACGCGGCCGTCGACTCGGGCGTCGCGTACTTGCAGCTGGCCGCAGACGGCGTCGGCGTGCGCGGGTGTCCCGCTCCGCCCGGAAGCCGCTGGCCGCAGCCGGGAAAGCCATGCTCGCCGCCGTTCTGCAGGTGCGCCGCCGGCTGGCTGTATGGTCCACCGTAGGGCTGCACGGGCGACGCCGGGCCGCTGTAGCAGCCGGTAGCGGCGTACGGTTGCACCTGCGGCGTGTAGTAGTCCGTGTCCTGGCCTCGCTGCTGGCCGTAGCAGGAGGCCAGCGAGTTGACGAACTGGTACGAACTCATGGGTGTCCGAACTCAGGGCCCTCCCGGGGGCGCCATGGGCGCGCAGCAGCAGTCACGCGGAACACACAAAACTGGTAGGAGCACACGATGCCGACCCAACTACACCCGATCAAGCCTCAGGGCACGACTGTGCCGCCGGCCCACGGCCGCTCGCCTGTTATACGTGGAGGGGGGGGCAGAAGAGGGGCAGCCCTGGCCACAGCGCCCTCTGCACCTTTCTGGCGCGCGCGAGAGAGAGCTCCGGCGGGGTCCGCTGCTTGTCGCTCACTGCTACGTCGCGCGCCCCATGATCGATTCCCTTCTGGGCGAATGAGACGCCAAGAACATTTCCCTCCTAGCCCTGAGACCGCATTATAATTTCTTCTAGCGGCAATTAATATGTGCCAGCTCTCTGCTGTCCTCCTCGCCCCGGACCCGGCGGCATCCGCCGTCGAGAGTAATCCGGCTACGCGCGTAGCAGGCCGCGACTCCTCCTCGCCGCCGGCGCTGAGCGCCACGTCCCCTGCGGAGCCTGGAGTCGCGCTAGAGGAGGTACCAGCCCTCGCCCGCGCGAGAGGATTTTCCACTCTCGTACCCGGCTGCTACGGCCACCCCTACTGAGTGACGTAATCGGCACGTGATGAAGAGTGCTCCGCCTCAACGCGCGCGCGCATGCGCACGGCCTTCGCAGATCGAGCGCGCCGCGAAACAAGGTTTATTTTGCGCGTCGCCGACGGAAGTGAATGGAGGCCGGAAGTGGCTCTAGTTTAGTAGCACTTCGACGTTCGGCCGTGTTGCATCACAACAGTCGGGGACAACCCCGGCGATCGAGACGTTACACGTCCACGCTCGCGACCGCGTCATTTAGGTCGCGATTTATGCTCGCTTGTTGCCGCGAAGTTTACTTTTCTTTCCGCCTGGATAGGAGTGCACTCCAGATAGAAGGTAGGATTTTTATTTTGTTTTAATCAGTTCTCTTTACTTTTTCCCAACTTTACTTTTTGCGGTTACTTTCGTTAACGTCTTTGCCGCGAAAATGACTCTTTTTATGTAGGGTTGAGTTATCGACATAAAATCGCCCCGTCATACAAGAAATAAACTTTTTCTTTCCCCGGTTCGCTTGTGAGGTATTTTCTCTCTATAGTGCGATCAACTTCGATACCCCTCCGACTACGTTACCAGCATGACATCGTGCGGTGATCACTGGCTTTATGTACACTGCTTTCTGTGAATCGAGTAATAAACAGTACACCGTTACTGAATTTTGGGCCGAATGTTGCCGGGACTTGTAAGGTTGGTGTCATTGACGCGTGACCACCTTCTCTTACGTATGCTCTAGGTTATAGGTTTAGCGCGCTTCGGATCGGATGCTACAGAAACCGTTCGACTAGTGCTCGCTGAACTTAGACACCTGTCAACATAATGGACAGCGTCGTCATTGATAGTCATGCCATCGCAGAGTTTATTGGATATGCTGAATAAATATAACATCCTTGCTGTTTTCTCGCAATATTGTTTTCGTTGGTGAATAGAGATTAGGAAATAATGAAAAAAGGAAAGTTTGATCAGGCACAAGTTTATTTAGAGTTCAAGTGCCGGGCGCCAAACTGAGCAGCGTGGGTCAGACATGCGGGCCCACGAGGGAAGCCATGCCGGCGGCTCCAGTGGCTGCGCGGTTCAAAAGAGGGCGCCAAAACACGACGCCCCTCGCCCGTCGAGGACGCCATAAATCTCGCGCGAAAGCGTGCGCGGCTCCCTCCGCGCCGGCACACGTAGCAGCGTAGACTCCGTTGCCGACGCTCTTAGCAAGCATTACCGCCATCTTAACGCCTTCGGTACGACTCGAGAAGGTGCGAAGACCCACGCTAGCGCGAGTCACAGGTAAATCACCTCTCTTTTGCCGCCGCTTGCAGGCTTTCTTTGTGACCGACCGTGCCGCTCGATGGAGGCCGCCATGACTGCTTTAAGCGCCTATGTAAACAAACATGGCGCCGCCCATAGGCACCGGCCACGGAGCAGGGCTCACGCGCTTATTATTATCTTGTGACGTTCTCGGCCCACTGTTATCAATTCGCGCGCGCGCAGACGCTTTTGTTTGGTGCGAAGACGTTATTGTCTTCAAGTGCTACGGTTCTATCACGACAACTATGTAAATGGCCATGTTGGCACTTAATATTGAGGGAGAAACGGATCGGTAAGCGTGCTCGCTCTGTTGCTATTACTTACTGTCTCCTTTGCTATCAAAGGGCGTTGTAAGTCCATAACGTGCAGGTAAGGACCATATTTAGCCTTCAAGGTGGTTCAAAACGAGCACGACTTACTGTTCTCGCGCGTAATGATTCTGTTCGATTTCGTATAGGCCATGCAAGAAGGTCGACATGTTCAATTAAATTGCCTTAGTAATACTTGAAACTGTTACCACACTGGACCACGTTCTCGCAATCGTGCGATGTCCAGGTGATAAACTATTTATTAAATCCATTATAAGGAGAACTATTCAGTGCTATTGAATTCAAAAGCAAATGCTAGTCGAATATCTATGGCTGCTGGCGCCTATCTCAAAGACCACATTCAACGTTGTTAAATATTTCATTCCGATTGTTTTGCATTAACCTAAAAATAGTGTGGGTCAGCCAATGTCACAAGGATGTGACGAATAGTTCAATACTACACTTTGCAAAGTTCACTTTGCATGGTACACTTTGCATAGTACGCTTTGCAAAGCCCCGCTGAGCACGTTCCACGAAAATTAAAGCTTTTTGGGCCGTTTTCATTGGTCGGCCTCGTTCCTAACTATATGCGCGGCAACAAGATTGGTTAGAAATTTCCTTAAACCTGTAGTTTCCCTAAGCACTGTAGTGAGGTCGGCGAGTGTCTGAAGAGCCTTGTTCGTGTACCAACCTGTAGATATTCCGTGTGCCTACTTGCTCATCCTTGGCTTCGCTCGTGGCATTTCGTCGTCAAGGAAGAATCGAAGGCAAGAATCGCGAACACATTTGAATTTGGAGTCTCTGCGGCATTCATCGTGGCCTGCATTCATAAATACTCACGCTTGAACTCTTCGCAGTATGTCAGTCAATTTGGACAATTGTCCTATATTGACTGAAATCAGTTGCATAATAGCTAAAATCAATCGCAAGTGCAGTGTGTTCCTGCTGTTTTTTTTTTTAAGTAAAATCATGGCATAAATAGAAAATGTGGTCTATCGGACAGCCACGGTGGGAATTTCCTTTGGTACACAATTATTCAAAATTATATTAATTATTATGTGCCTTTTGTGTTCAGTTTGCTTTTTATTAATAGATTCAATTAACTGTACAGTGTTATCTAAATGAACTACGAAAGAAAGAAAGAAAGAAAGAAAGAAAGAAAGAAAGAAAGCAACCTCGCTTATGTGATGTCTAGCGCATTCGTTAAGAAAATGTTTTGTGTTAATTACACGACCGCATTCTTCAGAGAACGAAATACTGAACTTAATGTAGTTCTTTATAACTTTCATAGCATAATAAGGCGACTACCGAATTTGCTGTCAAGAAGTGGCAGTGGCAAGACAACACATCTCGCACTGAAAGGTACTCCACAAGTTCAAATATTCAAACTGATGGCTAGCTTGCATATTATTAACATGCCAAATTTAAATGTGCACATTATAAATTATTTCAAAGCGCGCTTGGTGCCCTGTGTCAGTGTGGCTCGTGTGAGGAGGCGTCAACTTACATCCCCATGCTCCTTGCTTGGTATGGTGTGCCTCTGTACGCGCACACAAAAGTTGAAATTGTTTTATTGCACGTCGCAAACCTGTGTGTCTGAAGAAGCCGAAACCAACGCCTCAGCTACAGATAAGTATAAATGATTCTGTATTTGTATAGTAAGAGAATAAATAATACTAGGTGTAATTTCTCCTTTCAATAGTTGAACATGATAAGTGGCACTTACTGGAATTCCGACATATTAGTAAACGCGTTACAGAGGTTAAATTAAGACTGCCATTCCAGCCTAAGAAAAGAGAGTCATTCGGCTCCTTTAAAAGTGCTGTATCGCCACGTGTATGGCTCTCCTTAAAGAGACTGATTAACTCTCTTTGAAGGTCATTATATACTCTCTTCTAAGAGTCGTGTGACCCACAAGAGAGTTAACGGGTCATTTTAAAGCGAGTCATATGCTTGGAAACTCCAGACTCTCCGAAAGGAGTCAAATGACTCTCTCTTTTTTGTTTCTCTTTGAGTGCGGGCTGAACCAGTTTTCGCTTAGCACAACGTTTCATTCGAGTGAACCGGCCCGAATAAATGGATCATAAGGATGAAATAAGATGGCGCAATATCATTAATCGCAATACATGGTGGCCTTGGTAGGCCGAATGACCCGCGGTTCTGTCTCATGTTTATTTCCGAATGGCATGTACACCTTCACGCGGTTCGATGCTGTAACCTGTTGACTTTAATTATACGCGGTCAAGAATCGCAAAGTCAGTACAAATATTATCCGGGTTCTTGTATTTCATGCTGTGGCAACCATGGTACTCACTAATTTTTAAATTCGTTTTGTTTATTTGAAACTTTTTTTCTGTGGAAACCTAGGCAAAGTAAGTGTCCATCGACAAACTAAGACAAATGGCCTTGGATTGTGACACCTCAGTCGCACATACGAATACAATATATCTATGCTTAAATAATGCCTTATTTCCAAGAATCAGGATATGCTATACTGTCACCAGGCAAGTGGGTCTAAAAGCTTTTTATTCCGTTTTCTGAGACCGTCTAAATGTGTGACTATATAAAACTTCGCGTGTGGAGAGGTGTATGCGCATAATTAACTAAGAGAAGCATCTTCTTTGAAGGAACGTGATAGCGCAAACTTTTACAATCATTCTTTACTGCTGGCGCCAATTCTTATAGGCCAGCTCCCGCACTTGTCCATGGCTTTGATGTCAGACAAGTATTCTGTTTATTTAATGTATTACAATGGGGCTATACGTGAACGCTTGCCGCAGAGCAGTGGCAGTAACGAGATGGCTGGGATGCATTTGTTATTGTTCAGTATCATTGAAGCGTCGACTCGTGGTGAAGTCGCAAGTGCATGGACTGTATTGAGATCTGCTTATTATAAGTTAATCAAACTCACTGAGACGCTTCCCGGTGACGTGAAGTAGACTATTCGTCTAATCCAGCATCTATAAAGACGGTTTTCAAAGAGTTAAGCCTCGCATGAAGTTGATGAGGCCTCACGGGCGGAACCAGCTGTTCATTATAGAGGGGGGCCGGTGCTGGCTAGATTTGCCGGTTCAGGTTGTAATAAGCGGATTTGTGGTTATTTTCTTGTCGAATCTTACAATTCGTTTTAGGCGTCAGTCGCGTTTTCTTGGGCTTAGTGCATTTTTCTTTCAAATATAGGTATTTTAGTAATCATTTTCACCAATAGTGCATTCGTGGTTAACTAATAGCACGTTTGTCAATGGCTTGAGTAACTGATGATTAACATTCAAGTCAAGCATACGTTGGAGGGGACCAACAAGCAACATTAATCATGCATTGGCAAACGTGCAATCAAGCTATAGTGGAGACCACCCTGGAGACATTACAAAAGAGGAAATCTGTTCTTGTTCGTAGCTGCGCATATCTTCGCTCTACAAAATAATCAAAGTGAATTCTACAGATCCCCTTAGTATTGGAGTGACATTTTTGTTAGAATTAAAAGTATTTCCAACAAATTTTATTATATTCCCGCTCCTTCTGGTCTTCTTGGCAAAAGTCGCCCTGCTTTTTTTTTCTTTAGGGGTGGGTTTTTTTTTTGTGGTTACATCTTGCTTGTTAGCTTGGCAGCGTTTGACAACTCTGGACCGGGCTGTTTTTTCAAGTAGTTTCTATCATCCCCCAAACCCCATCACAACATATTTACAGGTACTTTGTCCGTCTCGTTTGTCCTAATCAGTGATAGAGGTGGACGACAAGCAATGAATGGAGGTGGGGGGGGGGGGGGGGGGCTGCTGACACAGGCTTTAAGGGGGAATAGTAGGTTGTTAGCCCCCCCCCCCCCCATTCCCATCTGCATCCGTCACTGCGGATTCACAGGTGGGTGGTCGGGATGTGCCATGATATATAAGGGGCGTGTCTTTAAAACATATAATATCATATATGCAGCACGCTAAGATATAAAAGCCACCACCCATCGTGTCCTTCCCACGAGTTTGTCGTGTCAGTGGTGCACTTCCAAGATTCATAACTTAGGTTGGTGTTCACGTATAGTCATGCGACAGTTAGAAGGCTGCCGATTCACTCCCGCGGCTACTGTCATATTATTCTGCGAACTAGAAGCGCAACACGGCGTCCTGACTCATGTCGCATTCTCACCGCACCTGCAGCTGCGCGCAAGAAGCATTGAACAAAACAGCAGCAACAATTCGTCAGACAAGAGTGTGAATTCTTACGATAATTTATGCTTAGTGCAGCGTATTCGGTATTTTTCAACCTTATAAGAATATAAGTGTCGCTTTGTAGACGCCAGGTGAACCCTTTTAGTTGATTTTCCCATAAATTAGCCAGCACGTTTTTACGTTTAATAAGCAGTGTGCTCGATGTCAACCAGAAACTGTAAGTGCAATGTTTGAGAAAACACCTGCCTTCTGAACATGTGACTTCGCTGAATGTTGATATTGCCAATGCTTTTGAGAAGACAAATATGGTTTTCCTGCATGTTGTATTTACATATTCTTGCGTGTTGCTTTTCTAAAGCACACAGACACGTTTTCTGCTTTACATTCGATCCGAGATATGGTAAACGTGCGGTTTGTCTGTGCATGTAAGCGTTCTCGCTTTATAGCATTGTATACATATGTTTCAGCATCGCGACTAACCGGTGAGAACGCCATGTTTTCAATACGGAAAGTTTGTCCAATTTTTCGGAATAATGTAAGTTTAGCGGGAAGGAACGCTTTCTTCCTTTTGACCAACTTTCTACGTCGTAGATAAGAACGTAAGTCACTCCATATAATGTAGTATATTCATACTCTTGCACCCACGTGTGCATAGCAAGCATACACGATCTTGACTCCAACTATCATCAGACGGTGCGCCCAGCGCTATACCGTCAACCAGTTGGCACCCTTAAGGGTGCTCGCCGTGTCTACACAACTAACACCCAACAATAAGGGTGTTATGACAACCTACACTATAAAATGATTTCTGGAGGAACTGCGCAGTTACCCCGAAAAGGGCTCTTTGCTCCATCGAAAGACGAAACGTGCGCAAAAAAGTGCAGACGGCACGGCAAGTATACCCCAGGTGGTTTAACTTTTCGGAGACCTTTTGTACGGCGTCTCTAATGATTATATGACAACTTTGGGACGTTAAACGGAACAATTTTTATTGCAACAATTATAGGTATACACCCTTCTGTTCTTCAACACCCTCACGAACGGCATAATAACACCCTTATGCCCCTTACACCCTTCTCTGAGGATGTACCAGCAAAGAAAACGGTGTTAAATTCGTTCAAAAAGGGTGTAAATCTGTAAAACACCCTTTTCACACACATAAGGATGTAAAATTTTTACTGCGTAGGGCCTTGCTTTCCTCCTTTTGGAGTAAATCACTCGTTTTTCGGAGAAACTGCAGGAATGTTCGCGCCGTGTGCAAATGACCCATGGGTGCCTACATGAGCCTGTTTCCTTTCAAGCGGTGCCGCATCGTGGCGTGGTGTGCGCGCGTGCCGACTGAGTGGTCGTCAGTTTGAATCCCGTGTGTTTGCTGCGAATTTTCCGAAATTTATTTCCGAATGTGATGATTGCACGTCGATTGTATGCCTAATAAAATGCCTGCACGCACTTCAAAAGGCTGGTTAAGTCAACCAAAACCTGATTTTTCCTTTGCACAAAATGGCTGTCGCTCCTTTGAGGAGTACAACCGTTATAGCATGGTTACTCCTTCGCAGTTATTCTCTAAATGGTGCAATGAGTCTGGAAAGGTATTTACTCCTTTAAAAGAGCAAACTCGATATTCCTTCTTTTTTTTACTTATTAGAGTGTAGAGCACCCTTATTGTAGGGTGTTAGTTATAGACATACAAAGTACCCTTAAGGGTGCAAACTGGTTTACAGTGTATAGGAGCTCCGGGCTTGGATACGTCGCAACCGATAACCGATTGCGTCACAACTGGCCAACACTATACCTGCCAGCACAACCATAACGCTATAAGAACAGGGGAATCACCGTCGCAGTAGTCCGTTTCTTGGGACCAGCAGCGCCCCACAAAAAATGGCTGCAATCTGCAGGCGATGAATGTTCTCGTGTATAGTTCAAACGAATGCTCCGTTGGCTGAAATAATTTTTTGCCCACAAGAATCCACCGATTGTAAGCACCAAGCATCAAGAGCTGCTCTCGGACGAGAACTTCGTTTAACGAAAACGTGTATATATTCTGCGTGTGTCTGATTTCTTGCATGTTTTCGGACTCGCCGCATCGGTGAGTCCGAACTTTCTCCCTTTCTTCCTCTATATTTCCTCTTCTCTCGCACAGGATAGCAAACGGATGCTGCAACCTGTAGCTCTCTGATTTACTGCTTCCATATGGACCTACAAGAACCCAGTAAAGAAAAAGCGCGCCTGTGACTGCCATTCTCTTATGAAATGAAGATAACAGGAGAAATAAATTAGGCTTGTTTGCGTTTACAATGTAACATTATTAAAAAAAAAACAGCTATTACACTCGAGCAGTAATATTACGCTTCTGTAAGACAAACCCACGGCTGCAGCAGCGTTTAAAAAAAGAATGTGTCGCTGAGGCCTACGTAGAGATTACTTGTTAGCCCTCTGTTATATATCAGTTTATACAGATGTTTCTGTGAAACTATCTAGTTAAGGTAAGACAGATGCGCTTCACAAGCGCACTTTGACGTCAGTGTGTTCTTAGTTTGGTCTTAGGTCCATATGGAAGAACTAAATGTGGCAAGATGATGTTATTCATGTTGTATTGTGCTGCAAATGGAAAACAGTTCTACATATATGTTACCTATAAATTAATGAACATATTTGTTTGCCTGAATAAAAGTATGCGGCCCTCGGTGGCTTCTGAACGCAATAATTCTGAGCCGGATGGAAGCGGTTGTGTGAGGCTCTCATGTAAACGAGGATTGTGCCCTGTACGTTTCATGCTTGTATGAACGTGTATTTTAGCTGTTTGTTTCCAAGGCACTATGTACAATCGCATGTAGTACTTTCCACTCTCCCCTTCCCTAGTGCATGGTAGCCTACCGAGGCTCAGCCATTGTTAACCTCCCTGCCTTTCTCCGTATGTTCTCTCTCTCTCTCTCTCGCACATTGTGTGTGCCAGCTAACGTGACTTGATGTGTTTGTCTTATTTTTACTTATATCTGCCAACTAGAAAGGTCAGTTACACACAGAAATAGTATTAACTAAAGTGGATACACGACCAAACACGTGTACATGTCCTGCAACCACATGTTGATTGATTTGATTGATATGTGGTGTTTAACGTCCCAAAACCACCATATGATTATGAGAGACGCCGTAGTGGAGGGCTCCGGAAATTTCGACCACCTGGGGTTCTTTAACGTGCACCCAAATCTGAGTACACGGGCCTACAACATTTTCGCCTCCATCGGAAATGCAGCCGCCACAGCCGGGATTCGATCCTGCGACTTGCGGGTCAACAGCCGAGTATTTTAGCCACTAGACCACCGCGGCGGGGCCTGCAACCACATGTTGTGAGACTATATACTTCCCTGGCTAAATTTACGTGGGATACCCGTATAAGGCAAGTGCATATATGCAGCCGAGGTGTAAGTTTCGAACATTTGGGGTTGAAATTCATGGCATTGCCACATGGATACCGCAGCAGCGGAAATTTTTCTTGTTTGCTCTTAAGAAACTTAGTTGAGTGGCTGCATGCATATTAATGTGTGATTGTCTGTATTTGATATTCGTGTACAGACTGAAAATCGGAACCATACGAAATTATTTTTACGAGCGTGTGAAGTAACTCACCAGAATGACATTGCCGTGTACACCTCACTCTGTAACCACTCAAAACCCATATGTTTCCGGTATTCGCTTGTATAAACCAATTATGACACCGCATCACATAGTCAATCACTTGAATCTATTTTTATAAAACCTAATCTATTTTTATACTACAATAAAATGTACGTTGTAGACGCCACTTAATTCACGGAATATCTAAGCACAGTTCAGCAGAATCCTAATGTTTTGCGCCATTCTTTTGGACAAGCCTTCTCTCTCTCTCTCTCTCTTGTCTGTGACGTTCTTGCTTCTGACAGGTTCATTTACGTTCATTACGAGTAGCTGTGATGACAGTCAACTCTGAACTCATGTGAGAGCGCAGTGAGACAGCTAATAACATAGAGGCCCCTGTAAAATTATTACTGATAAAACTAACTTCGGACAGTGCTTAGTTGAAAATGGTTACAAAAGGGATGTGTAGAGGAGCTGTCTTTAAACAAATGTCGCAACTCATTGACTCAAACCACAACACGTGCTGTTTAGCATGCGAGTTACGTGCGTTTCATTTACAAATGGTGGCTGTGAAAGTGCTCAGCATGGAAGCAAACTAGAGCACAATGAATCGGTGGATGGACTTGTGTATTGCCGTGTATTAAGCAAATAGAACTAGGTTGATGAAATAAGTCATCTGTTTCAGTAGAGGTGTATGAATTTCTAGACGAAATGGACAAAAATCAGCCTGGATTCTTGGGCACTGAAAGCACGAACCGTGCATGTCGTGTTTGGTGTACCAATGGTGTTACGGCATGTGGCTTCCTTGCCTACACTGTCTCCCTTATTCGCGTATGTGCTCAAGTTTCAACTTTCGCACTGAAGCAAGTGCAACTGATAATGAAAACGAATGGATGGTAGCAAAGAATCCTTCTCAATAGAGCTCTTTCAGACCAAGTATACGGGCTGTCCAGAAGATCCGTGATACGATGTAAGCTTAAGCCTCACTGTCCCGACGCGAGAGCCGTCTCAGGTAATCCTAAAGTTAATTATACCAATTGTCATGTCAGCGTCTAGTGCACAACACAAGACCTTGTCCTGTGCTGTAGATGCTGAAATTGAATACCAACCTGCACAAAGTTACGCTACATCATGGACATAGTGGCGACAGTGCAATAATCTTCTTTTTAGGTAATGACGTCAGGGAACAGGTGAATTATTTAGGGGCAGACGGCTAACCGAAAAAACACCGTTGTGTTACCCATACCAAGAAGCATCAAATTCCCCAAATGCGAAATCATCGGTGTGAAACGAACGACAAGGCATATCAACTCGGGTATCCACTTCCGATAGAAACAGTCACGTGAAGCAATAGTTAATCGATCCAAAGACATTCGCATTGTTAAAATGAGGTATAGAAATCGCATGTTGAAAGTTGAAGTGTTGGCCAAGCAGTAACTGGCGCTGTCGTATGAAAACTACTCTCTTAATCAAGCCCCGCGTGCCGGATAGACGGTAAAACGGACATTTTTGTCTGGTTTCCTGCGTGTAGCCAGCCTTTAACCAGGACCCGATCGTGAGTGTACTGGCTTGTATTGTACTCGACCCGGTCATGTGACAACTACTGACTTGTATTGCTATTCGTGTGCTAAGTGTGAAAAACAAAAAAAAAAACTCACAGGAAGCTTGAGCTTTGTCTTCAAGAGTCGAACGCACGAAGTGATTAGACCCTGTTCACAACGGCTCCTCCTCAGAGCAAAGTGAAGGTCACCTCACTTCGCTCCTCCGTGGACACGTCAACCGTGGCACAAGGAAAAAGAACGTCTGCACACGCAACATTGACCGTTTGAAACTAGCCAAAAAGACCTACCCCAAGGACAGTTGTTAAGTGACCACTACGCCACAATTCTTGCTTCTGCAAATTGGCATAGTGCCCACTGTACGCGTCCGTAACGCAGCACGCGCATCGGCTCCACAGCACACTCCGTCGATGCTGTGTTGCGGATGCATGAGGTAACGTGTGCACGTGTGTGTATTCCTTCGTACAATTTCTTCACACAGACCTATTTGCCTTGCTGATGGAATATTCCTGGTTTCCCAACGATATACTGGTAAATATCGCATTTTTTCGTTCATGCGCGTGGCGAACCTAAAAATACGCGCGGAAGCTCGGAGCTTTGCTCCTCGCTTCTTGAATCACCATTGAAAATTTGGTATCGGCTTGAAAGAGAAACAACAGACAAACGGAAGGGCTCATTCACCCTTATACATTGTGGAAATTCTAATTTTTTTTTATATGAAGCCACGCAATTCTGTACACTGGGGAACACGCTGAAGCTATAAATAACATACGTATACATATGCATCTCAAGACTCTATGACGGTGCTGAGACCACACGATAAATCACTGGGTGGGCCGTCTCGCGATGTCACCCTTTCCTTGGCGTCTATAGGAACAAAGGTATATAGCATAAGCGACCTGCACGTTCAAACATGTCTCGTAAGCGCTCTTATCTCTCTGCAGTGCATGGATTAACCTTACCTTGGGTACAAGACGTATACGTTTACACTCTCCGACGCCACACATCGTCGCGACAAGCACAGCACGCACATGGAAACCTACTATGGAACATTCAAAGCGGCTTACGATCACGGTCACCCGTCCGACCGGGGTCAAAGTCGTCACCGGCAGCAAACACCTCTGAACACTGACACAGCCACCGCACACTGATGCAGCACACAACGACGTAGCGCGGGTTCTGCCCGGACGAGGGCGCTGCTTTCGGGGAGTTTCTGTTCTTTATTTTTGTTCCTCTCGCGTTCGCAGACGGGGACCACCATCAGACTGCGCTCTCATGGCCGTCTTCTTCGTTCCATTCTTCGTGCGTTTCGAGCATCCTTCGTCGTCTTTCTTTTTTTTTCTTTTCTCGGCAATTAGGCACGCGTGGAGAGTGGGTAGGTTCGGAGCAGCACTTCCCGCATGGGCCCTGGAAAGACACCCCGTCCTGGGAATCGGCCAGAAGGGGTGACTCCCAGGGGGGCCATCCAGCCCTTTCTCGAGAGGGGGGGACCCCCTTAAATGGGTCACTAAATGGCGAGACGAATGCGGACTTCTTTGTTGCCGCGAGCATCCAAGACGCCGCACAGGAAGGTCCTCCATCGAGCCAACGGTTCCAGCGAGCATCGCTTTCGGCTCGCTCTTCGGTTAATGGTTCCCAAAGACGAGCGCCGAGTCGCAAGACAATGGTCTTCGAGTGTCATAAGACCATCAGCGCGCTCTTGAGCGAGGGACCCCCAATGGAGAAAGAAAAACGGTCTCCGAGGCACCCATCGCGGCAGCGACCACCACCTGACTCGCCCCGGGTCGGCTGCTGCGCTATCTGCGTGCATGCGCGCGCCCGATGGCCGCATGTGCGCTCGCTGGCACGCCTGTCCCTTTGTGGTCGGGGCAGCAGATATGAAAAATCGTCCCGCGACCGAGGGTGCCGTGGCGGCGTTTTACGGCTTTCGTCCCGTCCCATTGAGTTGAGGACAGTCGCATCGTCAGCCGAGCAGTCGTCGGGGGCCTCGAAAGAAGGAAGCGTAGGGGGTGCCGAAAACGTTCAGAAAGAGGCGCCCCTTTAGGACCGTTGTCACACTGCTCGGAGTGATACGCGTCGCGTCGTTCTTTTCCGAGGGCGCGCTTACTCGCGACACCTCTGCCGAAGAAGTTGGGACACAGAGGCAATAAATTAGAGACCCTCGGCTGTCAGCTTGCGGTTTGCTGTTCAAGGTGAGCGCTGCGGATCTTTCGTGACGACATTTTTTTCCTCATTTCTTTTGTCAGGTGCGCTTTCGACCGTTTAACGCTCACGACATCTTGCGGCGCTCATTCGGCGAACATATCTCTGTAGCGCTCGTGACTTTCCGTGCAGCCGTCCGTTTTCCTTGTTTTCCTGGTTTTGGCTGCAAGCTTCTCACCTGTTGGCTTCAAACAGCATGCCGAAGTGTTATCGTGCCAACTATTGTTCGTTCCTACGAGCCGCGTCGCGGAAGTAGGCAAGTTCTCCCACCGTCCGCATTCATTTTTCTACGTTCAGTTTTTATGTGCTCGAGTTTCGGAGTTCCGGTGATTGCTCATACAACATCTCGCCACAGCTATACGATAAGCGTTGCTGCGATCAATTACATATGGTTTGTACTTTGCCCGCCAGCGGTACGCGGTGCATCGACGCACACACAAAAGAAACCTGTGCTCTGATGCTCTCAAACCGTCATTCTCGCTTGTTCCCGCGTTTCGTGAGAAAGGTGCTTGGTGTATTAAGGACGATGGAAATGTACACATGACTTGACACTGACACACAGACACACATTCAGCGCGCGCGCGCGCGTACACTTTGCGAAGCGGGTTGTACACCACGATGTTACGTCGGTCGCGCACATGCCCCTCTCTTCAGCTGTAAACCACACTGTCCAGCATAGTCGCACCGAGCCCCTTGGAGTCCTGAAGCACACTAACTAGTTCGTTTCCAGGCTTTGGAACGAGGAGTCCGCCTTGAAGCTTGTTTTCTTTCTTGGCCTTCATGCGCCGGTTCTGGAACCAGATCTTGATCTGGCGCTCGGTCAGGCCCAGGGCGTGCGCGATCTCTATCCTCCGGCGCCGCGTCAAGTAGCGGTTGAAGTGGAACTCCTTCTCCAGCTCCAGGGTCTGGTATCGGGTGTAAGTCTGCCGCGTCCGCTTGGGTCCTTGCGAGGAATCTGCGTACCGACGTGACACAAACGTGTTATTCCCTTTAGAATTACTGTCAGTTGGGCGTGTTGGTAAATGTTCATGATAAAACAAGCGCAAAAATACACACACTCAGAGAGGACACAGACAAGCGCTTGCTAACAACTGAAAATTTTATTTCGAAGCGAACGCTAATGAATACATCACACGCATGTACGTCATTCCCGACTTCCCCTGTCATCACCGACAACGTCATATAACAAAATATGCACGCGCCCACAACCCGAAACAAACACGTGTCAAGAACTAAGAAAAGAAAATGTAAAAAAAAAACAAAAAACAAAAACAAAAAATGAAAGAAATAAAAAACAGAAAAAACCAAAGAAAAAAAATTCCCTGTCAGCGATGATTCCCGTGACTGCCAGCTGGTCAAACAACCACTTCGCAAGTTATATCAAGCCATGTACGTCTACAACTAGGTGTGTAACGTAACGTTACTAAGCATGTGTGAGATGATGATGATATAGTCAGATTATAATGGTGGCACTTCCTTCACTTATTCGCGGCGGGCTTCACTGTTACACAGGCAGCGAAATTAGCGAACGATTGAGCACAGGGCAGCGGTTTAGGCTTTCTTGGTTAGATTTTACGCGTTGCTAAGGTGTCAAGTACGTTCGGTGAAGGCGCCAGCAGACTATCTTTATTCATTGGGGAAATGCTTCGACATTAAGAAAACCTGACTGTGGCGCCAGAGATTTGAACCTGTTTAATAAACGTACGGGCTCTTACGACATAATTTCAAAATTAAGGTATATATGGCGACAAGGCTTGCCTAAAATTAGGTATCCCTATGCTTTTTCGTATGTATACAGTGTAATTATTTTGCGTAAGAACTTTTGTTATGTCCTCAACGGGATGTGTCCTTTTTTGTATTGAAACAGCATTTAAATATCGACACCATGGCAGAGCAAGTGTACGCTTTCTTTATTGAACTTCCTAGTACTACAGAATATCTATAGCTTGATGTGAGTAAGTGCGTAAGTATATAGGCACCAGTTAAGCTTGCATGCGTCAAGTCAAATCGTAGCTTATTTTTAATGTCTGTTTATTCATTGAAATTTAATGTCGTACAAATAAATAGCTGAAAGCAATATAGGTACTGATTTGCCCAAAAAGACCGACACTACACAAATGGAACTAACACAACACACTGCAGGCTAAACTCCCTGCTCTGCTTCTCTGTCGGTTTCTGTTGCAGAGATAAACACACTTACGAATGTAAGTAAATACACCCTTTGAAGAGTATTGTTTGCAAAGTTTAAAGGTAACACTACCTTATTTATTTTAAGGAACCAGCACTCCCTTAAAATGTAACATAATCCATAGTGGGTAGGTTCTGTTGCAGAGATAAACACAATTACGTATTTAAGTAAATACACCCTAGCTTTGAACAGCATTGTTTGCAAAATTTAAAGGGAACACTACCTTATTGTTTTAACGAACCAGCACCCCCTTGAAATGTAACATAATCCATAGTAGGTAGGTTATCCTAAATGCCACATAGAAGTAGCACTTCATCACATGGGCGTCGGCAGTGGGGTGCAAAAAAGCACACCCCCCCCCACCCCCCCCACAAGCCTTACCAGCACTTGCCCTCACCCAAGCTACACCTGTGCTTTCCCCTTCCCCCCAGCACCGCGATGCATCCCCTCCCCCCAGAAATATCCTGCTGATGACCATGCTCTATCGAACATGTAATGGTGCACATGCTAATGAAGCCTTTCCGTTACTTACTGTGTCTGTGTTCTCTCTTTGCCTAACTTTCCCGGTGTGAAGTTCTTCATCCCCTTCCAGGGTAGCATACCGGTTATTCTAAACTAATATTTGAACATTTACTCTCTCCCCATTTGTTCCTCCTCTACAGATGCGTGAGCGTGTTGTCACTTGCTCTCTCTCGCCCTATATATATATATATATATATATATATATATATATATATATATATATATATATATATATATATATATATATATATATATATATATATAGAGAGAGAGAGAGAGAGAGAGAGAGAGAGAGAGAGAGACGAGAGAAAATATATATATGGATAGAAGTAAGGGAAAGAAGTGTATACCTAAGGGCTCGTTTTTCCGTGTTTTTAACACAATAATAATGAGATATAACAGACAGTAATGCCAAGGAATGTACAGGGGAAGTTATTAACATTAATGGAATGTAAATAAGAAGAAAGAAAAGTGGATGAAAAAATTACCAACTGTATAGAAGTAGATATAGACGTGTATGGGACGCATATACTCGGTACTTTCTTTAAGAGTTCATTTCATGGCAGGCTTTTTTTTTTTTATTCTGCCATGCCGGGGTTAAACTGTGACTAGAAGTTGTGCGACACCGAAAGCCCTGCGAACAGTGACCATATTCGTGATTCCACAAAATTGAGTAGTAGTTGCAAAACATTAACACTAAGACAACCAGGCAAAGGGGTAAGAATGCAAAAGAAGTGCTGAAAAATCGCCATACGTGGTGCGATAAGACGTACAAGAAACACGGGCAAAAAATAATGGGTAGGCAGCTAAGTGTTGGGAGACGTATCGAATGAAGACATGCTTAATGTTAAAGCTGTGAGGTAAAATAAAGCGAACATTCGACTACGAACATTAGCCGTATTTTAACCAACGTTAGCTAACAGCCAGAGTTAGCACGTGATGGCTGCATATAGGAGCAAATACGACAATTGATCTATCTGAGAAATTTGACGTTGCTTTTTGCACAATGTGGGAGCAACAAGGTCATGAAGGCACTGTCTTCTCCGCATGTATAGTTATGGGAACTGTCAAACTTCAGTGTACGGTTATGATACTGCCCGGTGCGAATTCTAAGGCGTCTGTTTCATCTGTTTAGGTGTTTTGATATTGCGATAAGTCGGGGGAAACGGTTCTGCTTCGGCAGCGCGCCCCTCTGGATTCAGGCGTCGACGGTGTTGAGCCCCTCCCCTGCTCGGGCAACTCATTTAGTAGCAAGCACTGCTCCACCAGTCGCGTGGCTCATTCTTCAGAAGGAACTGGCTGAGGCTATTTTGTGTATATAGGTGCACGGTTTACGTTAAGAAGAGAACGCCGTGAGTAGCGTGACTGGCGCGGAATATTTCGTGCACCCCATTTCACATCAGCCGCCGCCGACGGAGAGTAGCACGACTGCATCGATAGATGGGACACCGTGGAAGGCAGGTCATGGGTGCGTTCCGCAACAGATGCACGCGCGACGGTGCGCAGTACGGTGGCGCCGCGGGCGGCAACCATGGCCCGTGGAACCTGCCGTCTCGCTACTGTCGTTCCCTCCTCCTTACGCTGTCATCGCAATCGCTGTCCCCAGAAAAGAGCGCATTAACATATATACGGTTGGCAACTGCGGACAAGCTATCTAAAGAAAACCTATCAACGCATGCAGTGAATGTTAAACGGTAAGTGGTGCAATCAGAACAAAAAACACCCTCACACACGACAACAACAAATGCTTAACCGGCCTTTTTCAAAGCCATTGATGCAGGTGCCGAAATGAGTGAGCGGCGGGTAGCAATGTCGCGTAATAAAGTGAAGAAGGCACCCCGGGTTTACATACATACTCGCGCCGCGGGAGCTCTCCAGAACATCCCCGATAGGTGGCGTGTGGAGTCGATAACTGCCTCGTGGGACACCGGTGCACAGCAATATACGTCTCACAGGTGCGGCTGCATGCATGCTGTGCTGAACGCCTTTTGGCGGTTATACGCGTCATTCAATGTTGGCTTTCGCAGGCCACCAGCTTTTTTTTATCTGATGTGTATACAATGAAATGTCCCAACTCTTGCTTGCCCAAGAAGCGTAACTTTTTAACGCCACGGACAAAATTTTGCGAGGCGCCGAAGTACCGGTCTAGAGGCAGCTTGTGTTCAACAGGCTGTTCTATAGAATGTGGTGCCACCGCCGATGCGCGCAGTAGTCGTGGCTGCGGGCATGCGGACACAGCCCAGCGACAGCTTTCGAACGGCGCCCCGACATCTCGCAAAATTTTGTCCGTGCATGACTACGTTGGTCAGCATCTTCTTCCCTTATAAAGTTTCAGTGCGTCTAAAACTGAAATAAATGGACTTGTATATCTGGGACAGGACAACAGAATTGAGTGCCGTGAAGCTTTGATAGTGGTGTTACCGATTTCGCACATGATTAACACGTCAAAGTGTCATCGCAAACCCTGCAAAACATTCATACGTCTTCTGCATTAATCGCGCAAGTAGATATAAGCTATTGAGCATCTAATCTTCTGAAAAGTTCTTTCATGCCAAGTGAAAATGTTCGAGATATATAGTCAAGAGAAAATTTTGTATTAAGAATCTGTTTTTTTTTTTTTTTTGCCTGAGGTATCTTTTCTTCATTCACCACGTAAAATGAGACGTGGTGTCTTGCATAATATTGCGAAAGCCTTTTTTTTTTTCGAGCTGAAATTGATCATACGTGTAGCTAACGAAATTGGTATTCTGTAAACGATGTCTTCAAGTACGGTTCGTAAATTTCTGCGAAAAATTTCTGCGCTCCAGGTATTTAAATTTTACCTTACATAAAAAAGGAACTCCGAAACGGCCGTTAAAAGACAGCTGTAAATTGTTTGCTCGAGCAGATTCTCAAAACTAACCTGTAATATGCATATTACCAAAAATGTTTTGATCCAACAGCATGATATATATAGTAAAATTAATATATTAACTAATATATTATTTATAACACACAACATAAGACTGGCGTTAAATTCCAATTCGCTGAGTCAGTCGAGTATCTTTCTATCTCCAGGTGGCACTCTGTCCGAAAATGAGAGTATACCTTCGCGCAAATTAAATAAAAAAAAGGAATGTCATTGCTGAAACCAAGAATGAGTTTTACAAACTAATAATAATAATTGTCGACTTTCAGTCATGTAGCAAATGAAATCAAGTAAAACAATGGATCGCGCAGAACACACGTCAGAATGTATCTTTAACGTTCAATTGTCTATCGAGTACTGAAAAAAAATTGATTCTGAATGTCTACCGACCGTTGGCACGTTGGCAACCTATGTCAACATAAAACGAGCTTATAGAGTTAGAATACTTCAGAATATTTGACTGTGACACCAAGTTATATGCAACTATGAGCACAAAAATAACGATGAAAAAAATCAGTGTCAATATGTGAATGCTGACACGTCCGACACTGGCTTACCTGAGTACGACTTCATCCACGGGTAGAAGTTGTCCGTCTTGCTTGGAGACTGCGCGTTCGTGGGAGACCCCTGGCGCTCGTTCCCGGAAACCGGCTCCGCGCTGCCAGCGCTCCCGGCGTAGCTCTCGGGAGTGCCGGGACCGTTGCCGTCGGGCTGCGATCCCGCGCCGTTGCTACCGGGAGTCGCCGCCACTGGACTCGAAGCCGCCGAACTCTGGCCCGGGAACTGCGTCGCCTGCTGCTGAGGCTGTTGTTGCTGCGGCTTGACGATGGCAGCGAAGGGAGAGACGGTGCTGGTCGGCTTGCCGTACTCCTTCGAGGCGACCGCCGCCGACGTCGGGGCCACGTGGGCGTGCGTCTCGGGAGGAGGCCTGGCAGGAACAGCGGCCGAGTAGTACGGAGCCACGTTTGGGGGCTCGTAGCACGCCGCCCCGGGTTGCTGCTGCTGCGGCAGCATGTTGTGATGGTGGTGAGAAGGCGGCAAACCCAGGGATTGGTGGTGAGCGTGCTGCGGATGGCCATGGTGGTGATGGTGGGGATGGGACGGCGACATCGGGTGCTGGTGGGCATCGTATCCGAGTCCCTTGGGAGCTGCATCGAAGCGGCCCGAGTACGGGTAGCGGCCGCCGGAGCCGAAGGTCGCCGATGCCGCTGCGGCGGCGGCAGCTGCGGCCGCAGCCGCCGCGTACTGGTGGTGGTGGGCTCCGGGTGTGTCGACGTAACCTGCCGGCGCGGCCGAGTACTTGGACGGGGCGTAGAGGTGCGGGTCCTGGGCGCCGGTGGGCCAGCCTGTCGCGCCCGGGCTCAGGTTGCCGAAGTACGAGGTCATGACGAACCGCTGCCGATCGGAGGAGTCGAGGCCGTCAGCATTGCGCGGCCCGTCACGGCGCGCCTTCTCGACTTGCCACGGGGCACCGCCGTCCCGGAGAGGAGGGCGCGGACCCACGCGGACCGGACACTGGGGAAACAATGGTGGGGGAGCAGGCTCTAAGGTACCCGTCGGCCCGGCAGTGGCAAATTAGCGCGCCGCCGCTGTAATCACAGGTAGCCCGTCACGTGACCGGGCCTCGGACGGCCAATGGGCGCCCTGTCCGAAGGAGTCGCTCGTGCGTCAAGCCTGCCAGCCGCATAACCTGGCAGCTGAAATGCTTATGATGAGATATGGATTAGACGTCGGAAGAGAGACCCCCTCACGTGTCCATTACGATGGGTGGGGGGAGCCTGTGGGCTTCCTTCTCTTGCCTTTGCTTTCCTCCTCGGCTGCCGTGCGGCCGGCTCACGTTTCGGGGCCCAGGAGAGAAGAATACAGACACCTTGGGCGCGCGGGCAGCCACCGACCAATCAGCGCGCGCGACGCTGACCAGCGGGCAGGCCGTCGCGCGGCGCTCATGCCAACCGGACCGAGGGCCACTGATTTGTGGCTCGCGATCACGTCAGCTAGACGGCCTGCTGATGGCCATTCTGACGAGAGCTTGCCTGCCCAGGCGAGACGGACAACTCCATTTTCTCCTCTCAGTGTTTATGTGCTCCGCTGCCAAAGTTACGGAACTGGCTCGAAATACTGGTTTCGCAATTGCCACTGTTTTTCTTCGTATTTAAGAAAAAAACAAACAATTCCGCACAGCAAAGCGTTCGTACTGTAGCACTTTGAAACATGGCGGTCTCGACATAGCTGGAAACGTCGCCTTCCATGTACTAGATTTCGAAGACTTCACAACGGCATAGCGTTTCCCTGTCAATAACCATAATGGGAAACGAGCAAAACCTGGCGTGCCTCGCTTGGTAGCACGTGCTAAAATAACGCTTGTAAGAGCGCTGTCTGATTAGCACCGATCCTAGTGCTTAGATTTTACGAAATATTACTCCTTCGGTGATCTCTTTTCGTTGTTTTGTTCGTCTGCGAGGTCATGGTACTAAATTTCATATCCTACATGATAAAAGTAGCCCTACGTTTCAAGTTGAAAAGCACGCTGAAACGCGTGATCTAGCATGAGACACTGCAAAGGGAGTGGTGCTCTAACGACTCTATACACGAAAAAAAGAAGACAAAGTCGGTGACTGAGTCGGGAGAGCGGCTTTCCCAATGCTATATAGGCGACGTGTTGCGGAGAGAGCGGACGGGAATCGCCTCTCCCGTCTAACGTATTGGGTTACGTCTGTTATGCGCTCAATACATCACGGCCGGAAACACCTTCCGCGCTGGTGTCCGGTTACTCGCGTAATCGTTTACCACTCGCGCGAAAATTGCTTCGTTGCACCTTTTGCAGACGGGCTTCAGGTATATGGGGGCACGTGCCTGTTATGCAGGCGAAGCTGCGGACTGCTCTTTTATGAAGGCCGCTCTCGCTTTCTGTATTTGTTCAGCTGTTAATCGGCTATGTTGCTGATAATGAGAAAGGCAGCGTGTGCATCCCGCTGCCTCTTTGAACAACTTTGCACGAGTGCTATATATTCCTTGCCAATTTCAGTTAACACCAGCAAAGTTTTCACTTTGCGAGGCTGCATTGAGCCTGTATATAATTTATTCATTTATTTAGAAGTAAATCCTTTCTTTTGGAATTCCTCTTTTCTCACGAATAAACAAACAAAGAAGCAAACAAAAAGAAGCAGATATCAAAACTCAAAGAACTGATTTTTTTCCTCGTTTTAAATTATACGAACAATACAAATGAAACTAATTGGTCATTATAAATGCGAAACGTGCGGCCTACGACCCATACTTGATTCGTCACCTTTAAAAACGTTCTGACAGTCCTGACTAACCCTGGCTTAAGAACATGTGTGCTCTGCAGTATTAGCTTCGTCTACACGATTATCCGGTATAGTATATATATGCTTCGCTGGGTCAGCCTATATAAAAAACTTCTTCTACGGTGAAGAGCAGCGCGGTTCAAAGAAAAAAGTCATCTGCATACTCACGAGTCCTCAGCGTCGACGGCAGAATGGCATCCGTTTCGACGCAGTCTCCCTTCTGCGTCCCGGCGAGCCCGAGCTATAATACCTGGCCAACGCAGCCCGTCGCCGGAGCCAAAGTGGCGCGTGATGCGAGCCAACTCTTCCGAGGAGGCCCTTTGCCACTCCCGACACGGCAGCCACCGGGGGATTCACAAGGGCCACGAGGACCCGGGCTCTAAATTTAGCGCCGAACGACGACAGATGTGTGGGTCGCTCCCTGCTCGCATTTTCTTCATTTCCAAAGCGTTTGTGTGGCCGTTTGACTACCGCCGCTCACTCGCGACCGAACCCGGTGTCCGCCTCCTCCTTTCCCTCGTCAAACCTGAAAAGCTAACACCGAGGCATCAACGAGGCGCACGCGAACGGTTTCTGCCCGTGAGAGGGAGCTCCGCACGCACAGTCACTCACGCACGCACTCACGCGCCGTTCACATACAGCCAAACACCGCTCGAAGGAGCGACCCCGGAGTTCAGCCAATGACCGAGGACCGCTGCTGCAACCCGCGCACAATCGGTCAGCGGAAGAGGTGACCGGTCACTGGCGTTTTTTCTTTCCGTTTTTCTCGCCTCCCTCGACACACCGAGCAGGAGCTGCCTCGGCGTACACGCACGCACAATAATCACACTCCCTGGGCACACACCTAGCGCGGCAGGGGGTTCTCCGACGTGGCTGCTGCGATTGTTGCCCGCGCCGCGGCTTCCGGCCGGTGCGCCCTCCGCGAAAATCTCCAGGGGGTCCACCGCCGATCGGGCCGTCCCGTCCGGGGCGCTGCGTCTGTCACTCCGTCATAGGTGTCCAGCCGTGCGACGACGGCGTAGCCTGGCGCGACTCCTGCGCCGTCGTTGGCGAGGTGCCGGGGGGAGCGCGATGAAGAAGAGGAACGAAGGCGATAATCCAAAGGGGCACGACGGACAATTCGAAGTCGACACGGCCGACTCCGAGTGCCGGTCCCTCCTGCGGTCAGGCCGACGTCGGCGCGAGTGTCTGGCTGACGGACGACCCTGGCGGAGCGTTCCCGCGTTTACGTAAGTCACCCGAGAGTGACCTGGGGCTGGCGGCGGCGTCGGCAACCGAGTGCGATGTATGTTTTCGTTTTGCGGCCCTCGGCGGGTGTATAATATCGCCGACTAGGTGCGGGGGACGGCCCAGGTGAGGGAGGGGGAAGGGACGGCCGGGGAGGGCGATGCCGACCCCCTTGCGGCGCTGGTCCGCCTCGCACGTTCATTTCGATGCGCCGTGCCTTTCTTTCCTACCCCCCCCCCCCCCTCTCGCGGACATCAAGAGCCCGCGCCGTGGAACAGGAAAGCAGCCTCACGAAGGTCCCCGAGCGGACGCTCATTGGCCGGCGGCCTCTGCATTCGCCGCTCTTGTTTTCCTTGCCCGTCGGCTTCCCAGGCTGCTACACCGTCCCACCTGTGTCTGCATGCATGCCCGGATCGTCGTCTGCCAGCCGCCGCCGTGAACGTGCGTGCGTGCGCGCATGAAGCCGCCGCCGTATACAACGTGGTGGCCCCTTCGCGAGCGCCATGCACGCCACGCCGACGCGCAAATATCTCGAAACGGGACGGCGCCACTGAAGCGCCCGGGATTTCCCCGTTCGAACGAATTCTATAGTTGCCCCCCTTTGTAGGCTCCAGGAGGGTGCTTTTTCGAGTTCAAAAGAAGCAATCGCGAACAGGAAGCACTCCGGGTTTGGCATGTCAGTGATAAATTTTGACTAAAATGTTTGGGGTAAATTTGTAGTTTTGCCACTGCGGCTGCACAAGAAGCGAGTGAACATCATTCAGCAATAGGGTTCATTCGATTGAGAAAAATCCAAACTATACGATTATTTACATCCTTGGCTGCAATTTAAATGAAAGAAACCAATAAAAGAACAATTTATAAGAAAGTCTACATTCTGGACGGCTGCTTTGTCCTAGACGCTGCCTAAGAAGCATGGAACGTGAATGGTGAATCAGGGCATAACACAAAAATTATCTACATCACCGTACATTGCGTCTATAGGGTTGCTGCACATACCTCGAAGTCATCCACACATTTATAGAAAACTGGATGGTGTTTCCTTCATTCACTTTGGGATTTGCTTCCACAATGTTATGATTCATAAACATCAATCTCGCTTTTTTTTAAAATCATTGTCATTGAAAGAAGGGGGCAAATGTATTCGGGCACCAAGTCGTACCAACCCGGTATATAATGTTCTTGCGGAAGATGATATTTGTAATGACTGTTGTCTCCTTTTATTTTCCTTTGCGAATTTCCTATCACTCACTGTACAATGACAGCGCTATCAGACAAAGGTTACAATTCTCGCCCCTGCTCGTAAATATGTTGCAACATCATTGAGCCATTCATATCCAATCACTGAAATATTTCCTTCCATCGACATCACTCCGACGCTCGGCCCAGTAGGCGAAAGCACACCGCGGAGGTTATCTCAATGCGCACAAAGTAAAATAGTTAACTGCTCCAAAGACGTCCTCGTGTACGCTTGGCGCTAGCCAAGTCGTAACTTACTTCCGTCCCCGTCGGAGGGAACCAAGTGGCACGCGTCTCCTGTCCACGGTACTCAACAACCTCGGTAAAGCAGCTTCCTTCTGTGGGCGAGCCCACGACATTTATGGCCGTGCTAACATATGTGGCCTGGTGGCTTCGCGGTTAACAAGTGTGTCAGCCGAGTTTTATGCGCCCCGAGATAAAGGGAGCGACAAAAGTGCACTCGGCTTCTGAGAGGCCGACAAAGGCTAGAGGCCAATTGGCTTTCTAACACCTCCTCTCCCCTTCCCCCTTTTCCATTTCTTTTTTTTTTTTTCTTTCTTAGAGGTAAGCAACTTCAGTGCAAGACGACGACAAACGGGCTGATTTCTTGCCTCAAGTGCAGCGATGGCTATAGCACCTCCCCGTAGCACTTGCGAGAAAAGGAGAGAACTTGGTGTACATTGCGGGGGCCCGCCGCGCGGTTCCGTAATATATGGCTGCGCGGCGCAAGGTCTCTTAAGCTCACTTTACTTCGCAACATTCGAGCCGTTTAGGAGGGGGAGAGAGTGGCGCGAACACTTGGAGTCTCGCCGCGTGGGCTTCTGCGCGGGACCCTGCGCAGAAGCCTCTACCCAGACCGTAGCCAAGGGCGGGAGTCGTGGAGCTGAAAGACATAAAGAGAGAGAAGCAAAGAAACAGCAATTGGTTACTATAGCGCGAGGAAGCAAATGGCCGAAAACGCCGGAGGCGATAAGCTTTGTGCGTGTGTCCCGCCTTGGACTCCCGGAGCGCGCGACGCAATGCTTTAGCGAAGCTTGCCTCCGAGAGGGTCGTCTGAAAGAGGGGAGGGCTGGTTGCGCTCTTAACGCACAGCGCGATAGCTCGTAAAACGGCTACAAATCGGTACTCGCAGTATATGGTCGCATGTGTGTTGGTGGGTAAATAAATTTCGGGCGCGCCCCTCCCCGCCACCGCGCGCGGCAGCGAGAGCCCTCGGACCGCAATTTATGGGCCGCAGTAAAATTCGACTCCCCGTCGGCACTTGTGGACAGGTGGGTGCGAGAAGTATAAAGTAAAGTAGAGAACGTCGCTTCGTTATCGCCGAGTCCCGTTCCTTGTAAGCACTTACACCTCTCAGCCCCTTCGTCCCCCCCCCCCCCCCTTTTCTATATTTTTTGTGACGCCTTCTTTTCTTGGCGTAATGCTTACACATGGGCGTGTATATTACAGGAGGGGTCGGCTACTGGGCATTTTACACACACCCCTCTCCTTACTGAGCACGCGTTTGGGGCTAATAAACGTCTGTCGTGGGAAAGTGCCTGTATACGCCTGCGTAGTCCACCTCACGGGAATATTGGAGCGACGAATCGGCTTTGCCGTTGCTTCTTTAAAAAAACGACCATCGCCTGCGCCTTCCGTTTCTTCAGTGCGCATTTAACGCTGTTGTGGGTACGTGCTCATCGGCTCTTGTCAGCTTACATTTACTGCACCCTTTTGATAATTTAGTCAAGTTCCCCGTTTTGTGGTTGTTATTTGTTTTCCCTTACTATTCTTAGGTCTCTTCGAAAGATGTACTTTTGGTTTGTGGTATCTTGTCAGTTTGTGGCTCGCTACCTCATATTGGAATCAGCCAAGACTGACGCTTTTTTTTTTTGTAAGCGTTATCATTTCTATGAGTTTTTCTTTTTCTTTTTTCACTGACCTATCGTTTGTATGGGTTGGTGAGACTGTTATACAGCGATTCAGGCTATGCCAGACAATCAAGGGTGAACTCAAAAGCGGTCTGATTGTCGTCAGAATGCCTTCGCTTTGTTATCATATCTAGCAGACGTCATCATTGCCGATGAGTGGAAGACATGCTTTACGACCGAGAGCTCGCAGTGTGTTCGTGGGACCGCTGACTGCCGTGACTCCCGTGCGGGTTATTCCGACGTGCTCAATTACGGACTGCGATTTCAGTCGCGCATATATATAGCTCTAACTATTCGAATGGTCGTTCGGAATGTTTCAAATGGCGCGGAAGCAAATATCGTCGACGCTTCTCTGATTACCATAGGTCATCGGCAGCAGCCACTGTGTCCCGCGCCAATCGTCACGTATGTGTGCTGTCACGTGGGACCTGTCCTCGCCACTTCCCCTCCGGGTGTTCTCACTTTCATTTTGTACGGCCTACCGAAAAATCACAAGCAAGAAAAGCACGTCCATCCACGTACTCGCTATAGTACAGAGCATCATAAGCAGCAGCGCGGAAGCATTTTGGGGCGCGACCAAGTTTGCGACAACAGGGGCAAAATTATTGGACGACGGCCGCTGGCCAATGGGAGACAGTGTTTCCACACGGCGCCCATGGGAACGGAACGGCCGAACCAAAGCCAAGACATACAAAGCATTGCAAAATAATAAAAATGCAAAAAAAAACCAAACGATCGGCGACCAGATTTGGCTGGTGCATAGCGTCACCCTCGCCCGTAGGCCGGTGCGAGGGCTATGTACCACCTTGGCCCGTTCGGGAGGACCCGCTCCTCGTTTTATACCTGGACGCCGCTGGCGCCAAGTTCGCTTCGCTCTTGTCTCTAGGCTTTCCTTCTTTCCGAACCATTAAGTGCCATCTCGTAAGCTGGCGGCCTCTACGGACGGTATTCGGAGCTACAGGAGCCTCCACACGTCAGAATCACTCAGGCGAAGCTTGCGGAACACGACCCAGCCTTTTTTCGTGTGTATGCGTGGCTTCGGAATGCTTCCGTGCATGAAACATTTCATGATCGCTACACGAATAACTTTTTGAAGCGAAAACTCGCTTGCTTCGGCTTCGTACGCGCAAAACTTGGAGTCAGCGATCGTAGAGAAGTGTTCCATCTAAGGTGTGCCTATTACGCGTGGGTTTGTACGGGTCGTTTTACCGTAACTAGTGTTCTCTCGGTTGCGGGCTTGTTTTGTGATCAGCCGTTTCTGATGTGGCTATTAGATGCATCGAAGTGACTCATGATATCACATCGTCAGGATTAATTTTTTTTTATCCTGGATATGAACGCCAGACCGTGATTAACTGGCTCTAGCGTTGGACTACGGATCACGTACATCAAGGTCCAATACCCGGCAAGAAGGGACGAAACAGTGAGGAGGCAGCGTTGCGCAATGAGACAACTACAAAGACATTTACAGAGCCAGACTTATTTCTCCCAGGCACAGACGAAAGAATGGTATGACAAAAGATACGAATACTATTTGTGAGGCACGCAAGAAAGAAATATGCACACTTGAGTATATGCTGTGGAACACTATATCGGTCACTTGGCCTTGGCATTTCCCGAGAACAGTTTACAGGGATGATCAAGTCCCTAGACCCAATCCCCCAAGTTCTGGCTCCACTACACCTATGAGAGGGCTATAGGAGGCTTGACTTCCCGGTAGCGACGTGGGATTAGCCAAGCAGGTGGCAGCACCGTGTACATAGTCTAAACAACGTTATGTCCATTCATTTATCTTTTAAGTAACATCACGCACGCACAGTGGCGTAGCCAGAGGGTGGCAAACCTTGCTCATGCATCCCCCCGTCATGACTGCCGCCCCCCTCTCCGGAATCAAAGAGGTGTCCCTCCGTAAAAAAAAGTCTATCTATATACGCCCCTGGACACGCACTCGCCGAGCTTCGCTTTCTCCCAGCTTTTCTTCAGACTTGGTGCCTTTAGGTTGTATACGAGAGTCTATTGGTCAGCTGCCAGGTCGTAATAAGTTCACGCGCCACGTGACGCCACACAGGCTCATAAAGAGTGTGCCACACTCGCTGCCATGGCTACTGGTGGCGCTGACTGACACTCCCGCGTTGAAATTCACATATATACCGAATAAAGTGGCTGGGAGGATAGCCGCCGTGGAAGCTCGGTGGTAGAGCATCGAACGCGTTATTCTAAGGTCGCAGATGCGGTTTCTACCCTTGGCAAGTTATCTTTTTATCCACTTTTATTTCGTCGCATTTATACATTACCATTAGGTCTAATAACTTCCCCCATACTTTTTTTGCATGAGTGTCTGTTAGATCTCTTTAGTATTGTGTCTAACGAGAAAAAAACGAACCTTAAATATACACTTCCTTCCTTCACACACACACACGCCCCCGCCCTTCCACATATATATAAATGAATAAATAAATATATATATATATATATATATATATATGTGTGTGTGTGTGTGTGTGTGTTAGAGAGAGAGAGAGAGAGCAAAATTAACTGAACAAAGCGTTCGTTCAAGTAGGCTACTCCACAAGCAGCATACAGTGAAGGGAAAGCGCACTTGTGTAGTTTTTTCTCTATATATTTATATTAATGTTTGCTGGCAAACCCTCGCACGCTTGAAACAGAGACCACAGTTATGAAAGACGGTTCACGTCGTCATGCACGAAGATAGATCTTAGTTCCGAGAATGGCGTTCAGCCTATTACACCTCGAGAACGTTTTTTACCCCTTGTTTCCTCATTCTTATTGCAGGGCGCAAATGACTCTGGTGGTTGGCACGCAAGTGGTAATTATACACGATGACATAAAGCTCATTCTCATCCTTGAGACATTGTGCTTAAGCAACGGTCAAGGTCAGCAGTGGTCCAGATATGTTGTTGGACGAGATAATTAAGCCAAAAAAAGGTAATTAATACAACGGGCTACGAAGCAAGTGACAGTGAAACCAAGAGAAACAAAGAAAACAATATATGTAGTTTTTAACTGTAGTGTAATAATCATGGCGTCAAGAGAGATGTCTCAAGCGGATAAAAAAAAAGCAACTTGTGGCTGGCAGGGCCCTCGGCGCTCACCTACATTCTACGGATCTAGGAACCGGGAGCGAAGTTTTCAGCACCGGACAGACTGCTTTGTTAGTGCTGATTTCTGCACCTATTGTTACAATGACTATCGCCTATAACAAACTGAACTATAGTTACAATGCTGTTTCGGGGTAAAAAGGTTCTACGGTATTTTCGACATTTCCGTAAGCACTTCACATAACGATTATGAAGACATTAATATACTAAATGGGACTGGAAGCAGGTAAACGCGATGTACTGAAGGCTAATTGTTAGGTGCTTTTAAGTTAATATTGATGCGGCTACTCTGGGAAGAATTGAGTATGAAAATGGTCGGAGGGCATCTCAGCAACAAGTGATTTGCTCATATTGTTGCCCTGTTAAACCTCGCCGAAAGTGACTTGCAACATATCACTGAGGACATTATCTTGCGTGGTCTATAGAAGCAGATTGTAAGCTTAATATGCAGAATGTCAGAATGATGTTTAATAGAGCGCATCAAAAGAATTACTCTTCATCATTTTTATCTATCTCCAGGATGTTAGCTATCGTATGTTTATTGAGGCTAATTATTTAGTTGGAAGACATTTTGATGATCACTAGAAAAGAAATGTGTGGAGCAATAGAAAGGATTATCCGCCTATGATAGGTTGCCAGTTCCTGCCAAACTATGACTGCTATAGTCATAGTTTGGCTATGACTATAGCACTGCTATGACCCCCTCTTTCCTCCACAAAACAAACAATGTAAAAAAGAAAATAAGTGCCGTTGTGCTGGTGCTACCATTATTTAGTAGTAATTTAGATGTCAATAAAAAAAATAGACCGCGATACACCAGGTACAGACAAATTGAGACTTGACGTTAGCGTAGAGGATCGATGTGGTATGTAATTGAGGGAATATTGATTATCTCTTTTGCAATATACCGAACGCGACTGACCGTAGCTGCTGCTGTTACATTTTCATCGTAACTATCATCCATCACAGCAATGAGTTGTAGGGGCCTATTGTCAATCCATACAGAGGCAATCCGTACGCGTTTTATGTATCAAAACACTCTTTCGTACTACTGCAGACTTGACTAAATATAGCGGTACGACACGTCTGCAGCACTGATAATATCTATGCCGGACATATAAATAACAGACATTGTAAGAAATTCTCTATTGCAAACTTATAGGCGGCATACATTCCCTTCATATTGATGTCTTAGGCGCCTAGCACAACGTGATAAGAAAGGAACTGATAACAGGGCCCTAAAGTGTAGTACTGTAAGCATTCATTAGGGCGGTATCCTCAGATGCCTCATCAAACATGAGAAGTGAATGTCGGAGTTTGCGTAGTCGGCAGCGCTGACACGAAGGATGCCAAAATCATCGCGTGATGACGTCACCTTGTGACGTAATCTTGATGGTGCCGACAGATTTCGGGGATGGGATGAGTGATTCAATTGACCTATGACAGAAAAAAAACAAGCAAGAGGTGGCTTTTCTCTTCGAGTCGTAGTACGCGAATGCATGCATTAGGAATAGCCTTTCTTTCTTTCTTTTTCGAAGAGCAGAGCTGTTCGAGATTTGCTGCGCGTCGTCGATAGAAAAATTATCATCATCAATAACCGGCATGCTCTCAATCACCGGCCATGTCGCTAAGAAACAATCTACCGACCAACCAAACAACCACTGGGTATACAGGTGGTTAGCAAGGTAAGTTCACCATATGTCAGGTATACTCTGACAGGCGTTCAGAGAGGCTGACCTCGTGTCCACAACAGAAATTAGCCCACAGAAATCGGGCAAATTTATGTGGCAATGGGCCACAAAAATTTGCTCAATTTCTGTGGTCCGTTGCTATAGGATAGAGCAAGCACTGTTATAGTATAGTATAGCTACGGGAGGAAAAGAGGCAGGTGAGAGGGTAAAAGCCTAGCCTTGTCAGTAGCAGTTATAGGTGTAAAGCAGCTCTTCTGTGACCCATCCTTGCCCGATTCGGTCCAAGCTGTGCTAATTTTTAAATCAATTTCCCTCGATGGAGGCAGCTCCTGCATACTCAAATACAGGCAATAGGTCATGACGGCGAGAAAAAATGCTTAACGAACATTATTTTGCAAGCGATGATATTTTCGGGGCTTGCGTCATAATGTGCAAATAAAATTAATGAAATAAAGAGCTACACCTGCTTGTCGTCTGTTTTGAAAACGAGTCTACTCTATTTACGTGATAGTTCAGTGACGTCAAAATTGCATACCAGTGTCACCCTTAATTACCCCCCCCCCCTTCTCTTTCTCTCATTTATGGGAACACTCGTAAAGCTGTGTTCTCTTTTGGCTAGCAAGACAAAAGAAAAAAAGCAAGGACAGCGTTGTATATGAATTTCGTGGATTGGTTTGAAACTTTATGATTCTTTCCTGAACACTATTAAGTATGAAAAATTGAACGTTACTGGAGGCCTGCAGTAGACCACGATCATGTTTCATTGATAGCTATTAGACAACTACGTATCTCGTTTTATTCGGTACTTTAGGTTCAGTCCTATGATCGGGCAACATATACTAAAAACTCGCCCGGTCCTTTCTGCTATCAACTTGATGCACTCAAGGGCAAATCCCTCTTCTTCTTTTTCTTCTTATTCGATTGATTGATTGATATGTGGGGTTTAACGTACCAAAACCACTATATGATTACGAGAGACGCCGTAGTGAAGGGCTCCGGAAATTTAGACCACCTGGGGTTTTTTATGCACCCAAATCTGAGCACACAGGCCTACAACATTTCCGCCTCCATCGGAAATGCAGCCGCCGCAGCCGGGATTCGAACCCGCGCCCTGCGGGTCAGCAGCCGAGTACCTTAGCCACTAGACCACCGCGGCGGGGTCTTATTCGATGTATTGATCCTCCAACGCACCCTTCCAAAAGCTTTCATGCATCTCACCTTCTCTTGCACTGTCTACATTCGCCCCACATTACACCAAGCGGAGATGTTAGGTCATGACGTCATTATGACGACACTTTATGTGACGTTGTGATTACGTCACACATTGAGGTCACCATGCTATGATGTTTTTTTTTGCATCACTCACATTGCCGCCTCGAACAGCGGTCGCCGATGGTAAGTTTTCGTATTCAGTCAGAGACCTAAGTCTTCAGCTTTTAAAATGTTTTTTGTTAGTTTGGTGTTATGATTTTATTGTTTTCAGGATATGATCATCAGCTGTTCTGGTCATCGTTCGTGGGAGACATATTGAGGTACTAGAGTATAAACGAGAGAAGTGCTCTTGCACGAGCTGTGAAGTTGTCCAGTAGTATCTGTTGTGATACAAGGTTGTTATCTTCACCACGCCTTGCCTATATATCTTACAGATGCGCACAGTGTGACTGTTGCTATACCTTCAATACGTTATACATGCGAATATGAAATCGCCATATCACGTCTTTTCACTGTTGAACAATGTGCATACCTTTTTTTTTTCTCCTTTTTTTCACCTTGTGTCACTATCCCGCTTACCTGCTCTGTTGCCGCTGTAGTTACTAGAGCTTTATGTAGATTACATGCATTATAAGTCAACGGGGACCTGTAGTACATTCCTATCGCTTATTTTCATTTTCTTCTATAAATTAATGAAAGAATGAATGAGAAAATAGGAGTTGCGCTCTATACTTTTACCCCTCTGTAATTTCCACTTCAATTTATTATGTACATTTACCGGCTCCAGCGAAATGCTTCAGCATGAATATAGAGGTGACAACTTGATAAATGTGTCGGTGGCGCTAGCCTAAATTCGAAAATACGAACTGCAGTGACATCGATTTCCAACTTTTGCAGTGAGGAATTGCTGAGCTCGGTCATCGAATAGAGGTGGTCACCCAGCCGATGGTCATCAAGTGGCTCGCCACAGCGAGGTCCGGCAGCACGTGCCAGCCGACGGGTCGGTGGGGGACGGTCGAGCTTAGACGTCCCTCATCGACGCATTCCCGGGACGTTTATTTGTGTTTAAGGGGCCCAACCCCCGGCGGAGGCCGCCTTGTTTCGGCCTGCGGCTCTCTTCGAGCCGCGGCTCGTGATTAATGGGCTGCCTCGCTGAGTCACCTCAGCTCGCGCCTGACCAGAGGGATTTCGGCGCTGTAGCGCCTCGCATCAGAGCGCGCGCATGATAAAGGCACCGGCGCTGCCGACTGACCAGTCGCCGGCCGAGGCGTCTTTGTGCCCGCGACCCGGCTGCAGCGCGCTGTGGCTCCTTGCTACACTCGGCTCATTGCGACCTCCTGCCCCTTCCTCCGGGGGTCTCCAGCATCACCCGCGCGTCCCTTTAGGTTGCTGTCCAACTCGCGCGATCCGTTGTTTGTTTCCTGGAGGCAATAAATTGTACCTTTGTGAGCGAGTCGCCTGAGGTTGTGGGCAGGGGGTTGCAGAGTTGGGGGGTCGCTAGAGTCACTCAGCTAACCATCGCTATGGAAGGCAAGACCAGTAGCTCTGCACGAGGTAACGGGGGTGGAGGTGGGGGTTACACCAGCCAGGAAATGAGCGTCTGCTGCTGGACGCGTGTCTCGTGCATCCGCTCGACTGGAGGCGAAACTCGGGGCGTCGTGATTGGTAAACAGGCAAACACGTATACACAGCATCGATCTGCTTCGTTTGGTGTTTGTGCAGCGTGGCGAGTCATGGGTGACGCGCGCGTGGCTGCATGTCCCCCCCGCTGGCGAGCGTCCCCGTTGAAGTATGAGGCACATCGCCTTCCTATCGCGGTGTTCACACAGATGGTCCGTGAGGCGATAGTGGCCCGCTTATGACCCCTTGTAATCATGGGTGTAAGAGGCGCTAAACGAAGATTAACGCGCTTTGCGGCTTCCGAAAGATGAAGGTCCTGCGATGCATACAGCGGGCGAGGCGGGCTCTCAATAATACATGTGCATGAGCGAATGCGTAACCGTTTCAGCCAGAAGGGTTGTTAGACAATTTTGTATGTTATTAATGTTGAACATGTAGAGGGTCAAGACGCAGCTTGCATTGTCTATTTGTTCGCGTGGTGCTTTATTTTTACGTGCATATTATACTGTGTCATTAGAGATGAAACTGACTGTATACACTGGCTCTGCCAAGGGGCTATATGTGTATCCTTGGTGTAACGTACGTCGTCGCATCATTTGCAGTGTTTCGTTCAATGAAAAATGGCATGCAATCACTGGTTCCTTCGTAGAGCTATCATCTAATGTGATAAATGGTAATGGGTGTCCACTTCAAGGTCACTAGGAGAGAAGAAGGACAGTGCCATTTCGTGACACGGGCAGGATAGACATATATGACTCAGGCTCATCGTGAAAAACGTGGCTTATTGTCGATGACATTGTTTGAGGACATTTTGCTTTGCATTATCGTCCAGCTTGTTCCCAGCATAGTTTCAAGTGTTGTTTGCTTGTTTGCGTGTCAAAAGTGTAGCACAAAGAATAGGAGGGCCTAAATCCGCAACGGCGAATGGGTTATACGAGGTCAAAGACATGCACCTCCGTACGAAAGGGGTGCAGCTTCCTGCCTTCATCGACCATTGTCGCATTCCACCTGGGTTGCAAGAGATAAATCTTTTCTCCGAGGCCTCCAACCAACTGCGGTAGCAGCGACAGAAGGCGAATGCGCGTCATATTTCTGAGGGGGAGCGAAAGAGTGAAAAATGTGCCAGTTTCTGCCCACAATCGAGTCCACCCTCCCACGCCATCCGCAAGAAAGAGCGTCTCACAATCCGCTGCATATTATAGGAACCGCCATATCTCATCGCCCAGCCTTTCTAGCCTTCGCGACACTGTATACGTCGCGTGTGGAGAAGAAGGGAACGTATACGCGACATGCTGGGAGCAGACGCAGAAACGCATACGGGTGTTTCGTCAAAAAACACCTATTCTTCCAAGATGTCTGCGAAGTGTGAACGAAAAAAGAAGTGTCCAAAAGTCAACCAAGCACAAGGAAACCAGAAGGTCTCCATGGACCTTGCAGGTCATCGTTTCGGGTGAGAAGGAACCGTTCGACAGCCTGAAAGGAGCGGCATGTTTGCGCTTCGGCCGGGCTTTCTGCTGTGCAACTGAGAAAAGGCAAGCAAGAAAAAAAGGGGTGAGCGTGTGTTTCGCGCGCGACTCGCGACCGCCTCTACGCCGAACCGGTCCCGACATCTGCGGAAGTCTGTCGGGGTTCCGGGGTCCGCGTCTGGCAGACCTGCACCGGATGGCGCAGGGCGGTACCCGGAGAAACACGGCGTGGACGCGTGACCAAACGCGATGCGACGTGCCTTATCGGTCCAGTTGGTGCTACTTCGGGAAATCCCTGCTGTCTTCATCTGCGGCCTCGGCTGTAGCAGTGATGGGGCTCTACCGAGTTGACAGGGCGTCTTGGTCACGTGCGACAATTGCGCCTCCCCGCTGGTCACACCCACGAGCCCACTCCCCGTGGCTGAAACGCGGGACTACGAACGTGACGTCGGAGTCAGTCGAGTACTTTACCGAGTCCAGGTGGGTGTGATGTTATCTTTCATCTGCAAGCTTCGCCTTGGCAAAGAAGAATCGTCCAGCTGCATGTCGCGAGAATAGCGTGATTGAAATGTCTCCTGTCAGCGTTGGTGAGTTCTTTGTTTCATGGACGCGAGTAAAAAACTTCATAGCGGGTCGCAAATACTTACTACATGCTTGCACTAATGGTCTTTTAAAATTGAGTTTGTTTTGTTTGTTATCTTTGGTCAAGGTACCAAATGGAAAATGAGGCTGCGTTGCTGAGCGGACCAGATTTTTCGTTTTCCAAGCATTTGGCTGTAGAAGCCTATTTTCTGTCATTCAAGATCTGTCAGTAACTTGTGCTCCGTCGGGTAAAACACTCCGGGTGGGTGTGTGCCGCAGGAATTAGAAAAAGCCTCGCTACCGAGTGCAGCAAACGAGAGCGGTAAATGAAAACTTCGCTCGGTGAAGGGGAGCACGTAAAACACGTGGGACAGAGAGAGAGAGAGAGAGAAATATAAAAAAATAAAAAAGTGACAATTGAGAGTGAGAAATAAAGCGGCAGAAAAAAAGAGGACGAGAAAAGCAGAGCGAATTAAGACATGAAAAGACGTAAAAGCTGAGAAAGATTTCGAAAAATATAGAAACAAACACGCGAAAGCGATGAAAAAACAAAACAAGGCAAGACAGAAAGATAAAGAAGCTGACAGAAAGAGAGATATAAAGCAGAGAAAGACGTAAAAAGAGATACAAGCATACAGACGTGAAAAGAAGATAGCAATAACACAGCAAAAGAGAAAGAAAAAGAAAGATGGAAATAAGGAAACACAAGGAAGAGAGAAAGAGAAGCAGAGAAAGAAAGGGAAGATAGAGAAATAAAGATAGAAACAGCGATAATTAGAAATAAATGAATAGAACGAAACAAATATAAAACAAGAATGCAAGAAACAAACTGGAAAAGCAAGAAAGAGAATACAAACAAAAATAAAATAAAGCAAGATGAAAAACGCCACCAAGCTCCACTATTCCTTCAGGCTTGGTACCGCTATCGCGAGGCTGCCATAGCTTTTGAACCTTTTCGAACGCCTGTGACTAGTCCAGTCTCTCTGTCTGTCTTCTTCATTATTCCACTCCCCTATCCCTTTTAACCCAACGCAGAGTACACAACCGGACTTTCTGCCTCGTCAACCTTTCTGTCTTGTGCTTTTGTACTTCTCCCTGTCGTATTTTTTGTTTTTAATATTTATCGTTATGAGTACCCGCCGCAACCGCCTTGGGCGTTATCGCAGGGAGCAAACCATCTGCGCACTGCCGTGAATAGACAATTATGAAACAACATCATATAAACAGCCGTAGGAATATCGTATATACGCGAATAACTATAAAAGGGGAAGACAACATAATTTATACTAAGCATAACAGGTCTCATTACATATATTTAAATGCGATGCATAAAGCAAGACTTCTTGTAACCTATAAGAACAAAATTTTCGGGTTTGATGTATAGACACCGAGGGCTTGAGGATGTTGACAAGTGAAATGTCATTAAGGATAGGCTATTTGGTATACTATCTGTGCGTGCTGCTGTAGTTGCGTATGATACCGCGGTCGTTCTCCTGCCGGAACCACTTGATGACAGTTGCTAGAGTCATATATTACTCGAGTCCATATAATAGTTTTGTTTTGACAAATCAATCTCCTTCGCATCAGTCAAATGAGGACAGACTAAACAACCGCAATGCGATTCTCGAGTAAGTTCGTAAAAATGTACGAACACACGAAAAAAAAGGTGGGGGGGGGGGGGAGCAATGACGCCTAATTGGCGTTACCAGCCCCGCCGCGGTGGTCCAGTGGCTAAGGTACTCGGCTGCTGACCCGCAGGGCACGGGTTCGTATCCCGGCTGCGGCGGCTGCGTTTCCGATGGAGGCGGAAATGTTGTAGGCCCGTGTGCTGAGATTTTGGTGCACGTTAAAGAACCCCAGGTGGTCTAAATTTCCGGAGCCCTCCACTACGGCGTCTCTCATAATCATATGGTGGTTTTGGGATGTTAAACCCCACATATCAATCAAATCAATTGGCGTTACCAAGTTCAAAGGCAATAAAAGGAATTCTTACGTGCCTAAGTTGGGCCAGTGCAGGTGACTTTTTTGTGCATGACTGCAGTGTTTCGGTAATGACACTACATGAGTGTGAATGATCAGCCAGATTGATATCACGCAAGAAATATTCGGGTCCGCCGCTGTGATCTATTGGTTACGATGCTTGGCTGCTGGTGCGAAGATAGCGCGTTCGATCCCAACAGCGGTGGTCGCACTTCGATAGCGGCGACATGTTAATGGTCGGTGTACTATGCGATGTCAGTGAGTACGTTGAAGAACACCAGATAGTAGAAATTTTCGGAGCCATTCACTGCGGCGTTCCTCGTACTCATATCGTGGTATTGGGCACGCAAAAACCTTGATATCAGTGTTGCAACAGATATTATCTGTCCCATGTTTCAGTTTCTTACTGCGTTTCTAAAATAATGCTATAGTTGTCCGTACCTTTCAGTGCTATATCTGTACGTTAACCACCGTATTCTAGAACGTTCCTTCACTCAATGCTTCACCTTGACTTGAAAAAGTCGATAGGAGCGCCGTCTTTTGGCAGACCAAGTCACTGCATATCGGCAATATGCTGCAGCGATTCTTGAGAAGCGCAGTGTCAATTTCAGTCGAGCAGCGAGGCAGTGCTCCGCCCAGTCAATTGAAGGGCGGAATTCGAGTCGAGGAGCGTTTCTGAATACGGGGGTAAATCCTAATTCAATGAAAGCAACACTCAAGATCTCGACTCGCAAGTGAGAATCGGCACAGGTTTTAGCGACATGACTCTACAAGCAGCTTTTATCTCTTTAGTCGTGTTACTTACTTTTCTTCGCTTAGAAATCCACCATTACAAGGACTGTGATTGCGATTGTGCGTATAGTACGACTTTTTGTACACCATGTGTTAATTGTACTTTCGTGCGTGTCGCGTTATATACCCACCTGCGCGAGGGACTTCCGCGAATGGAGTATATTCTGTGAACCTGAATGCACGCAGGTCCGCTTCGGTCTTTTCTTACGCAACTAGCAAGCATTGTTCGCGACTTCATAAATGTAGTTCTTTCAACGCGTACGAACACGGGTAAAGTTGTAAAGCGGCCCACTCATCGCCATTTTCATCTCGCGAGGTGTCACAAAAGTGTATAGACGCCCAACGTCTTTTGCTGGTGCATGTGGATGTAGCGAGCCAGTTGAGAGATATATATTGCGACCAGGCACTTTACAGCACATGCCTATTGCGCATGACCGCATAAGCTTTGTGAACGGGCTCCGCTCCTGACTTCTTTTCAAGAAAACCAGCTTCTCCCCGCAAGCTCGGTCTTTTGAGTTCATCCTTCCTTCGTTTTTTTCTTACTTACTTTTTTGTGTAGATCCGAGCTTTCGTCACCTTCATTGTTCGCGTGATTCGTGTGGTTTTGAACAGTTGTAATTTCGTGTCTCTTTGGCGCAAGAAGCAGTCTAGCAACGAGCCTGAGTACGTATGTAGGGGTGGTCCGCTCATGGACCACCTTATACAGCATATACTAGTTCTAGTACATTGTAACGACGCTGTTCCCCTCGCATTGGGGGAGGAGGATAAGCGAGCGTCACTAAGCGGTCACGAAGGGAAATATTCAGTTTAATGGTTGATAACTACGAAGGAAACAGTGTCGTCACTGAGGGTGCTTTCTAAGGGAATGGTAGATGCGCTTCTTGGTGCGTCAGCTTCGGTTACACCGGCTAAATTGGCGAGATCTCGTCGCTCCGCGCTGATTACCAATGGTCGCCTTCAGGAAATTTTAAAGTAGCTATGGATTATTCGCAGGAAGGACATGAACTCGTCCATTGGACTCGGTCGACTATTTCAACTGGTTAAAAAGTTATATGCTTTAATTTCTATAATTACTGTCGTAACTAATCTTCGTATGCATCTGAAGACGCTTTTTTTACAGTAAAGAGAACACCGGAGGTCGCACGCACATGCCTCCTTTCTGTATATTCAAAATAACATTGGACCTATTTCTCGAAACACCCTGTGTGAGAATGCACATTTCGGCATAATAGGGAACAACAGGTGAGGAACAAAACGTCCCGTTTAAAGCGTCGTGCTATATATGGTAAAAAACTCGTCCCGCATATTAGCTAGCAAAGGTCATCATCATCCGGCACGCGCTTTCTTCGTCCTTTCTTTTTTTTTTTCATCGCCTTCCACTACATCCTCTTCTGCGTCACTTCCAGAATATGTGCACCGATATTTCCAGCGTGAGGTGAAATAACTCTGATGGAGGAGATAACTAGATAAAGTGAGAGAGAGAAGGAAAGAAACGCGAGGATGATGATCCCACTCTTCCTCCTCTCTGGGCTCATTCTCTGCTTTAAAGAATGAGTGGTAAATGAGCACAGAGAGAGATAAATAAAATAAAATAGAGGAGGAAAGAGGCAAATACATTGAATGACACGAATTAGCTCTTTAGTTACAGCACGAGAACGGTTGTTTTTCATGTGTATGGGGAAGATCGTTTTTGCCAGTTTTAAAACTACTCCAGCACGCTTCGGAGCATACCAAACTTTGCATAATGGAATGCTCTTTCAAAAAAAAAAATACGTGTTGTAGAGCTACAAAAATATTTTAGAATGAATAAAAATGTGAAAAGTGTGAAATTTTTCGTCCCCAGCTGGTAAACACTGGAATAATAAAACACTGTATACGCAAAAATATTCTAAACAAAAAAATTCAGAATATACATTTTGTAGATAAATGACCCAGGAACAGTATAAAGATGATTATTGTTGTACAAAATGTTTCTCTTCACATGGACAAAGAAAATCAGAACCGAGGTGCTGCTTCATTGCGCATGCTATGCGGGGAAGTATTGGATGTTTTTTTTTTGTGTGTGAGACACAAGTGTCTCGCACACTCTTCTCAGTAAATTTTCGTTGCATTGCGATAAGAGCCTCCAGGTATTTGAATATAGATGAATACCCACGATGTGAATAATCCTTCCACAAATGAGGTGTCCAATGAACTTCGCTATTTCATCTCGCGTCACTCTTTCCATGAGCCTTCTCACTCCGCATAGGTTGGCGTTCCAATATATGCATCCATGCATAATGCTTAGGATCTTTGCGCATATCGTAATAAAGAAAAAGGAACATTATTGAGCGCAGTTCTAGAATGTTTCGCACTGCCCCGTAGTCAGGGCCGAAGTGTGCTCCGGGAGCCGTCTTCTCGTCAGGAGAAGCTCTGCAGCCAGCGCCACCACGCCGTGCGCTCACGCAACCTGAGTAGCTATATGATTATGCACAAATGTCAGAAGCTATACACACTTGCGGCGGGGTAGATAACTTGAGGATGTAAACAAAACAAACCTATGAACGGCCGCGGATGTTTCAGGCTGACGCAGAACATCGTCGACATCAAAGGAAGCTGAGGGGCTGTCATCCACGAAACCTCAACTCGTTTTCACTCAATTCAAGCGTAGCCGCGAGGCAGTTTCAAGCAGCGCACGTGTTCTGAAGCGCTGATGCGCGCGTGACGACGGCGTAATAGGAACGACTATTGACACTATATATGTGACCTTGTGTTTGATATAACGATACAAACATAACCAAACTGGCTGGAAACTGGGTGTGAGAGCCACCTGCACACTTTACGCATGCGGCGGACCTTGGGAAATATTTTTTATAGAATTAAGTTTTCCCGACTTCTAGCGATAGCTCTGTGTTGAATACTTGGCATAAATTTTCGACAATTATAACGGCTCAACTCGGTGAAATTGCGAAGCTAACACATCAATTCGATATTTGGCTTGCAAAGCTTGTTTTTATTACAGAACTTCGATGTTACTGTATCGTAATCCCGTGGGGAACGCACTTCTGTTAAGTTCGCCGACCTAGTGTATTTTTTCAACTACACACACATTGGTTCGTGCAAAAGTCTGGTAAACAATCGCTACGTTGCCTAAGTCAGCAAATTAAAAAAAATTCTGAAAGTTAAAGGCTGAACTAACTGCTAGACAGTGCTGGGTGGACGAGACAGACATTTTACAAGCCAACATCGATGGCCGAAAAGAGTGATCATCGGTCATCAATCGCCAGTGATCGATCGAATGCTAAAGTTTATTCGGTACCATTGTTACGTTGGGCATAACATAGCAATGCGTGGAAAAGAGACAGGTGAGAGGGCAAAAGCCTAGCCATGCCCAGGATCAGGTAGCTGCCCACCAGCTCTGTCGTGACGGAGGCTAGTGCGTCTTACAGCTAACTGGGCTAATCTTTTCAAGCAAACAGAATATTGCTTCATATGTTGGAGAATGACGCTTCTTATAATGTGAATATCTGCTTGCGTTCATGGGGCGTGGCACAAATATTTATATCGGAAGGGGTGGTTCTGAGCGGCCAATATGCGTGTTTGCGCGTGTGTACAAAATTAAACACGCACCGAACGAAAAAAAAAAATTCGGCAGGGGGCTGAGGTTGAACGCGTTTTCCTCCCACTTTCATAGCTACGCCATTGTTATGTACTCGTCTCACGACTTTTCTATCTGCTTCTTCATTCATAAAATAAGCTGCTTAGTAATGAGAAAAAATTGCGGTGATGTGTTTATGTATAATAATAATAATAATAATAATAATAATAATAATAATAATAATAATAATAATAATAATAATAATAATAATAATAATAATAATAATAATAATAATAATAATAATAATAATAATAATAATAATAATAATAATAATAATAATAATAATAATAATAACCGTAGTAGCGTATCTATACAGACACATCATTAACTAGTTAAAAAAACATATACATTAACTCTGACATTAACATCAGGACTTCCAGCAGTATAATGTTGCGGTTTCGGCACGTTTTACCTCATATGGCATTATCAGGATTCTTATAATCTTTCGTTGACGTAACAATATGAAATAAAGAATAACGATCCCAACAGAACTATAGGGGTTGTTTGTAGTTTCTGATCAGTCTTGCACATACATACATACATACATACATACATACATACATACATACATACATACATACATACATACATACATACATACATACATACATACATACATACATACATACATACATACATACATACATACATACATACATACATACATACATACATACATACGTACGTACGTACATACGCACATAAAGCATTTGTATTAGTTGCACTAGTGCAGCTTCTTTTTTCTCGGGACACAAGCGCCATCTTCTGGAGTGGCCTTCAACTAGTGTGAACTCTTCTTAGAGCAAGGCCAAGCTGGCTCGTTTAAGGTTGTGTTTGCATGTCACTTTCACTAAATGTTAAGAATCCTGTACCAGGAAGCAGCCCACCTTTCAAAAAAAAAAAGAAAGGAAGCGTTAACGAGTCTGTTAACAGAGAAAGAGGCGCTCGTAGTTAGGAATGTCATTTCTTGAGCACCTTTGTCGCCTTTGTGTTTTCATTGCGTAATCTCAGCCAATCAGATTGGCTGAGTCACTATTTTCACTTTGCCTGCACTTCATTGATTCTACTTTAATTGGCAGCACTTTCTACTCACATTTTATCCTTATATCTGGCATGTGGTGTGAACCAGATCAAACTCCCCCTGTTCCGTTCTCACGTCTCTGTTGACGCTTCACCACAAACCGTATCTTTTTTTACAGCTCGGGAAACTGTTATCCAGGGCTGTGTGCTGTTGCGTGTTGTGCGCCAGAAAAGATATCCGTAGGTTATACGCCACTCTCTCTTGAACGCAAACGTGCTGACGTGGTTAGCCAAAGCAACGCCTGCTTCTGCAACGTATGTGTTTTTCCTCGTAGGTGGCACAGTCGAAAACGTGGCGCCTTTCCTGTATTCATCCTGCTCTCAGAAAACAACTATGATTTCGCGCTAGTGACTGCAAATCCCGCACGGGGCCACGTAAAAATGTGGGGCTGGAATAGAAGAGAGGTGAAAGAGGGTAAGAAGGATTGTGAGCTTAGACGGGTTAGACAACATACCAAGGGTCGCAGGCTTCTTTCCTGGCCAACCCAGGGTCACTTTTTGTTAGCGTCACGCATGTATATATTGCGCACTCACGAGATGAAAGCCATCGCGATGCTTGATGACACTTGACCGTGAGGTGGTCGGAGTCTTCGCGAAAAGGGGATTGCCAGAATTTCAGCCCATTAGACACGTACGGTCCATTATAGCGCGCGCGTGGGGCTTGTGTAATGAATCGGCGGTGTTTTCTTCGAGACGCATATAGTCTTACAACGCGACAGCGCACGATGCCGTTGCCAGTATAAGTCGTGGCTCGAGTCGTAGTTTATGCCTCGTTTCGTACTTCCGGCACGGTTCTAAGATTTGACGGGCTCCTTGAGAAACATTGTTCGGTGGTTCGTCAAAGGTAAGGGTGGGCTATAGGCGGTATGACATTGTGTGCGAGTCTACGGCAAGATTGATAATGATGACAAATAACTCGGTGCGTTTTCGACAAACATTAGCTGATGTGGGATGCTACAGGTGCCTGCAGCTGCAAAATAGAGGAACGTGGCTGATTGTGAGCGTCGGCCACGAATAAAACATTCTATCACTGTATGACGACATTTGCGGAGTTTTGTCGTGTGTACTGAGCTAATATCTCATTTTCTTTGTCTATCTTCACCCCTGGTGAAACGATAAAGATCGTGTTGGTGTGACGTTACGTAAAACCATTTCACCATTAAAAAAAATTGGCAGATCTTTCGTACTTTGGAAATCAATGTTATGCGAAGCATGCGGTGGAAGGTGACTGTGGTGTAATTTTTTTTTTTTTGAGTGAGACGTAAGGTAGTGAGGCTAAAATATCTAAAAATGCACGCACAGATATACATTAAACAGTCGCATATGTATTATATAACCAGTAGTTTACATTTGCGTAACGATGCTAACAGCAACGTGGATATTAGCAACACCAGAAGTGGTAAGCTGACATTGAAGCCCTGGTGCTCGCGAGGATAGTATCACTGCTACGTAAATCAACTTCAATGGATGGTCCAACTGCAATTAACGTTAACCCGGCGTGACGGCTGCGTCATAGGAGCTCATATGTAATGTTTACAAAATTAGATAGCTAGCGCTGCTACCACGATTGCCGTGTCACGAACATTGAGGTCTATTTGAGAAGTAGTTCCCAGACCTGGCGGGACTCTGCAGTGTGGTAAAATACTTGATTGTCGTGCAGATGGCTGGGGTTCGATTCCTGCTGGCAGCCCAACATTTATTCTTTGCATATGTCGGGTCAGCGCTGCCAATGTCAGCTTTTTCTTAACGCACACACGTTAAGATTACCCGTGTTATCAACTGTAAATAACATGTGGCACATACTAGCTCGCGGGTATGTGCCACACGTATGGCAGAAACGGTTTGATGACGTACGCGATGGAATTATGACAGTCATGTTGCGACCAGCGAGTCATACTCGCCAAACCATCTTGCCCTCCCATAATAAATTTGGTTTACCCCAGGTTATGGGGTTGACCACGAAAGCACCCAGACGTAGGCAGCTAGATAGATAGATAGATAGATAGATAGATAGATAGATAGATAGATAGATAGATAGATAGATAGATAGATAGATAGATAGATAGATAGATAGATAGATAGATAGATAGATAGATAGATAGATAGATAGATAGATAGACAGACAGACAGACAGACAGACAGACAGACAGACAGACAGACAGACAGACAGACAGACAGACAGACAGACAGACAGACAGACAGACAGACAGACACAGACGCGCAAAGAAATATTTCGCATTTAATATGCGTAGCGTACTTTTGTAGCTTTGGTATTCTCAATAACTTGTTATATTCGCTCGACGCGAGCCATCAGTAAAATCTAGGCTGAACCATTGTCGTTTGGGCATGGAAGCTTCACGGGTTGATCGTGACGTCGTTGGTATAAGGTAAGCCAACATGTCAACTATACGTGGAAATGGTACTTGCTATTCGGCGACGTATCCAACAGCCTGTCACGTAATGCTTCTATAGGGCAGGGCACCGAATCGCACAGAACGAATGTTTGCCGCTTCGCATTGTTGGCCACATACAATGTGACCGAAACGGTCAGTTACGTTCGACCATTGAAAACGATCTAGTGTTTTTTTTTTTTTTTCCTTTTGCGCCTTCCCGTCCCTCGCGGGCATCTTTGTCGCATTGTGTACCGTGTGCGGGACAGCATAAGGAGCTCAGAGCGCGGCCCACGTGGGCACCCAGCCCAATCCGCGCGTGTCCGTGCCGTTGGGAGGCGACGCGACTGACCCTCGGTCGTGGTCAGCTAACGGACAGCCGTCGCACATTTGTCATGAGAGCTACTGACGTGGCCGCTGCTGAAGCAGAGATAACCATCGCGTACGCTTGCGCGAACGGACGTGTGCCGCCCCGAGCTCGCTGCTTGCAGTTCGTGGAATCGAACGCCGTGGGCCACTCGTGGCTGTGGCCGGCTGCAGCCACGCTTTTCGCGTATCTTTCAGGCGCATCTCTCTCCCGTTCTCTCCTCGGGCCTGTGCAGTTAAAGGCTACGTACTACCATGGTCCTCGTAGTACAAACGTTTTCGTTCGAATATAGGAGAGCGGCTTTCTGATGAAGAAGAGTGGTGGCGCTGAGCATTATGTGATTTGCTCCCGAGAGTAAACGGTAAATGGTGATTTCTTTCTCAACGCATACGCACCCGACTATCGCCAGTTCCTTTACCTATTCACATCAGCTTTTACCGTTTTCGCAGCTGTTATTTCAAATGTTATTTTCGAAGGTATAACCTACACTCTTTGCTCACAGCTCACCGGCTTCCAATATGCAGCAACGTGATATGACTCACGTCATTTCGTTTCGCCTCACTCATATATAGCGGACAAATAGCCGTTATGGGTGCACAATTGGCGCAATACGTGTGACAGCTGTGTCGGGAGTCGTTCCCTTTTTGTTCTAAAGCCTTCCACTAATCTGTATGTACGTACAGACAAAATAAATATTACTACAATATTATTCATGTATAGAGTGTCAATGTGGATGCTTAAGGCAATGCCGTATACCTGCGATATGTCCGTCAGTTATACCTGACGGACAGGTTATACCTGAACGACATATTCGTCAGTGGCTTTTCTGCGCACTGGTATTATGAAGTGAACATCAGGAGTGAACCGCAGGAGTATATTCAGTGTAAGTGTAAGCACTAACTCCCTCAGCGCAGAGTGTCCAAGCCAAATAATCTCTATTTAACGTCCCTGCTTTTCAAGTTAACCCTTTCTGAAGCTCCATTATTTCCAAGACTTTCTCTCTAACCTATAAGCATAATGAAAGGTACTCGGGATACTACCCCAGCATATAATATACACGTTGTCTTTTCTTTGCGATGATTTTCAGAATATTGCACTTGCTCTGGCATACAAGTTACACAGACGTGCGAAGGGTATACATGGACCTTTCTACGCAGCTACGCTATCAGTGTGTCGTTGTGTTTCACCATTCCCGTAATTTCGTCTTGTTTTGAGTAAACGGCAACCTATTAACCATATATAGTTAATTTTACACTTGCACAACAGAAACAATAATTTGCATACGTAAGCACATATCTGGCAAAGAAGCAGATGAAACTTAGGCAGCACTGACGTTTGCACTGTATCTCAATGGGACGTCAAAGCTTTTCACAGAGTAATTACATATCTTGATAACTTTCTATTGGCAAGGAACCTCGAAAAAAGTATTCTAATAAGACCAATTTATGAAACATTGGCTTGTTCTGCGTGCAAAAGCCCCAAACAGTAAACAAGATTTTGAAGTTTATATAGTTCACCGATATCAATCCTGTAAGCATTGTGCTCAAACGCAAGAATTATAAATTTGGCTGTCGTTTGCTTCACTCAAAGGGAAACTTTTTTTTCTAAAATAACTCAACTGACGTTTTCATCTGCCACCGTACCGTAGTCTAAAATTACTTGATGCCTTATTTTTTAACATATCATCTTTCTATCGTATAAACCACGAAGGTATAGGCGTGCCTGGCTGCCCTTGAGTTTTCTCAGCTAACTTCATCCCATGGCACTCGATTTCGCGTCCTGGCTGCTGTGAAGAAAAAAAAAACAATCCATGTAAGTCAGCTAAAAGTCAGTGCCCCTTCCTCTGTTAGTCCTTTTCGGCTAGCCCTAAGAAAAAAATTAAAAGACGTCTTAAGACGTCAAGAGAGAGTTGACATGTCTATTCAAAAAGAGTTGTATATATATGTCAGAGTTGCATACGTGGCTAAACAAATAAAGAGAAAGAGGACTCTTTTTCTTTTTTTTCTTTTTGTTCATCGAGCGTAGCATCGCGGATACCACAGCCACGTCGCTATCCCGGCGGAGTCATCTCACTCGAAGAAGATGGAGCCCTTCCTCCTCCTCCTCCTCCCGGTATTGATCAGGCGGCAGGCTAATCGCTAATGCATTACGGAATTGCTCTTAAGCTGTTCCCCATCGCGCGGAGAGGCGAGAATCGGTCCCCTGAAAGGTAGCCCGCGGGAGATGGATGGCGCTGTAAGCCGCCGGCTGCAAGCAAACGCTCGCAAAGGACTGCAGCGGAGACGCGCCACCCTTCTCAGTCGATCGTCCCGAAGAGCGTCGGCAGCCGCGCCACTCTGGGGGAAACAGAGGGGAGTGTGCAAAGGGATCGCGTCAGAGCGCCGGATCGTATTGTTGTTGTGCGTACTGCGCTTGTCTGGCGCGGCGTGGAGACGTCGACGCCGACGTCTTGCGACGTTGACGAGCGCCGGCCGCCCTTGCGGTCGCCAGGGTTGATTGCGCGTGTGGTGAAAGGTTTTGGCAGTGGTGGGCTCTACAGTGCGTGTCTGTGGATTGATTGATTGACAGAAGAATTAATTGCACCCGCATTTCTTTATTGCTATGCCCAGATAACATGCTTTTGTCTTTAAAATGCTTCGAAAGCACCGTCAACATTTGTTGAAACACTTCAAGTAAACAAGCGCATCGTGTGCAGAACGCTGTCGCGATCAACGATTCAACGCGTGGCAGCGCCACATGCCCTCCGGCGCGCCATTAGTTCCAAGACCCAATCCCTCCTCCTCACCGGGCTGCCTTTCGGGCTTCTGCGTGACGCGCAGTACAAATATCCCTGACGCGCAGTACGAATATGCTGTGATTGGTCCAGTGAGTGCCTATACGACTTCCGGTTGTTCTGCAAGCAGCTGTCTGCGCTGCATGTTGTTGTTCGCCGTTTTCGTCCTATCAAGGCGTGCGCGCAACACGAAGTCCATACCTGTGTCGCGAGAGCAAGGTTTCGCGAAGAATCTTGTTCTTTTACGGCTTACAAACGGAGCAGTCAAGGTCGCCCCCGTTCGGGATTAGAAGACCCAGTGCATTTTGTAAATTGAAGTTGTGTTAGCTAAATAAACCCCCAATGAGTGCTCCCCGAAATCATCGTGTTGACGTCTCTTCGATTGCCTCCGCGGAGTTTCACCCACACTTATTCGTCTCCCTGGTCGTCCGATGCGCCTAACTTGAACAACCCCGACGTTTCGCTACACCTGCACGATTTGTGTAGGCATGGGCCGGCACGGCAGTCGCGGTTCGCCAACAAGCAAGCTGTTAAAGGAGTCGACGGAGAGAAGGAGTCGCAACAACCGGAAGTCGACGGTGTTTCTAGCAGCGCGTCAGCGATGACGTATGTCGCGTGACATTGGGAGGGGCACTCGGCGAGAGGGTGAAGCTGCTTTGGGAAAGAGCTACCATGGAGTGTAGCGAAGGCAAGAGCGAAAGGGGTGATCGTCGCGGTTTCGATAATCAAACGCCTCTAACACCGCTATTACGGCACCGTTTCGGAAAACCCTCACGCCTCCGTGTTCGTCGTACACTCGTGCACAATTTTCCCACCAAGACTGCATTTCGACCTTCGGGTAGTTTAGGGACCCAAAGGTGCTCAGCACTTGTGCGCCTATTGCTTCGAGCGTTCTTGATATGGTGTTGTCGGCGTAACTATAGAGCGAACGAGGACGAAAGAGAGCGTTCATGTAGTCAGTACTATTGTCTATTTATGAAATGACGCTAGATTCTGCAGCCCATTAAAGATCACGGCGCAGCTTCAGGCGAAAGGTAAGTGGGAATAAAAGAGGAGTCGTCAGCGTCACGAGCCAATGGTTTTCTTCCTCTGTCACGCGGGCTCTGCAGCTCCCCATTCTGCGCATGCACGGCTGGCACATGTGCTGCGACTCACTCCGCTTGCCTCATGCCGGTGTTTCGCTTGGTTCGCGAAACATGCAATGCATAAGGTAGCGTGCGTAACAATCGACCGCTTGTAGTCTTTGAGGCAGTGTATGAAACGAATGTTACATTGCTACAACTACAGGTAGCCGAAGCTCCAAACACAGCTGACGTTGCCCGAACACAAAGTTGGGCTCAGAATTCGCGTTAGTCGGTGTCGTAAACGTCGGTGAACTCTTTTTATTATCTTGTTTATGTTAGCGTTTTTATGTAGCGCCCGCCACTCCTTTTTCACAGGCAATGCAACTCGTGCAAATCACAGGACCGAAAAAAATATTACGTATAACCATCACTTAGGCAGAGTTCATGTAAATCAGCCAAGCCATAAAACTTATCACGCAATCACGAAGTCTATGCACGCCGTGGCACGAAAAACAAAATACAGTACAGTTACATAACTTTATAATTTACATAATGCGCAATCACACCATCACCGCAAATGCTGAAAATAACGCATATACACAACGTCCAGTAACGTAACAACACCGAAATTAGCAATGTCTAATTGTAATATTCGATTTGTTTATATGGTAACTTTCACCTGAAGTAGTCTCGTAGCAGTTTTGTACTTTCTTCCAAACTTTCCCTCTCTTACGAATTTACCCATTGGAATCGATCTCAACCCTAGTTCAGCTCTCCGACTTCCATTTCTCCTGCTGCTCCTCTATATTTTTTCTGTTTTTGAAGGTTACTATATACCATGCAATGTAATGAATGAATGAATGAATGAATGAAAATGATTGACTGATTCAATTAATTATACATTATTTAATTATTTATTTATTCATAACCACGAAGCAAAGCGGTGACCAGCTGTATGTATAGAGTTTTCGTCAGCAACTTCCGCACTGACGTGCGTAATACAAAATATACCGGATAAATGCGCCCCAAGTTCATTTGGAATCGTTTGTCTTTGATTTCTCTGTCGAATGAAAGCATTAAAGGAGTGAACTTGTGAATTTGGGCTCGTAGTTACTTCACTTGCGACCATTGCGACATCGCCTGCCACTGCTGGTAAAACTGGACGACGTAAGGATTGACATTTCGTATAGTTGATTACAGCACAAGGGACGGAGACAGTCACGAGGGGTGGAGAGGGCCGGGGGAGGGGTTAGTCTTTCGGCAGCAGGACGCTGCGTTCGGACGGATCCCTTTGGTCAGGCCAAGATGTATGTATACGTGCAACGCTGACCTCGAACGAAATCCCGCCCGAGCGGAGACCCCATGGAGAGCGGCTCATCACTGGGGCCACTCGAATGCGCCTTGAAATGTGCCACGCCGTCATTTTCTCCCCGCATTAACTTTTCTTGCTGCGGCCGGCATGGAAAACCGTGAGTGCACGACGAGACAGTGACCCGCTAACGCCGCCGCCTGGCGGCGCAACCGGCAAACCGAGATGCGTGCGGCAGCGTCAACTTCCTCACGTTTCTTTCTGTTTTTCCTGGTATATTTTTTGCATCTCAGAATGGTATACGTTGCAACTTTGTAACAATATGCCTCTTTCTCTGTTTTTTTTAAATTTTTTTTGCTTGTCACAGACTCGATTTGTTTCTTTTTTTTTCCTTGATTGTTTTTTTTTTCGCAATAACATACCACGAGAATGATACATTGTAACGACGTACCTTTTTTTACTTCTCTTTCACTACTTCGTATTTCGTGCTTCAAACAGGTTGGAGTGCGATACAAGCAAAAAAGTAAGAAAGGGGACGACGCACGACTTGAATGTCTGAGGATGTGGTGGTGTCGTGCAAGGAAGCGTGAGTAAACAGAGCAACGGAGAGGCCAAGAAGCATTTTTTTCCTATCTTTCATTCCTGCAGCTCCTTTTTCTTGTTTATTTCTCGTGCGTACTGTAAGCTATACAGCTGCTTCATACCTTGACTTTCCAAGAAGACTGTATACTACTCATGCGGTGAAGGGACATCTTGGCCTGTTAACGTTTTGTGTTACGTATGCGTAACAGCTAAATAAATTGTGATTGATGCGTACCCGCTATAGACTCACTGAAAAGGTGTGATGTCTTTCGGCTAGAAGAAAAGCCGCCATGGCAATCCGCCTTCTTCAGTTTTTCAGTGCGGCCCTTTACCATTTTCGTGGAGTTTTCATAAGACCCGAAAGGACTTACGAAGAAATGTTCCGCGACTTTTCGAAACTTGCAGGCTCTCTTATGCATTCACCTAACACGATTCTCAGGTGAAAGCCACCTTTTTTTTCTCACAATCGGTGTATTTTATCCTGCCCCGTAGCCATACGATACCTTACTGCACCTAACGTGGCCTCCAAGATTGCAGGCAGCTAGTGTGGTCGTAGACTTTCGTATACACAATAATACCTAGAGAGAGAACTGGCGCTGCGATCGTGTACCTCCATGGGAATTATGGGAAGTACAAGCTTCGGATTGAATAGGATTAGCTATAGAACTGTCTACAGACTTTTTTAATACATTTTCAGTTTCGTTCTTCGCGCAGCGCGAGTAGTGGGGTGTGGTGAAAAGCACTGAAGCAGAGCCATTATTGCTCAAAGAGGCGTAAGACCGCTAGGTCTAAACTTCTCTGCGACGTTGAAGCTTTACGAGTCGTATATGACGTTTTAAACGAAGTGTCGTCCACTCCCCGCTGCGCATAGATGTATAGCGTCTCATGCCAGTGCAGGATATTGCATCCAGTTCATGTTTTTTTTTTTCTCGAGCGCGTCTTGTCTAAACTCGTTTTAAATCGACTGCAAAACGATGACGAAGCTAAGTAGACGCACTGTCACGCTCTACTGACTCAAGTTCACAACAGAAGCAGAGGTGCGTTGGAGGCAGACCGCTTGGACAGACGCACCTAGCATCGCAGAAAACGAAAGGATGTTTCTTGCCTAATATTGTGTTGTTATTTCTATAAATAGATAATGCGTACTTTCAAAACAAAAACAAGCATGCTTGTTTTCAAGTGTAAAAAATAATTCATTAAATCTTGATGCCAAATATAGAATGCCATGGCAGAGCAATGTGTACGCTGATGGTTAAATTTGCCCAGGTTTCACTTTTGCCGCCTCGTCAGGAAAGCTTTTTGTTATAAAGTTTCCGTGATAGTAAATGAAGCACGTTTTCATCAAATATAAGTTCATATCGTTTGGGGAAAAAGCGTCGCGAATCTCAAAAACGTAATCCATCCGAAGCGGATCCGAAGCCTGTACATCCCGTATAGTTTCCATGTGAGTACAAGCACCGCTGAAGGAGCCCGCGTAGACACTAGCGCCAGATCTCTCTCTAAATATTATTGCATGAAACTGTTTTGGTCTAGTTTAGCATGGCCTCCACGATTGGCAAACCTTCGACCAAGCTACGATGTCTTGCGATGACGTGAACATGCCACGATAAGTCATAATGACGTCACAAATCCACCTTTTCCGCGACGCCGCGGCGTAAGCGCCCTTCCCTAGCGGAAATGTAGCGAAACGTCTTCTGGTCTCGGAGGCCAATGCCAGTACTCCCGGCCTCTACGAAAGCTCCAGAAAAACGTCAGAGGGCAGCACAGGAAAATCGAAAATGAGGAGTCTGGATATCTGTCACATCGCGAGGTGATGTCGTTGAGTGAAGTTGTTTGCATAATTTGTGTTGTCCGGACGCCACGGAATGCCGAAGGTCAATTTTCACGTTTGGTGAGGCTTCTAAGGCTTAGAAGTGTGGCAGCTTGGGCTAGTTGGTATCGCAAGACGATAGTTATAGCGCGAGAACAAAACGACGACACAGAGACAAGAAGGACACGAAGTAGCGCTCGTGTCTTTCGTGTCCTTCTTGTCTCTGTGTCGTCGTTTTGTTCTCGCGCTATAACTGTCGTCATGCTTCTGAGGCCTTCGCCATAATAATAACCTATGAGACTTTACGCCCCAGAAGCCACGATGCGAGGGATGTCATAGTGCAGCACTCCGGAATTTCTGACCATCTGGTGCTTTTTAAGGTGGCACTTTATCTAAGTACACGACGCTATAACTTTCGCCCTCATCAAAATGCGGCCGCCGGGGCTGGGATTCGATACCGTTACACCACCGCACCCGCCGAAACGGATCATGTCATATTTGGTCGACTTCAACTATATAAGCTACAAATAAAGATTCTCCTACATGTTGTAAAAGAGGAGCATGATTTCCGGGTACATGAAGTATTGTTGCATGCTACTGTGAAAGAATAACACGGAGGCAACCACTTCAACATCGGCTAAACATGCTGATTATGAATAACGAACGTATTTGTTAATTTTCATTTTTCAGAAACCTTTTTTCCTTGCAACACATTCATCCTTTAGAATTAAAAAGGCGTAGGGTGCTGCATATGCATATGTGCCGGCTTCACCATCCACTCTATGGTATACGAGCCAAGTGCTGCTAGTTTGGTTCGCGCAAGCAAAACGTGGTTGTTGAGACGCTACAGCGCGTACCCGATGTCGACGTGTTTGTTCAGGTGCTGTTCAGAACATTCCCTGCGTGTTTAAGGTGCCACCGGCACTTGTCTTTTGTGCCTTCAGGTACACTCTAAATCTGTCGCAACGGGTGTTCTGGCGCTCCCGGTGTTCCATTCGGCCGGCTTCGCGTCTGACAAAAGTTTTCTCTCGCCAACGTTGCCCGCTTTGATTCAATCCCCGACCGCTGAAAGAGGAGCAAGAATGAAAAACTGAAATAAACAAGTTCGATTCGTCCGTGCTCCCTTTAGAAAACTTTTCGGAGCGAGTGGAATGTACAGAGCGAGCGTGAAGCGCGGCGTGAGGAAGTTCTGGCTTGCCTGCTTTTTTTAAATGCTTCTTTCTTGCTTTTCCCGTCTCTTGTACCAACGTCAAAGGGAGCAGAGAATGCGCGGCTCGACCGCAGCAAAGTCGCGGGAAGAGTGACAAGCAGGCGCCAGGGAGACATGGGCCTGCGTCCGTGGAGCGCGATGTAAATAAAGACAAGCAAAAAAAGTCCGTGTGCGCCACGGCCGAACAAAGACGGCAAAAGTAGCGTTGGCCGACGTGGAGCCGAAGAAGAAACAGCAAGCAAGCCAGCGTCCCACTGCTATTCTGCAGAGCCTCCGCACAGCGACGGGAACGTTCTTCCCTCAACGTTCGTCCGTGTGTGCACGTAGACCGCCGTCAACACGTACGCACAGACACACACGCACGCGCGCACACTTGACGAATGTTTATCTGCCGGTCGTGCGAAGTAACGCAAGAGCAGAGACGACGTAGCCGCCAACGTCGGGCCGTGCTGTAGCGGCGGCGCAACTCCCTTCCAGCCGAACGGGCGGGAAGAGCGCGCCAGCTATGGCGGGCGACGGAAACAACAACTAAGTAAGCAGCGCGCTCTCGCTGAAGCCGCGCCGCTCGCCACACGCACGCACAGCACACCCGAACAACCACACTGCCGCCGCCGGCATTCCATCCCGGGCCGGGGCTATTCGTTTTCCGGAGCGCTGTGGCCGTCGCGCCCCCGGCTCACCGTTTTCTTCCCTTCTCTCGGCGCTGCAAACATTCGAGGTATGTATATGCCGTATCGATTTGTTGATATCCGAACCCACTCTGAGGAAAAAGCCGTCCGTCGTTTGTTCTCTCTACGTTTCATTAAAATAGCTCCTACCATCCCGTCCCTCCCCAACAACCTTTTCCACTTCCCAGCAAACCCCCTTCTACTTTCCTACTCCCTTTCGTGTCGTGGCCAATTTCGGAATGTCTCCCTCTGAGTGTTCTTTTTTTTCTACCTTTCTTGGTCTTCCCAATTCTTCCTCGCTCGACTGTCGCGCCCACCCTTTCCCCTTCCGCGGTCTCACCACCACACCTCTTCATTTTTCCTCTTGTTTTTCCCTCGCAAAACAGTGATGAAGGAAGGTGCAATGGCGACTCACTCGCAGTGGGCGAAGTGGGCGCGCCCTCCTCGCTCAAATCCCGTCCTCCATTTGATGGGAGAGGGTCGCGTTTTACTCATTTTTACATTTATTCGGAAGTTTTTTCTCATTCATGTACAGTGGCTCACCGTCGTTTTCTCGCTCTTTCTTTCCTTCATTGCATCTTTATTTCCTTATACGCGAACACAGTGTGCTTTATCTCTCGGTTCCTGTATCTCCCCGTTTAATTTGCAGCCTATTGTTTCCCCTTTTCTCCTTCGGCCCTTCGTTCCTCTTTCGTCGGATCCTTTTAATCGTATCCCTCTGCGCCAGGTTCCTTACCGTGCTATCTTCGCTTACTCCAGTAGTTCTTTTCTTCCTTACTCCCCCCTCCCCTTTTTTGGACTCCTTCCAGACAGCCAGTTTCGGGAGGATCGCTGTTGTGTTCCCTATTCCTCTTGCACCATCAGTTCGTTCTCCTTCGTGCACACTTTTTCTTTGTGCCTTCCCTACGTCTATATATATAGTGTGGATGCTGTAGGGAAAAAAAGGAAAGTCCCGACTAAATGCATGTACGTAGTGAGAGGAAACGAGTTGTAAGGTTTTTTGCCGAGATTGCTACGCTTTCCTTAAAGCACGGCATTGCGACCCACTGTTCTTGACAGATGAAACGCACAACGCGAGAGCGGCGCGGGAACTCTCAGTCGCTGCTCTGGTTTCCTTCGTTATACACGCTCTTCTAAGCGCCCGTACCTCTCTCTTTTTTTCCCCTAGCTTTGTCTTCCGCACCCTTCTCCGACCGGTGTTGTTGTGGCGGCGGAGGGTTGTTTCAAGTTTTTCGGGACTTGCGTTCTTGTTTCGCATGCCCCCTCCCACGTGCATAGGTTTGACATGTGATATATCGCTCACTGCACTTTACGCTGCGGCATTCTTTCGTAACGCTCTTGCCCCAGCTCTGCTTCTTTTCTGTTTTGTGTGTGAGTGTGCGCGCGCTATGATTTAAGTTTCGCTCGCGGAATGTGTCTGGTACACCATTGGTATGAGAACGAACTCTCCCGCGTTACCGGTGGTGTCTAATTTATGTATGCGCGCCACGGTTAGCCTAATTTCAAGTTACCACATTTCATCATGTCGTGTCTGCGAATATGCCCGTAGGCGTATTTGTTGTTCGCGAGTATATCTCCTATAGAACTACTTAAAGACGTGTCTGCACTGTTGAATACTGTTTGATCGTGGTTACTACTCATGACGACTGTCGGTCTTTGAGAGCGTTGAAAGAAAAAGAGAAAACATTAAAAAAAAGACCGCCAGGCTAGCTCGGAACGTGCAGCACAGTCACAGCGAAAGCTGGCAGAACGGCCTTTCAGAACCTTTTTAAGCACAATTTGGGTAAACGATACAAGCACACTTGCACGGTACCCACTACGCCATAAATCATCATAGTTTTTGTACAGGCATTCGCTATAGCATCCTTCGAAATTCTTTGGTGATTTGTAATACCCGCTACGCACTTGGAAGGAATTTGGGCAATTTTTAGATTCTGTGGCGGTCGACAATTTAAAAATTATTCTTAGCGCTATGGTAATGGTCTTGTACAGTTCGACGACCCACTCGTTGCGCAATTCGTTTTGTGTGACGTCTGCCTGTTGCTTAGCTGTTTTAAACGCTTTATTGCACACATTAATGCGACATCTTTCCCGACATGAAACTTGCCTATAGGTCAGTCTGCCACGGAGTTTCAAGCACTGGCGTAGCTCAGTGTTAGAATACTGGGCTGGCACGCAGGAGACTCGGGTTTGAATCCCATTGTGTCCTTGGTGTTTTTATTTAGTTTTTTTTGTTGCTTTGCGCGATGGTCGTTGCGGACACCGGCGGCGGACAACTACGGCGCACGCGGCCCGTGTTGTGTTCTCATAACAGCTTTCGCTGCAAAAGAACACCACAGTGGGTGCGGGTTCCAGTTTACGGCCCGCGTCCTGTCAAGCCACACCGAAGTAATATACTCTCCCAAATATCAAGCATGTCATCCATCTCTTGACTTCTGTGTGAAATTTTTCATTCCTACGTAAACACGTAGAATAATGACACCGCCAATATTATGCCGCTTGCGTAGCATTTTATCAATGTTATTAAGATACGCATAATATACACTGCACTGATTACGTATAAGAGCTCTATACAAACGTACAACGGAAATGAGATATGTAGCTGATCCATACCATAAAAGCGCACGAGTTTAGTTGACATAGTCGCACCAGTCGGGAAATCCAATGAACCTCGCTAAAGGAAACGACTTGTTCCACGTCTCACCATCTGGATTTCTAGTAGGTACGTGGGCACCTTCGTCAGCTGTATACAGGTTTTGGGTTATCTATGCTTTTATTCCGTATTTCGTTTCATACATGGCACTTGACACACGGTTCCGAAAATCTGGTCACCTGACTTTCAGTGTTAACGGTCGTCAAAGCTGGCTTCACTGCACTAGTTTATTTTAAAAGGAGAAGACAACTTCAGGTATACAGGATCGGTTCATTGGAACTGTATACGCTTGCGTTTGTATGTGAATAAGACAAGTATACAGCATGGACCATCAAGTGTTTAAGGCATAGATAAGTATCTAACAAAATGCATATTGGCTGGCATGCATTTTGCGACCTCTGGGTTCCGAGAGCGGTTGTTAAATGACAGCCAAGTTATAGTAGTGTCGAGTTACGGCTACCTAAGAGGGTTGGATATACTTCGAGGATCATTTATTGAACGAGTTTGCAACTAGGCATGTATGATGTGGCGTATAGAGGGTCAATTGACTTTCATCTCCTGGGCTCTTTAATTGTGCACGTGAATCTCCATTTGGGATAATTTTAGCATTTCCATCGCACTGGGATGAAGCTGCCGTGGATGCTTAACTAGTGATTTCATGTTCATCATCACAGTGCCGCGTCCACGAATATGCCAATGAAATGTTCACTGGGTTTAGAGGATACGCAGAATGATTTAGGTAATGTATAGTCAGTTGGTTGGACTGATTGTTGAAAACAGTATTAACTTTTCGATGAAGGTGACCTTAATGGGGGTTCAGTTAGCTGCCTCCAAACACTCCTGGCCCCAGTTAAATCGGGGTTCACATACACGAAAGAGTTATTTTGCATTAGAAATGCTCGCAAAGATGAACTGCGAGCCAATCGTTATACAGCAGAAGGCAGGCTGCTGCCAAGAGCAAACAGCACATGTAAAGTAAACAGCTTCGTGAATTTGACCTCAGTTCTTCTGGTAAGGATAGCGCGCTAGAATTTCGAGAATAGATTTCAGCCATTATGCACACATACGGATATTTATTCACTTCGTTCATTGCTAATACAATAGGAATAGCTGCCGTATTTATTTTCGCATTCTGTGCAAGTCTCAACCGCGGATATTTCGTTTATGCGTGCAGGGCGATACGTTACCTGTAGAGATGTGCTTTTTATTCACAATATTGCATGTAGTTTGATGTACACCTCATCGCAGCGCGTCATAAATGAGTAAAAATGTGATAAGTAAGAAAGGAGGTTCTATTATACGTCTGATCTTGACGTCCACGATATGTATTCCTTTAGGAACACATAGACGTAGTACCCCTTGGCATCCTATATTGTTATCATTTTACGCAGTCATTGCAAACACTGGTATATTTAACGCTATAACTGCATGAGATACAACCCACTGCATTGCATTTATTTCTTTTTCAAACGATATTATAAAAGCGTCATTTGGCCCCGCCGCGGTGGTCTAGTGGCTAAGGTACTCGGCTGCTGACCCGCAGGTCGCGGGTTCGAGTCCCGGCTGCGGTGGCTGCATTTCCGATGGAGGCGGAAATGTTGTAGGCCCGTGTGCTCAGATTTGGGCGCACGTTAAAGAACCCCAGGTGGTCGAAATTTCCGGAGTCCTCCACTACGGCGTCTCTCATAACCATATGGTGGTTTTGGGACGTTAAACCCTACATATCAATCAATCAATCAATCAATCAATCAATCAATCAATCAATCAGGAAAGCGTCACTTGGACGGGTCTTTGTAACAAATAGGGAAAACTCGTGCTCTTCTGTATTCTCCTCACACTTCGTAATGGACCTTTCTCACGGGCGTCATGTGCGCATACGCACCGGAAACACTTTGACGGCGCCACCCCGAAACATTTTCGCTGGCTCGTGAAATCCGCAACCTGCCGGCGCGCCATCTCAGAGGCCATGGATGCGAAGGAACGCACAAGCTCTCACGCTGTCGTCTGGACTGGAAAGCCGAAAAAATTCTTTCAAGCGACAGCGTGAAAGAGCTCGTTTCGCAGAAAATGCGGCGTCGGCGTCTGCGTCGTTGGTTGTCAGCGAAAACATCATGATCTTGTGCGTGACCGAAAAATGGAGAATGATGCAAATAAAATAAATAATGAAAAAAATCACAGAACCGCGCGTCTGCTAGTGAACTTAGTGAAAATACCTTCCTCTGCTGGGAAATGCAGTGAAAACAACTTTCATGCTTTACAAATGCACTAGTTCTGTACACATGATTCACAATACAACCAGACGTATTGCAGTAACAATGCGTGGTACAAGCATGCATTGCCATTGGGTGAAAAAACATGTGATTATCATAATGACTTCATTGTTTAAAACCAGTCACCCTCTACAAAAGGCAGCACACGTTACTGCGCCTATTCCCCTAAGTGGGTGCATATAGGGTATTCGGAAAGATTTCATTCACTAAGTGTTACAAGTACGCACTAGGGACAGGATATCGCTATCCCGTCAACTCTTAAAGGTGAGGACGAAGGGTCCCTCATGCTTTGTCTAGCGACACTGTACCTATCGTGAAAAATGTCAGTTGTAAAAACAAAACAAAAAAAAGCCTGCCACCGTCGTGTTTTGAATACATTTGTACATTCAATAACGTGTAAAACAGGATTGCGCAACGTACGTATGACAAGTCCGCGTAAAAATAGCGAATAGTTAGCTTGCATACCATTTAAAAAAAGGAACAAAAATTAATGATTCTTCGAACCTGAGTAGTGTCACATTGGATTGGATAAACTTTTATTTGGTCCTCCAAAACACAGATCACTGTGTTGCGGGCAGCCCCCACGTTGGAACTGAGATGCCAAGCTCCTCAACCGCCTCGCGGGCTTGGTGGACAGCCCAGAGCTGATCTGCCACATAACTTCACTGGATTGAACCGCACAAAAGACTTCAGTCGCCCCCGTCGCCATGTGCCGCGGCGGCGTTTGTCATTTGCGTCCGGTATAATTTTCCTGTTCGACCTTTCACTCTATACCATCGCCGTGTAAGTGAACTAAATGCATTAAGACCGCTTCTCGTCACCAGCTCGTCACGACTTCTCCTCGACGTCACTCGATCGTGTACATGTACGCAGACGCGCCATTGGGTGAATTATTATTCGCGCTTATCCTTCCTCCCGTGCGCTGCGCAGGGATGGTCGGCACGGCGCTCCGAATCTTCTTGAAGCGCGTCCCCTCCCCGCCGGCAACGGTGGGTACCGCTCGAGACGCGCGCATGATGAATGGCTGTTCGAAACGTTTCCCGGGCCGGCTCTCGGTGGATGATAAAAGGACTCGCTGCGGCCGCCTGCGCGAGGAGGCGAGCGACTGCCCTGGAAAATGTTGCGCCCGTGCAGTAATAACACGGACAGAAAAAGGAACGGTTCGTCTGAAAAAAAAAAGTAAAGAGGTGGAAAGAGGGAGAGAAAAAGAAAAAAACTGGGACTGCGCGCTGTGCTGGCGCAGGACACAAAGCAAGGGCCGTGTGGCGGGAACAGGGAACCCCGCCGCTGCATAGTCTGCGGTGATCGTTCCCCCCTTCTTCTTCCTCGCTTCCTAGCCCTCGTGCTCTTCCTCGCCCTCCTCGGTCACCTGGTGTCGAAGCTCGCTGACGAACGTTGGAACCCTGCGTGACGGGAGCAGTTGTAACACCGCGCCATAGTGCAGTGGCCGACGCACTCACTTGGATCCCCGTATAATCCCTCCTCCAAACAAGATGCATCAATGTTCAACAGGCCGGTGAACGGGAAAAAAATGAACACGAAAGCGAGGAAATGTGTAAGAAAGAAAGCGAAAAAGAAGAGAGCAGAGTGCGTTCCCATCAACGCGGTCTTCTTTCAGCGACGCTTCCTTTGTTGCAGGTCCCGAAATTTTGTGTCTGATTCGGTTTTCTCTGTGACGTGTTCGCATAGCATGCGTGCACCGCGAGTTTGGGAGAAGTAGAAAAGGCTGAAAGTGGATTGAGGGAACGTGAGTTCAAGCCATGGTTCAAGCGAGACTGGAGAGGGTGAGGCCCCTTATGAAAACCGCGAAGCAGGATTATGCTAACTGGCGTTGTCGGCAGCGTACGGCTGTGCACTGTACTTCGTGGGCCAGACGCTCGAAAAATCAGAAAGGCCGCGAGGTCTCCTCTCGACCCTCTAAGCGTGCGGCGCGAGCCAGAAGCAAATGGTGTATGGACCTCGCGCAAACAGCTCTCGGCCGATCCGCGCTGACTGATTGCGCCGGGAGACTCGCGAGCTCGGGCTGCTTTCTGACGGGCGTGTTTGCCCAAGTCGCGCGCATCAGAGCCCCGTGTTGCGCGAGCTCTCTAGGGGTTGTGTGTCGTTGTGCCGCGCTCTGGAGCTCGAGCCATACGTTCGCATGCCTCGCGGTCAGCTGTGGAAACGGTCGCGCGCCACCCACGATGCCTGCACAAACACGCCCAACGAAGGTCAAGGTCCCATCCTCCCCTCCTCAACGCTGTGCGTGGCGGTTAAAGAGCGCAGATATGCCAAGCAGACATTTCCTGAGGGATTCTGCAGAAGAGTGATCCCGTGGATCAGAGCGGCTGAATCGAGAGTAACGGAAATCTTTGCTTGAATGTTGGGACTCGCGCTCGATGAGACGAAGAGAAAAATGAGCAGAAGCATGGTATATGTGAATGGGGGCTGACTATACCCCAAGATAGTGAAGACTTCATTACAGCAAGGTTACATTTGCATTGTATAAATATAAATCCCGTTGTTCCCCGAGTTCTACCTCCACACTTCATGCCCTATCCTTATCCTATTGGCACTTTCCCGATAGGTTTGTAGGCTAAATAGTTCACAAATATCAATGAACCACAATGTCGTATGTCGTCGGTGAAAGTGACTAAGCAAACTTGCTTATCACAAATTAAGAGTGAAATGCTTCTGAATTCCTCCCTAGAATGTTTCTAGCCTGCAGAGGATGTTATACAATACAGACATGTTCTGAATGTTAGGATGCGAAAGGAGTGCATGCGCTGAAGAAGCCAAGGGCTTGAGTGGATGGTGGAGGGGCTTGTCGTGTTGAACATTGATCGAGCAAAAGAAGTCAATTCACCGACGTTTCGACAAGGGGAATTCTTTATTTTCTGACGAAGGAAAAATTCGCTTTTCGAAAACTTCGTTCAAGTGCTATGTTTTAATCGACTATATTTTGATTATACGTGCACGCGCTGCTGATAATTTAATTATTTTGATCGGGTGAGAGCGCCAGTGCTTTGACTACCTGAAAGTAACAGAATTCAGGACCGATATAGTCACTGCGCGGTCTGCATGACAATGCCAGGCAAAAGTTCAGCAACCTCATGTCATTACGTCTTCTTAACGCGAAGTGCCCGGGGCGTCTTGGTTACTCCAAACGTAACGGCCAAGTTTACTGTGCAAATAATTATTATCATATAGTCAGCGTCCGTTCAGCATTATGGGAGAACATGCCGTGCGTTTCAAAGGTGCGAAACACCATCTCTAAAGACTGCCAGCCTTCTCCAGTTCATAAACCCACCTGCAACATCGTTTAAACAAGTTGGAACAAACTAGCTTAATGTAACAAAAGAACTCTGGAATCACAGGTATTTTCGAATATTTTATTAACAATGACTGTCATGTCAGTTTTAGGCGGTTATGTAGGTTCACTACTCCTCGGCAAGCGATTCTTTAATAGACTGCTCATCGCAGATGCCTGCCCTGTATACAACCCACATGCGTATACAGTCGAAGTCTTGAGTGAGTGGCAACATGTCTTTCTCCCACTATTTTCCTTATATAGTGCTGTATACGTCGCCGCAACTTCTGCATAACCATATACTGATTATCTTGAGCCAAAAAAACTGTCCAGAAGCGTTAAAGCCGTGTACACGTCTCAACGCGAGCAGCATAGTCGCATTCAGGTGAATTCAGTATTCAAGCTACGAAAAGTCAATTATACAGTATAATGATTGTTCGAGAATGCTTTTTGTTGCGGGAAGACTCCATTGCGACATGCGTGCAGTAACTGAACGTTTCCTTTGAAACCTCTGAATTCCCTAATATACGGTGACTGTAGAGATATTCCTTCAGATTGGCTCGTATAATTACCTTAAGGCTGCAGTTGCACAAATTAGTATAGCTATAATGTCTCTGCCTTTCTCGTATATAAGCCTCTGCTCACGACCGACCAATCTTTATGGCAGTTAACATAGTAGAAGGGAGAACTGCTGAAGGCGTGCGAAAGCTAATTGAATGAGTATTGAGTTTCTGACTTATTCCGGTAAATAAATCTACTACATGTATACCATACGAGTTCATGAATGATGATGTGCTCGGCTATATTGATTTGACATTTGCAAAAGTGGTGTGTCGGCTCATTAATAAACAATTATTTGATAAGGTAAGATGAAATGCATGTCCCCCTTCATATAGATCTACTTCTCGTCAGTGACATTACGTCGACGATACTGTCGTATCAACCAAGCAAGTATACTTCAATAGCGCGTTAGAAAACAGAAACCGAAAAAAAACAACAACTGCGTTTTCCTAATCAGGCCACGAAACTGAGTGGGCATGTCTGGCGTCTCTTTTTTTTTCCTTAATTTTCAGCTTATCGTCCCTGAGGAAGCCCCGCGCATCAATTGCCACGCCGAAAATAGCATGACGTGTACATCCATGTGCCTTCTTTGCGGCTGCTGCTGTCTGCAAGCTGTGCCCTCGAGTCTTCACTGATCCCCCGCTTCTTGCCGGGGAGCCTACCGTTTTTCACTTAGGTTATATCGTCGCTGGACGAACCCTTTCTAAGCTTGATGGTCACAGCTGCGACTGTTGTTAGCCGCACCCGAGGACAGGCAGGAAAAGGCTTGAGGGGAGCATCGTTAATTCGCTACCACTGATGCAATCCTGGGAGCTATAGGGACACCTCTGTGAATGTGGTGTCTTCACCGCGAGCGCCAGTAGCAGAGCGACACCAAGAGAGTTCTCAGAAAGTCTCGTTCCTATAACACCCTAGAAACTCGGGCTCAACAACAAGCGCTGTTGGCGGAGTTGCAATGGTGACAGCGAAGAAGGAATCGAGAGGTCTCTTTCTCCTTCTCCTTGTTCGCAGAAGCCAGCGGTCCGCTGCTGACGGGAGTCTCTGAGGCCTGTTTTTCATCGGCGGCCGACGGATGTCGGTCTGATAATTCTGACTGGGGCTGCAAGCCCCCACCATGCAAACCTTAGTTCCCTCTAAAAGGGAGGCCGACAGCGCTGGCTGGCAGACATGCAGCCAGGAAGACGACGAACACGGGAAGAATGGAGCATCGCCCTCTTCGCTTTCCCCTTCTGCTCGCTGCCGCCATTCGCCGCTCGGCTGCGGCACTGCAGCCGTGTCTCTCCTGCGCGCTTGCAGCCATGCCTGCCACGGATTGCCGCCGCCGTACCGAGGCGACGGCGGTGGGTGTAGCGGCGGGCCGACCGAGCCGACCCACCTCTTCTTGTCTGCAGCCGGGGTTGGGAGAGAACGGCATCCGTCCAGTCCATTGGCCCATTCATCATCGCGAGACGCGTGAGCGGGGAGCAATTCATCCTGCTGCGGCAGGGGCGCGGACGCAGCTGATGCGCCTGTTCCTTGCTTCTTGTAGCTTCTTGCGGCCCCGCGAGAATGGCTGGCACGGCATTCCCGCCGCACGGGGCCTCTCTCCCTGCGCTCTTGTCCTCACCGTTCGCTCTCCGGGGATTATCATAATTATCGGCCAGCGGTGCGGGAGAAAGCTGCGCTCTTCTAGCGAGACAGGCAAGCAGACGCGCGGTTGAGGCGTGCGTGCTCGCGGCTTTGGGGACGCCTCGGCTGTGCATGTGCCATGAGTGCGCTAATGATGGGGCGCTTTCTTTGTTTACCGCGAAGGTCCTCTCTCTCTCGCGCGCCTTCTCGTCCCCGAATGCCAAAACTTTTCCATTTAGCCGCGTCCAGCATATATTCATGTTCGTCTGCTCGGCGCCCAGGAGTTTGCTCTGGTGGTTCGGCTCGTCACCTGAGCATGCCGGCGGGGGTTTCGAAGAACACGCCTGCGGTTGTTACTCGCTGCCTGCTGAGTTTTGCTGGCTGGATGAACGTGAAGGAGCCCCCAAGACGAACGAATTATTCTGCGCGCTCTGTTGGCAGCGAGCGCTTATGACTACCTGCGAACCCTCATGGACATGCGTGCGTAAACAGAACAAGCAGCTGCGCTGTTCATCACTGCCGGCCTGCTCAGGTTTCCAGGAAGAACATGCCGTGAGAAAGAGTGATTGCTGGGCGGCTGATGTGCGCGCACATTAGAAATGGTGTGCCAGAAGAGACGCTGGCTTTTTATTCTTTTTTTCCTCAATATTTTCCACGAAATATATAAAATAAGCTGAATTACCTGTCTTTAGAGCGTTTTTTGCATCGATTCAAGCAAAGACAAAAAGCAAGAGACCACTAACAGCTCTACCACGCTGAGCGGAGCTTCAAGGACACTGAGTCTCGGTTGCTTACAAAGCTGCTATGAATTATTGTTGTCTCCTTTCCGGCATTCATATTTCCGAACGAATGTTCGGTTAGTTGGCACAGTTTGCTGCTTCAAACATTGCCCGCGAAGGCTATAAAGAACTGAAATTTCGGAATACCGGTCGAATTTGCTGTGTCGGCGGGACAACGTGTGCTAATTATATAGCCTATGGGCCCGGGATGGGCATGAGAAATTCAGTTGGTGTCTTTGGGGACAACGCCACTGAAGAGCTGTGAGTTTGTCGGTCGGGACTTCGTCTATTTGTAGCGTGTTCTGACAGAGGACACTGCCTCATACATAAGTTTATGGGTGGCGAACCGCAAAGTGACATGGACGTGCCGTACACCCTCTGCCCTTATAATTATATTAGCTTGGCGCAGGTGCGAGGTCGCAGCATCGTGCTTATTGAAGGCGGATACCCGATGATGTGCATGCTTTGCGAAGCTGTGGAGAGACATGTGGTACGAGCACTTTTCAGTGGCCTTCCAAAGATGATTGACGCTATTTTCGACACACACTGGTAGTCTGATTTTTTTTTTCCAGCTGATGGAGAACAAAACCGCCTTAGCGAAGACGTTGGGTCGTGCGTCGTACTTTGTCGAGAGATGTCGACGAAGCGATGCGTCGGACTACACATTACAAAAACACGTACCCCCCCCCCCCCCCCCCCCGCTCCAGTTCTGTTCCTTCCTTCGCGCCCACCTCCACAGCACCACCGACCGAGACAAAAAAAAAGCGTGCCTTTGGCACAGCCGTTGCAACGGGCCGTGGTGGACACCAGAAAGAAGCGTCGTCGGCGACGTCGAAGGAAAACATCCGTTGCTATGACAACCTCGAAGACTAATCGATTTCGAGGTGGGGCGGGGGGGAAATTATTATGATTGTGTTGAAGGCCCTTTTCTTCTTGGCACGTTTCCCTTCCTCTTTTTGTGCGTGTGTCCGTCTCCTTGTCCGTTATTTTTGTGTTTTTGTTTCATCTTCTCGGCTCTCTTCGCCTTTCAACCGGGGATGAAATGCGCGGCCAAGAGAAAAAGCCCGCGGGCGCACAACCAAACAGGCAGCGCCAAACAGAAAAAAGAAAGCAAGCAAGTATAGAAGGCAAAGAAAACCTCGAAAGAAGCGAACAAGTGTGAGACGGCGAGTGACGCTGGATTTCAGCTACACAAGGCAAAACCGAGATGTTTTATTTATTATTTTTTTTCACTACACTCCGCAGTTCATGCGCATCGAAGGCACGAAGCTAAACAGCAGGAAAACTTGGACGAGTGTCTCTTTCAAATAAAGTTTTCGTTCGATCGAGCCTTTTATGGCTGTTTACGAGTTTTCACGGCTTGTCTTTTTCGGCGGAATGCGCTTGTGCCTTGCTCGGACGCATCGTTTTGCCAGTTTTTTTTTCTGTTTTTTTTTTCTGGCGTTCTTCTCTCGCCTTCGCAGTCTTTTCATTCACTCTGACTCGACTGTCTGTCGGAACTTTTCGGGGCCTCGGATCAGCGGTGTCGCAACCGAAATTTTCTAGCCGTTTTGTATTCTCTTGGCCCGCGCGTTTTCATTCTACATGCATGCTCGCTTCGGTGGGTAAGACCGCGTGAGAAGCACCGCCGCTGCTCCCGCGATTAGCGCGGCGTTAATGGAAAACGCTCTTTTGTGCCACGCCGCAATTTGTTTTCTCGCAAGTTATAAAGAGGTACATTGATTGCTCTTATTTTTTTTGCTATTTGTCTCTCTGTTTTCGCTCGCTTTCCCTTTGAGTTCGCCAGGTTACCACCCACGTATGTCTCGCCACAGGAGTTCTTCGACGTCTGAGTAATGTTGTGTGCATGCCCTGTGCCGCTGAGCGTACGCTTTTAGTGGTTTAGGTTTTCCAACTGTGATTCAATGGCCGCTATCAGAGCCCGAGCTAGCACGCCGTCCCTTATTGATTTAACCATTTGTGTACAAATCGCGTAGATTGTATTTATCTTTGTACGTAATGTCGTACCACAGTGCACTATATATGTAAAGCAAATACATGGAAGTTTGATCTACGGATTCCACTCTTGTCGTATGTATACCTCGCAATCGAAGTTCGAGACAAACTTAGTAATACTTTCGACAGATCTCTCCTTAAGTTCGTTGTTGCCCACAATAACCTCACACACTATTCCATTTCGTAGAGTAGAAGTGATGAATTTCGCCTCAACTCACCATCTGCTATTCACTAATTGATTGATTGAAATGTGGGGTTTAACGTCCCAAAATCACCATATAATTATGAGAGACGCCGTAGTGGAGGGCTCCGGAAATTTCGACCACCTGGGGTTCTTCAACGTGCGCCCAAATCTGAGCACACGGGCCTACAGCATTCCCACCTCCATCGGAAATGCAGCCGCCGCAGCCGGGATTCGATCCTGCGACCAGCGGGTCAGCAGCCGAGTACCTTAGTCACTAGACCAGCGCGGCGGGGCATCTGCGATTCGCTGGTTATGCCCATTTAACCCCGGTGCTCGACATATACAGCTGTTCATCTCACCTGACTTTTACGCACTTAACCGTCGTTAGATAGTTACACTTTTACTTGCTTGACGAATGTCTGCCATGGTGGTGTTGTGGATATATGGTTCTCGGCTACTAACCCGCAGGTCGCGGGTTTGACCCCGGCCACGGCGGTCGTGTTTCGATGAAGGCGAAATGCTAGAAGCACGCATACTGTGCTATGTCAGTGCATCTTAAAGAACACCAGACGGCCGAAACTTCCTGAGCCCCCCCCCCCCCCCCGGGTGCCTCGTAACCATATCCTGGTTTTGGCGCATAAAACCCCACATAGTATAGATTCGCTTGACGCAAACTAATCTGATTATTTGCAACAATTAAAGCTGCGAATACCAATACGCATTACTAAGTGAGCACGCAGTGACCCTTCAGCAATTCGTGCAGAAGCCTGCATGGATCTCTATAGTACATATTCGAAAATTCTCTCGCATATCTCTGGTCGGCCGTTAGGGTCAGATGACTTTACTCTCAAGCCATCTTACCATTAACGGTACTTACATATCTGTACTATACGCACTGACTTACGCAAGCTTTTCGAGACAGACCTGTTGTAGCAGATCTTTGGAAGCAGAGGAACATTCCTTCCGTTCTACTGCAGGGCGTGCAAGTCCCCTAATTTTTACTAATCTGCAAACACTGCATCGGTTTAAACCTGTTTTTACGTTACCCCTCATTGCACTCACTCCCTCACTCACTTTTTTGTAATTTCTAAAAAAATTTCTATTAAAAGTATGAAGGCAACTTCCTGCGATTAATTTCAGGGTCTTTATATTTCTGTGTTCACCTTCCTACGTCAAGAATGCATTAACTACCACGCCCTTGAACAAGCTCCCCAACCGAGCAAGCCAACACTTCTGCGGATGTCCAGCACTTCACTGGACGCACCAGTCGTTTCAGAAGCAGCGCCGCGAGCTTTTTACCATACGTACAGCCATTCGCATATGCTCGAGTATGCAAGGTCGTGAATGCACCTCCGACACGTCGTCATTGGCGGAGCAGATTCTTCCGTGACTAATGCATCGTACAGCACCCAGTGAGGAGAGAGGCACCCTGGGATGTGGACGCAGGCAGGGGGCCTCTCCCGCGCCTCGACATGCCGGCCCTCCTCGGACCTTTGCTGACCAATCGACCTTCCTCTCGCTTCTCGTGCCAATACCGACGCCGTTAGTCAGTGGCACGCCGCGCACCCGGCATATACTTCGACACCCAGGACTTCTCGTCAAAGCGGATTCAGCGAGCGGGGTCCTCTAGGACCGGTAATCAGTTCTTTTGGCCGTAAAAGCCTCCTTATTGACTGTCGGACGCTGACAGGTCCTTTGGGGATGCGACATCCTGCGTTTGGGGAAGGGGGAGTGCTAAGCGTGAAGCGTCAAGAATGCGCCCACTGGTGACGGATGGTTTCAATTACGACTTCCTCGTGCCCGAAGAGCTTCTGCGCGTACGCTGGGCGCTACGCGTCATCACGTTGCTCCTCTTTGTTGTCATTTGTTAGTTGTCATCGTATAGCTAGCTTGCACGGGACCTCGTAGATGCATATTTTGCATGCAGTTCTGGCACTCCAGGATGGCGGCTTGATGACAACAAATGGCGCCTAACTTGCTCCGATTCGGCACTAACGCCGTAACAAGAACGCCTGTATGCGTGAATAACCTGCGTATGGTGTTTCGATACGGTAAATGTGACGTCACAAACGTTGCGGCTACCCATAATAATGCTCCGACAGTCACGATAATGCAATTGCCGTCAGTACGCGTTACCGTATCACTGAAGGTCATCGAAGAGAGATGAATATACGCTCATTCGCACGCTCCCTGAAAATTGATGTGCCTCATATAACGCAAACAATGTGCCCCGTGATATACCTAAGCTTGATGACCAATGGACAACATAGCTTACGAAAAAGTAACTATGCCAATTCGACCTCACTTGTTCTCGGTTCCCGAGGTCTTCTCTTAGTGCTACAGTCATGACCACTATGGTGTACGAAATATTACAACGCCGCATTAATTGTGCGAAAGACTGTTGAGGATTCGAAACTGCAGAGCTCAAGTTTGGTGCGGCACATTTAAAACATGCGCTGATTTTATTCATATTAAAATATTGATTACCTCGTAGACTTTTTTTAAAATCTTTTTGGTTGTGTTTTGTTTGCGCGGCTCTGTTTTTACAACACTGCAGTGCCAACTTATGGGCAGGACCCCCATCGCTTATCCTGTTAAATGCTGTAAGCGAATAAAGAATAAGCAAATTCACTGTATAGATAGCGTTTGTGCCACCAGCCCCGCTTGCCGGATACAAGCGAGGATCGAACGCTGGTCAAACCTCACCTTTTATATACACGTGACCCTCTTAAAACAAGAGGCAATTGCTTTGACATCTCCATTCCATTTCGTTCGACCTTATTTTAAACAGCGGTTCCACTTTATCAGCTAATGCTATGGGGCTTGAGCTAACGCTGTGAAACGTGAACAACGAAATAGATGCTCATGTCCGACCATCGTTTGCTTAATCCTCTTTTTGAGCCACCGAGTTGGTTTGTTTGTTTTTTAGCACCTTTGTAAGTACAAGGTTACTGATATAAAGATTTAAGTTTATTTCGCATGGTCGGAAACCATCATTATGCCAGCCGAACTAGATCAACTCGTCAACTTGATAATACTCGCCCACACCCGTAAAATTATGGATCACGATTGATCTCAAAATATACTGAAATCTCAACATAGCTTCATGAGTGATACAGATAATATTTGGGACCATAGAAAGTTCCCTAAGTATACTCTTTGCAACGAATTTCAGTCTCTTCGTTGAGTATCATCAAACTTAGAAACCTAAGTTTTTCAAAGTTGGTGGAACTTTCCGCCACGCGCCACTCTTGAATGGAGCACCTCCTGAAGTTCGGGTCAAAAAGTTGGGGTCCACGTATACGATGGCTGTTCTCGATCATTGGCTCGGAAAGCGCACGTGTCGCACTCGGGAGCACTTCGATCACGAGTGCGATGTTCGTATACACCCAACAGCTTGAAGGAAGGAGTGCGGCAGAAGGAAGGGAGAGAGAGGGGAGCTCGCACGAGGGTTGACCTCGCGCGCTTGGTGACGATGGAAAGCATGCCCGCCTAGCGAGACACAGAAGCCGCCGCGCAATGGACCATTGATCGCGTATGCGACTCCTGAATAGCCCTCTAAGGTGCCTTCATTAAGAGAATCCCTTCGGCCGAGCCTCGGCTCGGCCGTGCGGTGCAGCTCAATCCGTCTCTCCCCATCTGAATCTGTCACGCGGGGATAAAGCAGCCCGCGCCACCACGCCGGACCACTTCCATTACCGGCCGTCCCCAAATTAATGCCGCGGCCGCGTCCCATGCATCCCCGACCTGCCCGCCCGCCCGCCTGGCATTTGTATACCTTCCTATCCTCCCGGAACGTCTGAGCATGCACAGAGCCCGTGCCCGCTGCGTATACCGTACATTGTACAGCATTCTCCAAAGCACTCCTGACTCGTATATATGCAGCTGTATAGCTCGTGGCGGCGGCATCCGGCCACCGTCGCATCCGTGGATGGCGAGCCTGTGTTCTAGACGGCTACCGATGCAGAGATATGTGCGCTCCTGGAAATGAATCGAGGATCTGTCATTCTGAGGCGTATACCCTATATACGGCCTGAAACGCGGGCGCAATCATTAATATTGAGATGAGCATGTGTGCATGGTGTCTTAAAACCGCCGTGCTGTGTGTGGACTTGGCTTTAAAACTATATGTATAGGCGTACATACGTCCTTCTACACCGAAATGTGTTTGCCTTTAAAAGAACCTTTATGTGCATATTCAAATCGCCGTATGAAGGATTATTTCGCATGTTTGAGTTGAAAATTTCCAACACACTATCATAGCGGCACGTACATCTAGTTTTTCGTTAATTTTTGCTCTTTCATTCTTTTCCGCTGTAATATACAGCAAAAAAAAAAAACACTGATGGTTTAACCAAACAAGATACTCTCAACTTTAGTATCAGGAACGTTATAGCATTTTTTCGACAAGCATTCTTTCTTTCTTGCCTGTCTCTACCTTCGAGTATACAAGTAATGGGTGATAAATCGCTGTAATTGCCTGCTATTCACTATCACGGGACATAGTTCCGCATATTGAGCAGCTGTTGCTTATTCAATTGCTATCGAAAACAATTACTTCAGAATATTTATCACCAATCTCCAAAATGTTTTTGGTGTGGGAGGAAGGAAGACAGGGAAAAGAAGGCAGGGATCAATGTGGACCGGTTTAGAATAACCAGTATACATGTTCCAATACACTTGGGGAGGGGATGTAGAAGTTTGGAAGTTATAAAGAGTAAATAAAGGAAGACAGAAATAGGGATGCTTTTACATGAGGGATATATAGGGAAGAATTAAGCGATGCAGAGTTACACTATGTCTTTGGTGAAGATGTGTCGACAGGGACACCAGGCCATCGAGGAGCGTGCAGAACCATAACATGGGTGACCTGTACTGGCTTGGTGTGTACTAAATATGTTAAAATATCGTTTTGACAGGCAGGATTAAAAGGGCTGTAAATTTTCTTAAGTATATATTCTCTCTCTCTCACACACACACATGCACACAAACTCACGCGTGTTCACACACGCACAGAAATATACTATAACGTATACCCTCTTCTTTTGCGAAGTTACCAGATATATACACTCAGAAGTTCAGTAATCTCCCCCTCTACTGCGTTTACATTAACCATTCCTATGATTTTATTTAGGTAAGCGAAATATAGTTTAATGACGCGCATCGTTATTTGCACACTTCTATACCCCTCATATACACCACGTATGTACACTGAACCCTGGGGCACACCCGCGAGTTTCACCACGACAAACGTGGCGGTCGTGTTTCGAACCTCGCAAGTGGACCCGCGGCATGTTTCGTGCCTCATATCTGGAATTATCGATTTCCGATGCGAATCGCGGAGGGTTGGTTTCCGTGGACAACGCCTTGGCGCACCTCTCATTGTCACCCTTCTTTCCTTTAGTATAACAGTTCCCTCGCAGAGACGTGCCGGCGTCACTATACATGTAACTTAGAAGTGTGGCAGCTTGGGCTAGTTGGTATGGCATGACGATAGTTATAGCGCGATAGTTATAGCGCTATAACTATCGTCACTATACAAGCATGCACGCACGTATACGCACACGCGACGCACCGAAGGCCAGGTCATTCAAGGGGAATTAACTTCGAGCGGACGCCAGAGGCACGGGGCGGCCAAAGAGAAAGGAGGGTCATCTACGGAAAGACAAAGAGTCGGCGGCCGCGACTGGAGCGGATATTGGTTTATAACGTGATTCGTCTCCCTCGCCGCGCCTGTCTCGTTGCCGGCCGGAGGGCCCTTCCGCTTCTGACGGTGCTTTCATCTTGCGTGCTTTATGTCCGTTGAAGCTGTCCTTATAGGCCTTGCGTACTGCTTTTGTCTGAGAGTTGCGTGTTGGCGTGTTGATGCGTGTAGCCGGATAGATGTACTCTACAGGAAGAAGCGGCAGCTCTCCTGGACTGACAGACTACCACATCCGGCAATTAGACGAAATGTGAAGCTGAATGACCACTCTGTGACGCACCTCACGCGATGGCTATAAAAGGCACGCGTAAGCTGTGTGTATGTATATACTTCGGACGTGCTGCCTATAGTACTCGTATGTATATACTCTTCGTCGCCACTTCATTAGAGTTGAAATTCAGAAAGCCTATATAGTTGATAATTGCTCTATGTCGTCAGTCAGCTATTTAATAACCATCATGTTATTCTCGGCACCATGATTAGTTGGGGTATCGGATAAATAAAGGTTGGTGGAAGAACGCTTCGCTGAATGCGGGGAATGAATGAATCACAATAAAAAACTCCCCCAAAAAGCAGAAGAAATTACTTTGCTTGAGCCATGGATCAAGACACAAACCTGTTGTGCGAAACAAGGAGCTCAGCATTACTGTGGATGAAAAGCAGCTTTTGTTTTCTTGCACATGCATGGTCGTGTACGCCTGTAGGTATTGGATTCCTAATGTATAAACTGTGCACGTGGGAACAGTTCTTGAGAACGCGGGCCTCCAAATTACAATTTCGTTTCATTTCATTTTGGCGATGTCAAATACCTTGAGTGCGAGACTGCATGAGGGGTGGGTTTCGATCTGATAGAAACAGCAATAAATATAATTAGTCGACTCTGTAAATACGCATTTCACAATTTTTCATTTAAACCCAGTACGCTATGATATTTGTATTTTATACGTATTTGAAACAGTAAGAGTGTAGACACCTCTCAATTGAACGAGTACAGAAGAGTAGCGGATCATACGATGCGGCAGCAGTGTGTCAGCACATTACAAACAGTTTCGTATCGAGCTATAGAATCCTCCACACAGACAGCTCCTTGAGCTCTTTCAAAGGATCTTCTTTGTAATTCCTTGTTTTCACCTCACGAATTACGGTGGGCTCGCAAATTACTACCCACATGTGGGACCGGTTGCGATTCCTTGCACTCGAAGTCAATCTTTTCCCATCATCCACCGCTCGTGACCGCTTAATCATGGTAATAGCGCAGGCACAGTGCAATGGGACCTCCGACAAACGATGCAAACGACAAAAGAGACTTCGAAGAAAATAATGGTTACGTAATTCGTGACCCCCTCTCAATGCTTTTGTCTATACGCAATCCCAGACCGGAAGTATTTACCACAACCCGAAATGACTGTGAGCGGAAAGCGTTTGATTTTTTGTGTAGCCCATTGAAAACTGAGTGACCGCATCGTTGCGACAACTTTTTCTCCGTAATACAAGGTTGTCGAACAAGACCGAGGGCAGATCGTTACGGGCCGTGCACTCGCATAAATTATGAAGGAAATAAGCCCGGAAGAAAAGCCTTCCTTTTCCTTGGAGCGCCTTTATAATATATAAGCGCGTGCCCTGTATATAGAGCCACGGTGTATACAATGTTTATACAGGCGAGACACGTGCTAAGATTATTTTTTTTCGTTCCTTTTAATCGGGCGAAAGGAGCGGCGAAGTGCAAATTTTCTGAGCATAAAGAAAAAAAAAAGGGGAGCCCCTTCCTCGCCGCTTGACGAGTTGATTGCATGCGGCAAGAAAAACACGAAGCCTTCATAACGCAAGTGGTTGCCGTTCGAGGATGTAAAGTGCGATTAGCATAATAATTACGCCGGAGCGGCAAGTATGGTAATTGATCACTGTCGCATCTCACGCGGGCGCGTGCTTGTGGGCCATTAAGCGCCCCCCCCCTCTCTCTCTCTTACGCTCTTTTCGTAAAGCGTCGTGCGTGCTATTCATGTTATAAAAGAATGCTATATGGAGGCACGTCTCTTCTTCTCCGTTTCGTCGATTTTGCACCCCTTTTGGAGGTCTTCTTATTTGTCTTGCTTCTTACTTCTTCTCGGCCTTCTATAGCCCTCGTTAAAGCATGGCCCGGGTACTTAGTGTTGTAAGAAGCAAACTATACGCAGGCGACGAAGTCGCGGGTTCGTTTTTCTATATTCGCGTTGTTGCCCATACGGTCGTACACACTACGCTCATGGGGGCGTTGTTTATTTTCTTATTGTTCGTTTCTCAAACGACCACCGCGTGAAACAGGCGTCATCCTGAGTGTATACGCGAAAAACGGGGGCTATACAGGGGGTTCTACTTTTTCCTATAACTCCGTGTGCATAACGCACGTCGTCGAGCACCACGCACACTTTCACGCAGCACCCCGTCACAAATGTATTTTTAATCAAACCCTGTACCCATGCATGTTCGCCTTCCACGACTTCCCGAATTGCGCCTCTGCTTCTTTTTCTGCTTCCGCTCTTCTGTCACTCTTGTCGTATACTTGCACCTTGATCCCGCTTCCAGAACTTGTCGTCCAGAATTTTCCCCTTCTCTCTCTTTCGTTATATTTCTTAACAGACCTCTCGCGTATAGTTGCCAGCGCGTCCCTTTCGCTGCCTGGTTCATTGTTGCTGGAATTTTGTGTGTTTCTTTCTTCGACTTTGCCTGGAGCACCGAACCGGAGACATTTATGCACGTCCTTTGATCGGGAACTAATGAGTTGCGCTGCCAAGCAAGTGAGGGCAAGTTCGAGGCCAGATATCTTTCCACTCTCTCTCCAGGGTCGTTTGAGAGGGGAGGCGCAAGCTGAACAGGCACATATGGGAGGAGGTAGAGGAAAGAGAACGGGAGTAGCCTGTACGTATAGACTAACTAAAGAGCAACTATATACATATAGGTGTTTGAAAGAAAGTGAATGGACGGATAGACTAACTAAAGAGCAACTATATAGGTGTTTGAAAGAAAGCGAATGGACGGATGAGAAGGCCGAGAGTATAGAGCGAGAACAGCGGGCACAAAGAAGGACGTCGGGAGGGCGCGGACTTTTTCCTTTCGCTCACCATTCTCGGCCAGAAGTCAAGGCCGCTCGTGCGCGCGTAACTCCCTGATGAAAATAAACTGCTCGGAACGACGAACGCGGCAACACCGTTATGCGTGGCGCGCTACCTATTCTTGCATGCACACTCGCGGGCACGCTTGTTAAGCGAGGGACTCACCTGAGCTTGCACAGCGCGCGCGGTCTCCTGTGTGGGAGCCTCAAGGCTCGAATAAGGAAACAAAAACAAGCCAAACAAAAGGTTCAGAGAAGCCGGCTCCAAGAAACCGCGGCGAAGAAAGGCAAACGGCAACAAGTGGGCAGACGCCGTTCTTATAGAGGACGCGTATATATCTATATATATACACACACACAGAGGTGTGAAGCGATTAAACAGACACGTAAGATAAGCAAAAACCCGAGGCGTAATCAGCGGGAAAATTTATGGCATATTGAATGAGAATGGCGCGGAGGCCTGGTGCGTCGCTTCGCGAAGTCGAGAGGAAATCCTGGATGGAGGATATTGCTGCTATGTGTACTGAGAATGCGCGTGCGCATGTGCGAGCTCTCGGGAGAGGGTGTTTCTTCTTTTGTTGTTTTTATTGGTCGAGACCCCGGACGACTTATTTCGACCGAGCCGGCTATTTGCATACAGCGTCGGTACCCGCTACAAGTTTAATCTCTTTTTGTTTTGTTGCGCGGTCATCGTGGCTCGTTTAATGCTGCTTCTCGTTCGAGGAAATGAAAGAACGAGCTATTCGTTTGTTCAAGCACGTATACCTTTCGAATGTTATGTTGGAAGGGTCACATGGATAAAGGGCGCTGTAGGACCTTTGGGACGTGGAAATGTACAAACAAAACCAGGTTGCCTCCGATGAAAATGGTTTGTACGAGACAGCGGGCCGAATAATTGGTTCTCGGTCGTTCCCGGGTGCTTGGATGACTGACCGCAAAATAGGTGCGGCTGCATGTTCCGGCTTTCTGCAATCGTTTCTGAATCGTTAGGAGTTCTCGGTAAACCACATCGTAAAAGCAACTATAGTTGCTTTTGTTTCTGTCCGCCTTTCTCTACCGCTTTTTCTCTTTGGAAAGCTTGTCTCAGTTCTCGCTTCTGTCGTATCCTGATAATGTCAATCTTAAAACAAGATATGCTTGTACCAAAGCGCCCCTTCGAAAGTATGTTACATTTTTACTCCATGAAGGTGCTTTCTTTGTTCTTTCTGTCTCTAATTTTTCAGTTCTTCTTGATTTATTCTCATGTTGTTATATAGTCACTCTGTCAACAGAGAGAGAGATCATAGAAAGAAAGGGAAAAGCAGTCCTGTGATCGCAATGCGTTTATTATATGAAAGAATGTGTGTGATATACAGGCATTGCGCAAGGCGCCACCTATCTTTCATTCATGTCTGATTGCCTGTTCATTCCAAACAGACGTAGCTTCTTGAACTATTCCATGTGCAAATACCAGCTGATCTGAAGAAACATGACTCTATCGAATGTTAGACAAAAAAAAATAACTAAGGGAACAGAAGGGGCTGGAGGAGCTAACCGTTCGGTTCAATCACAACGCATCTTTAGAAACAGCACATGCATGACGATATATGCGAATAAGTTCATATAATTGGGATCTTGGGTCGTAATAGAGTTTTGTTGCAAGTAGGCGCCTGTGTATTGCGTCCTTCTTCATCCTCGTCTTTAGTTACTTTTTATAGAGCCTCGATCATGATGCCGTATCAGCGATCCCATAACACTACATTACTACGTTTCAATATAAACGAATTCGTCCTCAAGCAAATTTGATGTCACGACCGTGTTGACACTGCTCGTGAACACACAGCATTTCCAGTACTGGGCTCCGGAACGAGCTGGCGAGAAAACTTTATCTCATGGCGGGCGCACTTGCCGCAACCGAGAAGAGGTGCATCCGTTTTACGTGTGCGTGAATCTGGACCTAATTCATCGAATGCGTACACCATGCGCGGAGAGGCGCCGCGTATACGGGTATTCCAGGAATATACCACATTAAGTCGGCTTTCATACGCCGAGACTGCCTCGTGTTTAGATACATTGTACTCAGGGGCATGTCGTCTGATAAAGTCGTCGGGAGATCACGCTTTCTTAAGGCGTATACAGCGATATTCATAAAGACGTGTCGCGACCTTGAGCACTGCCGTGCACCATAAGGCTCCACGAAGGTCCCACAGTGCTATGTAACTTGTACTATTTATAACTAGAACCCAAAGAAACTTGAGCACATGTAACACGCCCAACCGCTCACCAATCGAAGGTCTAGAAACAAGTATAAAAATGCAATAAACAGTACAATATATACGCGCTGCTGTGACTTCCAGCTCACAGGTACAATTCTATACGAACCTGCACCTTGCATTGTGGCCTCCTTAAGGCATCACGCAAGAGTGTTCAGCGGCGGCTTGCGACTGGCATCGAGCCGTGTGTAGGCTTGTAAAACGCGGCGTTCATAATTGATTCGTTCCGCGAAGCGCGTCATGGTGCTGCGCATTGTGCTCGTCGCGGATCGGCTTGTACAACGAGGGCACGCGATTCACCGTATAGCTCCCGCTTTGAATTGTACAAAAGCTAATCGACCTTGTCTGATAAGAAGGGAGGCGGAGGGAGTTCGGTTCTCAAGACGTCTTTACCAACGCAGCTCCTGTACTATATACCACTGTACATACCCCGTTGCTATATCATCCGTGTACACCCTTTGCTGCGCTCTTTTCTGGAAACTTAACTTCTGCGCGGCTGCATGGCATTCTACCGTTTGATCCTGACACGACTTACACCCGTCAACTTGGTTTGAACCCCTTTTTTAGCCATTTTTTTGTTCCTTGGCTTGTTCAGTTTACGCTGTGAAGGTTGCTGCCACTAAACGCGAGTGTTTTTGAAAGTTTGAACCCCCCGCCCTCCTCTTCGCCGCTTTTTTTTTTTATTTTTCTGGCCTCACGAAGACACTGAAGCTAACGTTGCCAGAGCTTGCTTGTTCAAAAAAGCACAAACAGTGTCAATGCAAGACACAAGAAATGACGATGCAAAAGTATACATATCGTACGGTCCCTGTATACCATGGACTTGCATGGGACATGCACTATGTAGCTTGCAGTTGCTCGGGTTGCGCGTGTAAATACGTACAAACATGTAAGCTCCTCCCCGCGTTATCCTCTCGTAGTCGAAGAATATACACCGGTTCTCCCCGAGAAAAGCGTTATACTCGCGAAGCTTGCCGCTTTGCATGGGAAAACAGGTAAAGGTTGACGATAGGTGCTGGATAAAAAGTCGAACCGATGGATAGGTCCCTGTGGAGTTGTTCGCGAAGTAGAGAAGGGGAAGAAGAGGGCAGGCCGATCTGAGGGAGGAAACAAGGATGACAGGAGTGGTGGCGAGGCACAGCCATATACGATAGAGGTGTGGAAGAAAGCCAAGAGGGAAAAGATACAGAGGGAAGCGACGGAAGCTTGGGTTGGATTATTCATAGTTTGCCGCAACATCAGTCAAAAAAAGGCTCGCACAATCGGCGACCCTCGCGAGTTCCCTCGTGTGGCCCCTCTTGTGGGGCCCCTTTCTCTCGGAACAGGGCACTCTCTCTGGGTCATGTCGCTATCGGTGTCACGTTTTCAATTCGCCGAGTTTTTGAGGGCCGCGCGTTCACGGAAGCAGAAGAAAACGCGAGCGACGGAAGAAGTGCCGAAACTCCTTGGTTCGCAAAAGGAGAGGAAGCAGGAAAGAAGCTCTCGGCGACTTACACACACACAAAAAAAAAGAAAAAAAAATTGATGAAAAATCTCGTACAACATGCAACTCCATGGGGCCCCCCTTTTCTCGCTGAAAAGTCCGGGAAGAGGGGGGGGGGGGGGGAGGTTCTTACGTGCATCTGCGCGTTATGTAGACATATTTCGCGTCATACTTTCTTTCCCTTAAGGGGACTGTAAACTAAACGGTGTCTGGTTTCAGACGCCTTCTTTGTGAATCTCTGCCTTATATGCGTGGTGCTCACACAGATGCACGTGCTGTTCATATGGTCTTGTAGTGCTATATATCGAGTTACTGACTGCTCTTCACTACGGCTTGTCCGCAGGCCGCTCTATTTTTTTTTTTTGGGGGGGGGGGGGTCTATAAGTTTTCTGTAATCTTTGGGGAATAGACGTTATCGACCTCACTTACAGCTCTAAACTTTTTCTGTCCGTGTAGATTTTTAGTAAGACGTAATCATTGTGCAGCATATCGATCGAGCAGCCTTTAGATAGGGGTTCAGAAGATCCTGCCTCAAAGGCTTGTTAGTTATCGAATGATATGCCACAACCGAGAAATGAGGGGTAGGCTGCAAACTTGGAAGGGTTCACAGTTTTCTTTCTACACATGTATTCATGAAAAATTGGGAAACTGTGGTGAGATGGCGCGCAGGATATTGAGACGGGCATTGAGGGCTCAAACCCATTTGACGAAGCGCGTGCATTGAGCGTGTTTATTGCGGATGAACTCTCCATTCAGTGTGCTATTTACTCATTCTTATCACTACATATATCAATGCTTAACCGTACGCATAAGTATACTTGTGAGCATTGGGTTGAGCGTATCGTTGATGAGCTTTTTTTAGATCTGTTCATATTGAAGACGTGCTGATGAAGATCGTCTCTAGCCATGAGGTCGGGACTTTCAATGCGCGAATGCAGCTGCGCAAATGCACCTGCTACATGAAGTGCCATGCTTCATCATGTGGCGTCGTCAAATGAATCCATCATGGAGATCAATACCATGACACGGCGTACATGCATGTTAATATCATTTTTGGATGCCTGCATTATGCGCAGCTCGTTGGAAACAAAAAGCACAAGGAAAGCTTGGCGTACATTCTTGTGTTCTTTTTTTATCTGCGACACCTGAACGTAGCTATACCGTTCAGAACCAGCCATGGCTACGGCTGTACACACGTATGAGCTGAAATTCGCTGAAACCAGCTCAGCCGGCCCGAGAAAGCAGGAGAGCTGTGCTGGGCGGCACACTCAGCGTCCCAGTGTTTTGAGCAAGTCACCATAGGGGCTTTTCAAAAGCGATTATTATTATTTGCTCGTTGTCTTGCGCGTCTCAGCAGAAGCGCGAGCACACGCCAAGGATGTACACACATCACACACGTTCTTTTCTAAATTCTGTCCTGTCGCTCTTTAGGCATTTCTGATTATTTCTACTTTTTTCTAGGACAGTCTCGGGAATGAAGTGGATGCTATGGGAGCTCCAGAAAGGCTGCAGCGGCACTTGGTGACTGGGAGCGTGTCCCTCGCCTTCTTCTTGCCCGCCACGGGTGTGAGAGCGGTGCCATTATAAAGCCATTTGGTGCTTGCACTTCCTGAGTAGTTTTTAATGTGAGATCTTGCAGATTTCTTCTCGTATACGGGTCGCCCCCGCCTAGAGCTAAACAGAAACATGCCTTTGCGAGGGAACTGCGCCGCGTCCGACGAATAAAATGAAAACAAAGACGGACGCGAAAAAAAGTGAGAAGGGGGTCACAGGAGGTGGTTGGTGGTATAGTGCGACCGAAGGCAAGATGCGCATTTGACAGCTCCCTGCAGCGGTTTGCGCGCATTCTCAGTCTAAGACCCGTTACAGCCGAGTAGACTGCTTATATGCTGTGTATATATAGTATATGTATACATGCGCAGCGCGGGTCCGTACTTACAACGGCTAGACCGTCTTGCTCCCGAGTGCCCTGACAAAAGCTACATCACTCTAAAAAAAAGCTATACTGGAATATTGTCCTTTACACTGCATCGCGCTATGTGTGTTTTCTTGTCTTTTTTCTTTTACGCACAATCTTCCGGGTATAAGTTTTAGCTCCCCCTCTCCCTTTCCACCGCACAAAGTAAGCAGTTGGAGTAAATAGCCTCGTTTTTTTTTTCTCTTTTCACCCCTTCGCAGTGTTCTTTTAAGAGACACTACATGGAAACATTAGTTCAAGTATAGACATATGAAGTGTACTCTGAAAACAATGGTGTCATTGGTTTCACCATGACAGGTTTTGTTTATTAGTGAATCACAAAATAAATGCCAGAAGTCAATCCTAAATATCGCGTCAAAACTCTGGTGCATCACGGATTTTAAAGTTTCCCCCTTTTTGTCGCATTTTTACCACATTCCCTTAATGAAATTTCCTAAAACTTCGTATGTTAAGTCTGCGGCTGCTTCAGATGATATATGTATTTTATTTTTACCGTTTAGAAACTATTTACAACGCCATCATGATTAGTCTCGTATCCGGGGTACACACAAATAAATAAATAAAGGAAGGAAATTTACTTATTTGCGAATCTCGTGTCAAATGGTGGGCTGTGATGTTCTGGGAAGCATCTGGGTAAATATCAATCTACCACAATCGTTCTTGTGCACGCGCGGCATTGGCAGTTTCTGTAGGAGGCCGAGAATTATCGTCATAGGAAGACGGTGAATTCGCATGGGCCGGGTAAGCCATCAAATATCGCCGTGGTTTTTAGCAAAAAAAAAAGAGAAAGAAAGACATTTTAAAAAAGAAAGATGACTGATTACGGTGACATTCGGTCGTCCTCCCAAGCGGCTAAAGGTAGGTTCTAAACGCCGAACACAAGACTGAAGCGCCCTTGTACCAATTTTACAGGTTGGTATCCGGTGGCCCATTTCACTACCTACAACAGACACCTTAATTTCTCGGCTTGTACACCGTGACTGTGCTGGCTTAACCAACGACTAGAGGAGTTCTGACGTCCTGATTGAGCCATATTTCGACATATTACGTCTCCATAACCGACGCCCTATTGGACAACTTTACCCTTTCGAAATAGCTGGTATATATGCCTTCGGCTGGTCCTCTGAAACGAACCCAGCACCTACCGCTTGAGAAGCAGAATAATTTTGACGCCTGTGCGATGAAAACTTGCATCAGAATAGCTCAAGTTGATATATAGTTTCATCAAAACACAGCGAAACTAAAAAAAATCACAGCAAATCCACGGAATGAATGATGATGAGGGGAGTGAAGCGTCAGTCGATCCGTCCATGCTTCCGTCCATGCGTCCGTTCGTCTGTACGTGCGCCCGTCCGTGCGTCCACCCGTGCGTCCATCAGTCCGTCCTTGTGTCTGTTTGTCCATCTGCTTGTCTGTCCGTCCATGCGTCCGTCCATATATCTAGTGAACACTTCAAGTACCGCCATCTCGCTTCTTTTTATCGTATATTCATCATATACAAGTACCACCATCCTGCGAACAATATAAGAACTAAACGAGAGTAGGTGCAACATTTCTGCTGTCAGCGCTTTATTAACAGCGTGACTACGACGCCGTCCTACGTTTTTCGTAACATGTGGACATGCGGATATGTCCCCAAGGGCGGGTACGTGCGACATGTTACGCACTACGACAACGGGACGCACAAGCCACGCCATAAAGAGTTTCGCCCCTAAAAAAAAAAATGAAGCATACAAGGTTTAGAAAGGCAATAAGGTTACTTTTTTTTCGGCTGGAGGTGCATTCAGAATCAATCTTATCGGAATGGTACAAATTTTTTTTAAAGAAATTCGTTATTTCTAACAGCTACATGTTTAATGTTTTGGGTAGACATGGGACCGCAATAACTTTATCCAAATGAGATGATTGTTGCTGAAATTTAAATATATGACATTTACGATTTTGGGTTACTTTTGCTGGTAATACACGCAAGACACATTTAAAATAAGTTTTGTTGGAATGGAATGAACCTAACTCAACTAAAAATAAAACGAGATTTACAGAGGGTATCCGCTTACCTTAAGATTCGCAGATATAATCGATTTTATTGAAATGGAACAGAAACATAAATACACAAGATTTCCGGGGGTTATAGGCTTACTTGTTACCCTCGACGCTGTTTATATAAGCCGGCCGTAAACACTGCGATGTCCACAAATATGTACAAATTCTATAAACATCATGAACGGGTATATGTGGTACCGAAATCAGGTGACCCCCACTACTCACCACTTGTCCATTAAAAGTATAAAGAAGGCAACAGACGGCTAACAATACAACCATTAGGATTTTTCAGACAAACGTAGGCAGTTATTTGGAAAAGCTTTAGTAAATGATTGGGTTTGACCGAGTGATGAAGACCATGACCGTGCGTCTCGGCTTCGTTAAAGCATCTGTATGGAGTGCCTCTGTGGTGCTTAAAAGGACAAAATAATAGGAAATGCGAAAGGCGAAACAAGCTTTAAGAAGACCCCCGAGCGATGAGAGCCCTACGCGAACGATGACATGTCGGTAGATGTATACGGCAGGGGAGAGCGCTCATGGTTTTAGCGCGTGTTTTTGTCCCTCTAGTTAGGACATGCTTGTAGTGTCTGTGAATGTCCATGGTTTATAAACCAAGGAGATTCGAGGTATATACCTCAATTCGAGGTATTACCTCGAATCTCTCTACGCTGAAAAAGAACCATATAAAGAACCTAACACCAATTAGCTAAAGCCGAGAACTATAACCTAAAAAAAACACCTAGCATCACTATAATTATAAGGCCCTGTAACAAATAGAATGAACCAGATCAGCTTTCAGTATCCCTCAGCTCTGCTATTTCAAACCGCGCGCGGCTTAGAGCAAGCATCGCCATTTGTTTGCTGATCAATGCAATCATAATAACTTTGATTAAAATGGGACAAACTATTACCAAATCTAGTCATACACTATCTGCAACCTCAAATCTAAATATCCGAGAGTTTTAACCGTAATCAGTTTTGCGAATATTGCATACACCTAAAATATACTGGATTTTCACAGGCTTATTTTTCAGCTAAAAGTATCTCTTAGCGAACCAAGATCAATTCTTTCCATCCATCCATCCATCCATCTATCCATCCATCCATCCATCCATCCATCCATCCATCCATCCATCCATCCATCCATCCATCCATCCATCCATCCATCCATCCATCAGTCCGACCGTCCGTCCGTCCGTCCATCCGTCCGTCCGTCCATTCATCAATCCATCTAGACGCTAGATGTAAAACCATGGATACAGGAAAAAGGAACGCATGTACCCTGGGATGTGCCCTGCTTTATATTAAAAAAACCTGAGCCACAATTGGGCACGTTTTCTTAGACTGCTGGCAAGGCGCATTTTTTTTAAATTTTTGGTGACATATTGCAAAAAACGCTAAAGAAGGACTTTCCCCTGGACCCGCGTGGTATTCGTTTTGTATCTCATGAAAATGAAGAAAGTGTCCGGTTCGACGCTGTCATGCTAATGGGTTTGCACTGCATATCGAAGGCCTGCACGGCCGCATAGCATGTCGATATAGATGCAAGATCGGCACACGAGTATAATTTCGCGAATCAGTGGGCGGGTTTCTGGAAGCCCACAAATCATTAGATCCGGTACTTGCATGGGTATCGAGGATCAAGCCACTCAGGAACGTGAAACGAGTTTAGCCATCAAACGCCAGTCCAAGTCTGGCTGTTTTTTTTTTATTCATGCCCTATTTGAGTACTTATGCCTTAAGTGTCATGTATACTCTTAACCCCTGACTGCATTTGTGTTCCGTTGTGTGCGTCTAAGTAGGCAGAATAGAAACAAAAAAGAAAGATGTTGCTGGATTATAAAATACCTGCATGCCACGCAAAGGGCCTGAGTTTGACCCTCACTCTGACCAGGCAATTTTTTATTAATAATTGATTTGCACCTTTCTCGATTTTCCAGCCATGCACAACAGAGGAAGTTATTTTCACTTTCTTGCCAAGCATGTAAATGTTGCTGAGTGGTAAGATATCTGCTTTCTGCGTAAATAGCCTAAGTTTGATCCTCACTCTGACCCGGAAATTGTTATTATTTATTTTATTTGCATCTTCCTCGATTTCGTAATCATATACAACACAGGAAGTTATTTTCACTTTCTTGCCAAGTAGAGATGTTGCCGAGCCATTCTGCTTCCGAAAGCCGAGCTGATCGGATTGCTGGATCACGGGCTCCAGCGGAGCGGTGACAGCGGCCACTTTTAGCCGTGGAAACAGGAACAGTGATAGCGACAAGAAATACCAGTTCATTTTGCCTCATCTGCCGAAAGGACGACTTGTCATCAACACCGTTTTTTTACACGGTGATGTGCGTGCTAGTCCATACAGGATCGAATATTTCAGGAATGCATTGACGCCAACGGGCCTGCTGGCGGATGTGGTTAGCCTCGGTGCATACCAGGTTAATCATTTGTGGGTGGTGACATTCAATGACGCAGCCCCCACCAAACGCCTGCTCGCTTTGAAGGATCTCTATGTGAAGGGGTGGCACTGCGTCGTCGTCGACCCGCAGGACCAGGAGGTGCGGCTCAGACTTCACTGGCTGCTGCACGGGGTTAGTGATGAAGATATGCGAACGGCGCTTTCGGATTTCGGAGAGGTGGTGGAAGTTGGCCGTGAGTGGTGGCGCGTCCCGGGTATGGCGAACAAGCGCTCAACGGCAAGGAAGGTGCTTCTGAAGCTAAAGAGTGGTGTCGAGGTTGAGGATCTACCACATGAGATTCGTGTAGACGGTGAGCTGGCCTTGGTGGTTGTGCCTGGTCGGCCGATGCAGTGCTTGCGTTGCCAAAGCATATGGCACGCCCGCCGCGAGTGCAAGGTTCCTCGCTGCACACGTTGCAGATGCTTCGGTCACGTCAAAGGCGACTGCATGAGGGCGTATGCTAGTGCAACTGGACCAGCGCAAAAGGAGTGAGTAGCTGAACACGTCATGGACGCGGCTGAGGCTGAGGATGCCGCTAAAGGAGTGTCGGCAGCCTATAGTGGTCTCTGCGACAAGTGAGGGGGCGGCGTCTGCAGAGACACCCAGGGCTCCACAGGCTCCTCAGCGTGGGAACATACCAGCTATCACCCGGTTAGCGGCTGAGCCAGAGCGGGTATCGAAAGGGTATAGTTCCAGTGGAGGTTGGCGCCGCAGCAGAAGTCCAGGGAGACTCATTGGACAGCGAGGACGACATGTGTGCCATAAGTGCTACACTAAAGCGTATACGGGTAGACACAGGTGAACAGGACTAGGCGTCACTACCTGCTAAGACTCCTCAAACGAGTAGGTCCCGTTTGACACCAAAACTGAAAATTCCTGCGGTAAATCGACCTCCAGACAAGACAAAGGAACAAAATGCCGGAAAGCAGGATGGTCCTGGAAGCGGGTAGCCGGTGGCTGGTCGTGAAAGCTAGGTAAGCACCATGCTCCGGGCCTACTCTTATTGCGTATAAGACACCATTGCATCGATTTTGTCAATACGCATAGCTACGCATAACGTCAGAGGGCTGATGGCTAGGCGTAGGCAATTAAAGTCAGCGCCTAAGGTTGCTCACAGATAATGATATAGGCGTCCTAGCCGTCCCGGAAACTAAGTTTGACGGAGAGTATAGGAGACCAGGAGCATGGTGCGCCGTTTCACTCAAAGATATTTCGTGGTCGTTAGCCATGCGATAGGGACGTCCACAGGGTGTATCCTTTTTGTTGAAAAACTGCATGACCTTCATGTTTAAAGTGTACTTTCATGTCAATCACGGATAGTTGTTTATTGTGATTTTGTAATTTGCCACATTGAATTCTGAGTAATATGCATATATGTAAAGACGAGCTGCGCAGTATGTAAAAAAAGAAACTTGAACAATGTGACAAGCAGTGTTACAATGTTGCTTGGGTTCGCACTCGTTCGAAAGAACTTTTCTTGCGGGCTAAGACGCCCACAAAAAGGGCGCTTGGTCTAGAAAAAGCGAAGGAGTGGCAAATCCCATCGATAAGGTTTATTGCAGCGGGACACTCGCGAGCGAGAATGAAGCCTTAGAGTGCGCGTTTTTTGCTCGTTATCAGACACTCCTTTCAGCACGACAAGCGAATGTTGATTGATATGTGTGGTTTGACGTCCCAAAATCACCATATGATTATGAGAGACGCCGTAGTGGAGGGCTCCGGAAATGACAAGCAATGACAATGGGTTTAAAAAAGTTTCTTCAGCGCATGCCTCGGCTGAGTGACGACACGAGTGAGTGACGACACATTAGAGGGTAAAATAAGAGGAGGCCAAGTTGAGAGTGCGATTAGTGATTTAAACCTAAGAAAATCACCAGTACTCTATGGTCTAACCGCTGCCTGGTATGAAACGTTTCCAACCGAACTGACCCCTTTGTTGACAGACCTGTTGAATGAAGTGTGCGAACGGAAAACTATGCCCCCTTCTTTTAGCAAGGCGCATAAAATATTGATTCCTAAATTTGATCAAGCTGAAAAGCTCAAACTAGTGACATCGTATAGGCCTATATAACACCAACCGACGTTGACTATATTTTCGTGAATGTTCTATACAACCTTCATGAAAAGCGGCGAGAGTCTAAAGTGTCATCACAAAAATTGTTGCAGACCACCAAACCCGTGGGATCAAAAGGCAGAACTTTTCGTTCCACCATTCACAAATCGCGGTGTGTGCCTTAGTGTTGTAACGAAGCGTCGCTCGGTATTTCTGTGCTCCAGCTCGACCGGGAGAAAGCATTTGATTGCATTGTGCATGATATCTTGTTTGTCATTGTAGATCATGTTAATGTTGGTTCCATCATCAGGCAGGGAGTGGCTTTGACATACCAGAACTGCACAACACGTTTAATTGTCAATAGGTCTTTGAGGATCGACATTTACGTATATATAATGCGTTCTGTGCGGCTAGGCTGCGCCCTCAGCCCTCTTTTGTTTTGTATTTACATTGAAGCGATGTGTTTGAAGATCACTGAAAATGATAAAATACGTGGTTTCAGCTTGGCGGCAGCCAAAGTCAAGCTGCTGGCATATGCAGATGATATTGCCGTGGGTTGGACGAACAAGGAAAGTGTTCAGGAAACAATAAATTTAGTGGAGATTTTTTGGTAATGTCTGCAGGGAGCCGGGTAAACTGCATGGGCGAAATCTCTTGGACTTTGGCATGGCAGGTGACCTTCAACACCGGAACGTTTTGCAAATGTGCGCTGGACGAAAATACCAACAAGGTACCTTGGTGCACCCCTAGAATGTTACAGAGACAGCGACGAGTATTGGTGGAGTCAAATCAGAGAAACAAAAGAAAAAAAAAAGCAGCAAAGTGGGAAACCACCAACTTTGTTTATTTTTGGTAGGGCTACAGTATGCGAGATGTTCTTAATCAGCAAGTTGTGGTGCGTGATGCAGGTGCTACATTGTTCTAGAATGAACGTGCAAAAGCTGCACAGAGTGTTCACGGTATTTATATGGGGCTCGGATTGGGAAAAGTGCAGCCGGACCTATTTATTTAGGCGCGTGAAAAACGGGGCCCTGTATAGGTTGGGCGCACCTTTTTGTAAGAGAGTTGGTAAATAGATTCTTGTTCTTCCGAGAGGTCAGTGATCTTGTTGCGTATACGGTATGCCAACTCAGGTTAGGCAACGCCTCACGAGATCTCGTTGTCACTACAGATAAAGGCATGCCGGGAACATTGGGAGGCTATCTGAAGGAAGTGCTAGATAGTGTACGTTCCCTGCTTGTTCGTTTTTTCTATTGATTACTTATCAAATGTGAGAAGAAAATAATTGTATAAAGATGTGTGTGACGTGGTTTTTCCAACTTGTACATGGTCGTATAAAGTGGAAGACCAGGACAAAACGAACTGAAACAAGTGAAAAGCATGTAGGTACCTACAGGGGGAAAACATTTTTCTATAAGTTACACACGGGGAGACTAACAGTAAAGACATTCACAGAGGAAACAGGGCTATTATACCCCACGGCGATCACACTGCCTGATACGCAAGAAGCTTGAAACAATAGATCACATTTTTCTACACTATTGGGAAGGGGTATACTTTCGGGACATCTTACAAAGAACAATAAAGGAGTTCTCACTGGATTCACACGGAATCGGGTATCAGGCGGTAAGGAATGACGATGGAATCCCGTTTGATCTTGTGATGTTGACTGGCCTCCTTTGTATATGGCGTGCACAAATGGCTGGATGCTACGACCCGGATGCTAAGCCAGCAAGAATATATTTCAGATAAAGCATGTCTGCTTTCATTGAGATGGCAAAAGTCAAGAGTACATTCCAGTATGGCTGATGAGGTTAGAACCTCTGGTAGCCTGGAAGAAATTTTAAGTAGACAACACAAGTGGGACTCATGGCATTTTATTTGTGTGTGTGTGTAATCGAAAAAAAATGCATTTTTATATTTTGTAACATATGTTTGTGTACATTGTCTGAGACCAGCAATAAGTAATAAAAAAAACTAGAGATGTTGCTGTGTGGTAAGATATTTGCTTGCCACGTAAACAGCCTTGGTTCGATGATTGACCCTCATGGTGACCCGGAATTTTTTATTATTTTTTCATTTGCATTTTTCCCGATTTGTCGGTCATGTGCAACAGAGGAAGTTATTTTCACTTTCTTTACAAGTGGGGATGTGGCTTAGTGGTAAAAGATATGCTTGTTGAGCAAGGGGCCGAGATTAGATACTGACTCGAACCCAGGAAGGGTTATTTTACTGGAATTTATCTTTTGGTCATGCGCAACAGAAAAAGTTATTTTCACTTTTTTTCCAAGCAGAGATGTGGCTGAAAGGTAAAACACCTGCTTTTCACGCATACGGTTTGGGTTTTATACTCACTCGGTCCCGGAAATTTGCGTTATTGTTTTCATTTGCGTTTGTCTCGATTTTTCAGTCAGGCACAAGATGTTTTTTTCACTCACCACCGCCTACCCCGACTCCAGAATTTCTGCGAAACGAGCTATTTAACGCTCTGGCGTTAAAACAGGGTCAGAAATGAACCGCAACCATTCTGCGTGGCCAACTTCAGGTATTGATTGATTTGTGGGGTTTAACGTCCCAAAACCACCACATGATTATGAAGGTAGGGAAACTGCTTTCGAAAGGCACCCTCAATCGGTAGCAGACGTAATATTGATGCCCTGTCAATTTTGGTTGCAGTGTTAGCTAATTATTAGCAAACCAATTCTTTCCACGTAATGCAATGTACTTCTATAACGAAGTTGTAGTGTCGGATTAAGGTGAATTGGGGTTCCAGTATTGGCTTTGTAGATAATTATAAGAACCTAATAAACATTCAATATTATTGCAGTGATTCGATAGCTATATTCAAGTGTTGCTCAACCTCAGAGGAATACGTTCAGGAATGTTACGTATGATAATCACAGCATCGCACCATAAAGTGCACTTGGCTTTTTCCAATGACGGCGTTTTTGCTTTAGCGTGAGTGCTGCAGTTACGTTAGACAATAACCTACCTTAAGAAAGCCAGTGTAGTCGGTGCACCGGCTAAAGCTGCGATGTGCACACAACTACAGCACTATGTAAAAAAAAGTGTTGATCTTTCTCTTAACATTTATCTCAAAACCACAAAATGCAGCGTAGACTCGCCAAATTTTTTGAAGAAATACGCTTTCCTGAATGAAGGTGTGGGTCAGTCGATTTTTTTGTCATCAGGTGGGCTATCACAATTACGGTAAAAATGCGGCAAGCCTTTGTAAAATCTAAATTTACAGTATTTCCTTACATTGTAAAATTCTTTCTTACTAAAACTTGCAACTGCAATCAATTTTGGCGAAATTGGGAAAACCTTTCTGAAATCGAAATTTACAAGATTTACAAGGCTTATATGAACTACTGACGACTGCGCAGAAACTTTTATCTGAATGGGACACACATTCAAAAACAGGCATATCCCACATTTAAAACTCTTGTTTGTTCTATGATTTTAATATGACATTATTGGTCAGAAGTGCAGCCAATATGAAAGTTATTGAAAGAGAATAACATTCGTAAAATCAAAATAGGTGAGATTCTCAGAAGCAATAGTCATGCCTTTTTCGAACAACTATTTCGAAATGGGACAAGCCGTAGGAAATCTATATATGCAAGATTTCTGAAGGCTATATGCTTACCTTTTTTAATAATCAAACGAACAATCCAAATAAACCAAAAAGTGTCTTTTTGTTCAGGCGAGCAACCACGCTGACCGAAAGTGCTTTCTCGAAATCGTAATCATTCTGTTTACTTTGTCACTTTTGACAGTACAAGCAGTGTTGTCTGGAGTTTCAAGTATACTACAAATCGTAGAACAGACGTCGCAGACGACCACCGCAACATTGGAATAAAAAGCCGAATAAGTAACAATTGCTTGGTTTGAACGTTCCAGAACCATAGCATGGTTTTCAGGGACACCACCTACATGTAGTTCTTTAAGGTGCATATAAGTCTAAAAAGACGGGTCTCTAACAATTCGCATCAGTCAAAATGTGGTTGTCATGGCTGGGATGCGATTCCGCGACCTTCGGCACCACCGGAATAACGCGGTATCAACGAGACCAACGGCGGGTATCGGCCGAATTCGTCGAGAATATTAATCTATTGGGCATCCCGTCAGTATGGACATGTGATTTTAAGTACGCAGCACTTTAGACAGCTTCAACCACTGAGCTGCCCCGGAGCTTTGCAGCACTTTAGACAGCTGTCTTGTCCGTCCACAGTCTCGTGTCGCGTGGTCACGCAGAGGTCAATATAGTTGTAAAACATGCCTATCAGAGCTCAAAATCAGTGCGAAATAAACTGATAATGTCTAGAATGATGGGACCTACAAAAATAACTAAGAATCAAGGGAAACAATTTACCTAAAAATGTGAAAAAGGTTTCTGAAACATCCGGCTCGAGCCCATGCTGCCCAAGAGATGGCGCCGCTGCCTAAGCAAGCGCGCGATCACTGAGGTGGTGGCAAGCGCGCGATTACCAAGTCAACGGTGGGTTGACCGTGCTACGTATGGTTACCCTGGTTTCACAGTGATGCATCTGCATCTTTTTCCCTGCAACTACAAACATATTGTGAGGCCTCTTTTTCCCACGTGTCTGCAATGCTGGGTCAGGCCGACGCGTGCATTGTCCACGCCGGCACAGCGATGGACGACGAACAGATCGTGAGGCTTTCCGTGATCGTCCTGGCCGTCGTCACCTGGGGGCCCCCTGTCCGGGCCTCAGCGTGTGTGTGCACAGTCCGTTCCTGGCGTGTCCTCTGATGCGAAGCGAACGCATCGGTCATCTTTGTGTTGCGGAATGCTGCGCTGTGCCATCGTGACGGCTCGATTAGGAGTCGCCACTGGCGCCGCCTCGCCTCCCAAAACACGTGGATGTACCCAGCTCTGTGAAGCCCCCTTCACCGAGCTCGGTACATCCACGTGTTTTGGATCATCCTGTCAACTTGTATGTGTGTTTTATATTCTCTTTCAGTTTCGTGACACCGGTGCTTTGAAGGCCACATTCTCTAGCTGTTCGGATGTGACAACAGAGCGCTTTCTATTCTCACCGCCACACAGATAAGTTTGGAGCTTTTAACGTTTGCGATACACAGTGAAAAGTCCTTGTTGCATCGTCGGATCTCTTTTGATTGTATCCCAATGCACGTGCCACCTTTCTTTCGGCTTTTCGCAAGCGTTCCTAAGCTGCATTCTTTTCGTTCTTTCTATTTGCATTTTTACGTCTAAAAAAATGAAGGTAAGACGGACAGATACATGTCATGGCTTGCACATGTCCCTAACCGTATCTTTTATAATCAGAGTTCATGACTGAGCAAGCTATAGTCTCTCTCAATCGTGTGCTCCCATTCGTACGTACGTTGTCTTGTTTGTTTGCATGGAGCCTTCCTCGATAATGAATTTCGTTTGCCCGAAAGCTTTTCCCTCTTTCCAGCGCGCAGTATATATTTGGCCATTATGCAATCGTGATCGGGATGCAACCTAACGAAGCTTTTTGTCCGTATAAGCGCATTTGCCATTGGTTGACGGGCTTCAGTATTTATTTTTTTGCAGTGCCAGAATGGACTGAAATGTTCTTAATATAAAGATTGTCAGCGCAAGGCGTTTCCAGGAATACGTGCTCGGAGGTACTCAGCACTCACAAAGGTTTTCATTTATAAATACTGTTTGTCACTGGGCAGTGGCCGTCGAGGTATACCTCGACGGCTCCTGCCGATTACCTTCTTTCATATCAGCTCGATTACCTTCTTTCATACGTACACCTTCTCGTATACGAGCAGATATATCCCAATATATCTTTAATATAATTGTCCTAGGTCCATATTTATGAGAACGTCTCTCAAGAAAATGGTTCGCAGGAATATTTCCAGGAAATTGTGATGTTGGGTATATGATCAACAGTGCCACCTAACCAATATAGAATACGGCACTTTTGAAGAGAAGGATTCGGGAATTCGGCCCTACCGGTATCAAACCCTCCTGTCGTTGGTTGTTGTAACCGAGGTATAAGGTCCATTCATTTCACCGGGACTACGTGAACCGGTTCACGGAGGCGCTGCACTTCGGCATTCGCTTTGCGAGTTCAGCATGGTGGGGGGGGCACCCCAGTATCTTTCGAAAAAGTGCAGCTGTCGTGCAAGACAAGTTCACGAATTACCTGCGCCTGCTCGTGAGGTGTACAGTGCCGAGTTAATGCAGCACTAGATGGCTGCAGCTTCAGCAGATGACACAGCCGATTGCATTTGTGCATGTCACGTTTAGCGGCGTGCTACAAGTATGACAGTGAATGTTTTGAGGTAGTTGCATTTGCCAAGAACGTAAGCGGCGCCGTCTTGAACGAATCGCAGCCTCCACAATACTGCTAGATAGTCGACCAGTAACATAGGGCTTGCATGACGTCTGCACTTTCCCATTCGCTCCTTTGTCTCGTTGCTGCTTCACTTGCTGAAACATCCCCTGCACGACGACGGCACGACGACGGCACCTGACGGCACTACCGTGAACTATTCCTGGGAGTGCAGGGTGAATCGAGCAGACCTATAGAATCCGCAAAAAAAACCATCATCGAAACCATCACATGAACTGATTGCCACAGCGGGAGACTGCCGCGTGTTTTAAACTCATACGAAATTCTAAACGATACAAATACCGAACATTGATACTAGTCAGCCTCTGCGAATTCCCAAACGAATTCCCAAAAGACATCAATCGTGAACTTAATTAGATATTTGTCCAAACTCTCTTCGAAGTGAAAGAGGATGCTTCTACAGAGAAAATGTATACCGTGGCCGCAAGGTTGGTATAGAGGGTGCCTAACGGATGGACCGGCTGCAGGTATTAGAAGTTCATCTGAAATGAACGTTTAATATAATAGTTAAGTTGCAGGAATGTCTTATCAGAACGACCTCATTGTCAAACGCCACAAGCAGTGTAGCACTGCCACTCAGCATTCGTCGTTTCAGTTCGCGGAATGTGCACATCATGTACCTACGTTCCAGATCTCCATTACTGCGTGCACAAGCTCCGATGGCGCAGAAACTCGCGCAAGAAATTCGTCAGCCAGGTGACGTCTTCATTTACACTATGCAGCACTCGTCAAGCTTATACGTACGCGCCACGCGTCATGAGATTGCTAGTTAGTCATTACAACTGTCACGGGCGCGAACTGATTAAGACGCTGGCGGGGTCCGAACCGGTTGCGTGTGCGGCCGCAGTTGTATTAACGCCAAAGGCTTGCTTGCATTTATAATGAAGTCAGATTCCTCTCTTCCATTTCGGCTGCTCCTGGTGCAATGGGAAATCAAATTGGTTGTGGCATTCGAGCATCATCCCTCAAAACAGGAGAGCGGAGCGGCGAGCACAAGGACATCTAACGCAATTACGGAGCCGACCGCAGCGCGATGCACGAGCGAGCTCGGCGGTCAACCGGTGCGGTTCTCAGGCGTACGATCCTAACGTTGTCTCCATTAACCGCAGAGCACCAGGCCAGTGTGACTTTGCCACTGTATGTCTGGGCACGTGTCCCCTTGCTTGGACTATTTCCAACATTAAGGTGGCGGTTCCGTTCCCTCTATCTTGTTAATAGTTCTAAAAAAAAATGGCTGCATATCCACGCAGTGAATGATGGAGAGAGGGGCGAAGCATTCGTCCGTCCATTCGTTCTTGCTTCCGTCTGTCCGTGCGTCTGTCTGTGTGACCGTCCATGCGTCCATCCGCCCGTCCGTGCGCGTGTCTGTTCGTGCGTCCGTCCCTGCGTTCGTCCATGCATCCGACCCTGCGTCCGTTCATGCGTCCATCCATGCATCTGTCTGTGTGTCCGTTCGTCCATCTATTCAACACTCCAAGTACCACCATCTCGCATCTTTTCATCATATATTGCCCATACAGAAGCACCGCCATCCAGCGGACATTCCAAGGACTAAACGAGAGGTGGCACACGCACGCTTTCTTAGGGCTTGCGGTTCGGGTCCACTTCCCACTTTTAACCACCTCGAGTTCATGGTATATACTAGTTCACTGTATTCATGGCACTGCGGCGCAACGCTCGCTAAACCTTTCTAAAACCAAGGAGGGTACGCCCAGCGAGTATAACGTAGCAACCTTTTCCTGTCAGATAGTGCTCAATGTACATGCCAATGGCTGCTAATGGGAAACGAGAGACAGGAGAATTCGGCTTTTACTTTCTTACGGCTTGCGCTTCGTATATACTTCCCACCTTTAACCACCTCGAGTTCATGGTGTTTACCAGTTCACTGTATTCATGGCACTGTGGCCCAACGCTCGCTAAACCTTTCTAAAACCAAGGAGGTTACGCCCAGCGAGTATAACGTAGCAACCTTTTCCTGTCAGATAGTGCTCAATGTACATGCCAATGGCTGCTAATGGGAAATGAGAGACAGGAGAATTCGGCTTGTACATTCTTGCGGCTTGCGCTTCGTATATAGTTCCCACCTTTAACCACCTCGAGTTCATGGTATATAGTTCATTGTATTCATGGCACTGCGGCTCAATGCTCGGTAAACCTTTCTAAAACTAAGGAGTTTACACCCAGCGAGTATAACGTAGCAACCCTTTCTTGTCAGATAGTGCTCAATGTACAGGCCAATGGCATGGGGATCGCAGCGTGCGCGTTAACTAAAAGCCGAATGCTCCTGTCTCTCATTCCCCCTTAGCACCCATTGGCATGTACATTGAGCACTATCTTTTAATTTTCAACAACGAGCAGAAGAAATCTCTCACCAGCACTACCTTGGAGGTCAAAATGTTATACTTGTTACACACTACAACGGCTACGAGGGACGAACGGGTGCCGCTATAGAGAGCTTTTCCCCTAAAAGAAACCAGAGGATGCCACTCGGCCTCGTTTGCGAAAAGCGAGAAAATTTCACGCGCAAGCCAGCGTCGCTACGTGCATGTTTCATGCGCAGCGTGAGGCGACGGAAATCGGCTAACGAAAAGCAAGGAGCACAAACGCGGACAGTGTATTTCACCTATGATCGTCCAACTGTTGCCGTCGTTTTAATGACACGTTGAAAAGTGTCCCAGTGCCAGCTGGCAGACTGAAACCGGTGTCCTATCGCTCAAGCGTAAACACTCGCGTACACGCACATAAACAAACACAATCTTTCTGCCTTGTTAACTTACTCACGTTCATAGAATAACGATTGAACATAACATGAACCAAACGCCGTTGTTTCAGCGAACTTGCATGGCCGCTAACCTTCTTTTTGAAGTAGCGGCCATGGCGATTGCTTGATGTGGCGTCGCCCGAACGCGTCTTTTGTTTTTGTCTTGTTATTTGGGTATTAGTAGCAGTTCTGGCTGGGCAGCAAGCTGCTTTACAACAAAGTAGCGGTGAGCAACAGCGTCATCAGTAGGTAGAGTTGTCCTCCAATGTCAAACTTCTTCCCGACACCGTATCACTCATGAATTGCAGAGACAGTGATTATCTTATCTGTAGTTAGGGCGTCTCTGCATTTTATAGTTGACCTTTCTAGGCTCCCGTACATACCATCCTTCCTCGTTGACCAGAACGTCCTGCATTTTCGACAGTCTCGCTTCTGTCACATCGTTGAAACTAGGATGTATTTAGTTGTTGTCTACGTAGAGTTTCCTAAATATACACTAGAGGGAACTCTGGCGCTAGTGTCCACGGGAGCTGCAACGCACGGCTTTTCAGCGAGCGTTGGAATTATGGGTAGTACACAAATTTTTGTCATCTTCGTAGTTCTGGCTCCGTGTGTGTTCGTGTGAATTGGAGCTGTTGTCTCACGAAATAAAAATTTCTCATGTCACCACCTTATTCTTTTAGGCTTACCATTTCAAATCGGCTCAAGAAGTTCAAGAGGGGCTTGTTCTTTCTATCAAAACAAAACCGAAACACAGCAATAAACGAAGCGACAAGTGCGATTCACCGCCCACAAGTACGAAGACTAGGCGAATCCGTGTACTACCCATCATTCCCATGGTCGCTGAACGATCGCAGTGCCAGATTACCCTCTAGTTAATTTTAGAAAACTCTATGCTTGTGTATTCATTGCCAGTACTGGTCAGTGGAAGTTGTCGGCAAGGTGCTCTACAGGCTTACCCTGAAATTCTCGGCAATCGCAGGCTTTGAGAACATTCACCCAACGTTACTAGATCATTCACAATCGTGTCCCCTTTGAAGCGACATTCAGGGGTCAGACGTTCGACTCCATGTGCCGCAGTCTTTTACTAGATTATTTTTCTTTCTTGGGTTTTCATATATATATAGATACGTATACATATACGGTGTATGACGGTGACGCCGGCGGCAAGATCCAGCAGAGAGTGTCCATATAATTGCTATCCCTATAAAATATATCTTCGCAAAGGCCGAATTTCCCTGGTGTCTTTGAATGCTGATGTTCCTGGAGGGGGCTTTATTCCCCGCATTACGAAAGACTTCACCAATGTCTTGACAGAAAGTGTTCCCTTTTGTTTTTGTTTTAATCTCTGGTGCAGAGTATACATATGGGTAAATACATTGGCACTCGGTCAATGTTGACGGGTATATGAATGGTCAAGACACTCGCCTTTGAACCGTTACGCCACAGGTGCGAAAAACAATCCCACTAACGTACCTTTCTCTAACTATTTTTACAGGCGTTCTATTACATGTTTAAACCCCATAGAATTCGATTTATTTTACATATTCCCACTTCGAAATGATTTCCAAGATGTGCTAGTTGCTCATGCTGTAGACGGGCAACTACCTATAATGACTGACACGACAAATGATTGTCCTCAGGATAACGAATAAGTGTGATAATGAGCGCACTTAGATGGCAAAGGCACTTACTTTGATAAGAAAAATGGTCTCCAATTCTTCTTTCTTTTTGTTTCTCATTTAGTGAGCCTGCTTGCCTTGCCTTCTTTCCCAGCTCAGGGTAGCCAGCCGGTTTAAGGACTGGCAACATCCCTGTCCTTCCACCTCTTCCTTCCTCCCTTCCTTTCTCCCGAGCTGAAGCTTCCCCTGACGCGTTGTATTTCTCGCAATGCAGGTCGAAAAGCAGCCGAAACAGTTGAGGCCCTTATCAACCCTGACTAGGCTCAACTTTTGTCTCATGTCACAAAGTGCAACGAAGGATATGCTGCAAGGTCACTCTAAATAGTTCGCGAAAGTAGAATAGAAAAGTGGTCTGAAACCCATTGCTACAAACATCAACAACCGCGTGACGATTGAAGTGCGAGTAGGTGAGGAGGGGGCAAACATTGAATACAAAAAAAGTTAAACGTTAATTTTCAATAGTTTTCATTTTATTTGTTGCAAAAAGTTAGTAGATTACTTCAAGAAAACTTTAGTCTTTGGTACGAGGTTGAGCGCCTGATTTTGTTCGTTTAGTTTCAGAAACTCCGGACACATGCAGACAGTCTGGTAACATGAGCCAACGGTTTTGCCTTGGAGTGTGTGTTTGGCGTGTTTTTTGGTTCGGCGGATTGCCAGGCTAACGAGGCATCGCTCACTTTTCCATGGTGGTTTTATGTGTACTTTCAGTAGTTTACTTATTTTTATGCACTATTTACTGGTGCGGCATTTCAGAGCCCAACTAGCCCGCAGAATGTGTCGAGAGCCGCTCCTTTCACTGCCGACTGCTTTCCCTGGTGCAAGGCTGACGTGCCCTCGCCTCTGGTGACGGTGAACACGACACGCTAAGGAACGGGACGCGGTACTCTACGGCTGTCAAAGCTATACCTTCAAAGCTGCTGTTTCGCTGCAGTGGTTTTTGACGATTGGGCAACGTGATTTTTTGAACTAGTGAACAGTTGACCAGAACTTTAACCCTAACTGCCTGTGCGAACCATACAGCCTGTGCGAAGTTTTTTGTGAATATTGTACGTCATTCGGCTAATAAAACAACTTTGCTTCCAGAATCTTTTTTTGTTTCTTTTCTCTCGCGCATGCAATTAGCGAGACACAAATAAAGCTCAATAGAATGGTGTAATAATAACGGCACGCAAAATTTAAGCAGTTAAGAAAAATTCCCATTTCGCGCCATGTAAGGCAAATGCGTGACGTCGCTACCGCTTCCGGTTAGGACGTTATATTTTATTTCTTATTTTTTGTTTGCTGTTAGTTATCTCCTCCTCACGTAGATGGTGGCGGTTGGCAACAAGCCGCGGACTACTAGATTCATGGGCTTCTATGGAAGTTACGCTACCAGTTTACATATACCTTGCTGTACGTTTATATTAGAGCCTCTCGAGCTGAAGCTCTCCTGATGAGTTGGCTTTTCTGCATTGCATACCGAAAGCAGCCGAAAAAGTTGAGGCTCTTATCACCCCTGATAAGGCTGAACTTTTGTCTGACGTCACACCGTGCCACAAAGGTTATACTGTACGTTTATAATTGAGTCACCCGAGCTGACGCTTCCCCTGATGGATTGGCTTTCCCACAATGCATGTCAAAAAAGCAGTCGAAAAAAATGAGGTCCTTATCACCCCTGATAAGGCTCAACTTCTGCCTGATGTCACACTGTACAAAGGAGGTGATGTTGTACCTTGATATTAGAGTATCCCGAGATGAAGCTTCCCCTGATGCGTTGGATTTCAGGCAATGCATCTCAAAAAAGCAGCCGAAAAAGTTGAGGTCCGTATCACCTCTCATAAGGCTCAACTCTTGTCTGACGTCAAACCGTTCAATGAAGGTTATACTGTACCTTAATAATAGAGTCTCCCGAGTTGAAGCTTCTCCTGATGCATTGGCTTTCACGCAATGCATGTCAAAAAGCAGCCAAAAAGTTCAGGACCTTATCACCCCTGATAAGGCTCAACTTTTGTCTGACGTCACACTGTCCGACAAAGGTTATACTGCACGTTTATATTAGGGTCTACCGAGCTGACGCTTCCCCTGATGCGTGGCTTTTCCGCAATGCATGTCAAAAAGCAGCCGAAAATGTTTAGGCCCTTATCACTCCTGATAAGGCTCAACTTTTGTCTGACGTCACACTGTCCCACCGGAGGTTCTACTGTACGTTTATATTAGAGCCCCCCCGAGTTGACGCTTCCCTTGATGCGTTGGCTTTCCCGCAATGCATGTAAAAAAAAGCAGCCGAAAAGTTCAGGCCCTTATCACCCCTGATAAGGCTCAACATTTGTCTGACGTCACACCATGCCACAAAGGTTATAGTGAACCTTAATAATAGAGTCTCTCGAGCTGAAGCTTCCCACGATGCGTTGGCTTTCCCGCCATGCATGTGAAAAAAGCAGCCAAACAAGTGCAGGCCCTTATCATTCCTGATAAGGATCAACTTTTGTTCGACGTCACACTGTCTAACGGAGGTTATACTGCAAGTTTTTATTAGTCTCTCCCAAGCATACGCTTCACCTGATGCGTTGTATTTCCCGCAATGCATGTCAAAAAAGCAGCCGAAATTTTTGAGACCCTTATGACCCCTGATTAGGGTAAACTTTTGTGTGACGTCATACCGTGCAACGAAGGTTATATCGTACGTTTTTATTAGAGTCTCCCGAGCTGCCGCTTCGCTTGATGCGTTGGGTTTCCCACAACACATGTCAAAAAGCAGCCGGAAAAGTTCACGCCCTTATCACCCCTGATGAGGCTCAACTTTTGTCTGACGTCACACTGTCCAACGGAGCTTATGCCGTACGTTTATATTAGAGTCTCCCGAGCTGACGCTTCGCTTGATGCGTTGGCTTTCTCGCAATGCATGTCAAAAGGCAGCCGAAAAAGTTCACGCCCTTATCACCCCTGATAAGAATCTACTTTCGTCTGACGTCACACTTTGAAGTGGGGGACCTAATATTGCATATTTTTTTTCCTGGGTCGGGAATGGCTGAAAATATCCGATGACGTCAGACAAAAGTTGAGCCTTATCAGGGGTGATAAGAGCCCCAAGTTTTTTGACCGCTTCTCGAAATGCATTGCAGAAAAGCCAAAGCATCAGGGGAAGCTTCTGCTCGGGAAGCTCCTACGCGCGGTCTGGCTTTGCAGAGTGTGACGTCACACTAAAGTTAAGCCGCTATCACAGAGTTTCTTAAAATTAATTTAACGTTTAGTAATCACCTCCAGCCTGCAGTTTGTAACTATGGGACATTTCCTGCATATTCTCGTGCACTGTATTACCGTTTTTCTTACTCGACTGATAAAGTATAGTTTATCGCTGGATTTACTTACACTACTTGAAAAGAATAATGTGAGTGGAGCTTCTATGTACGTTGATGGCATAAAAGCCGCCTCAATGATTAAATGCGTCTGTCCATCCATCTATCTCTCTGCTGCGTAATACAAATCGCACGGAAGAAACAAATAAAAAAATGTAGGCTGCGTTGAGTTTCGGAACTACTCGGTCACGCTCCAAAGGAGAGTGCCTTGCCCACTGGGCTAAAGACCGAGGGATGCAAACCATCACTATTTCTGAACCTCGTGAATGCGCCATGAAGAAATTCGCATAACAAATAAACAAAAAAATTGCAAGGCTGCACTGAGTTTCAAACCTAAGGACCACGCTCCAAAGGTGAGCCTCTTACCCCCTGGGGTAAAGACCTATAGGCTTGCAGGACATGTGTATCTCTTAACCTTATCTATTATAGACGCATAAAATAAAGGAAAAATTCGAGGCTGTGCTGAGTTTCCTACCCATGGTGCCACACTTCAATGTCGAGTGTATCAGCCACTGTGCTAAAAGAGCACGCTTGCAGAAGTTTGGCCTACCATTTTGTAGTGAAGATATCTTACCGTTTGAGCCATTTTTCTGCCACGGATTTCTAGTTCAGTAGGGTAACTCAATGACCGAAGTCCTAGCTTGAATAATCACCCTGCCCTTCTCCTTCGTTCATTTCTCTCTCTCTCTCTCTCTTTCTCTTTCTCTCTGGCATTAACAAAAAACTAAGAGTACGTAGACGAAATTGTTCTAGTTGAAGGAAAATGCGTCCTGGTTCCCGGACAAAGATGAATTTTTCTTCAACTAGAAGATCTTTGTTCTGGAATATCTTTGCGGATTATCTCGTGGGTTCATGCTACGAATGTGCGGCTGTCATTTCTCCTTTCCATAAGCTTTCGCTACCTTGCGGGATTCCGCAGAACTCACTCGCTGTAACAGGGCTCACCGATAACTGCACCGATCAAGAAAGTAGCACCCTTGGGTAGCTTCGTAGCGCACTGTTCCACGTGAACATTTTGCAACGAAGTTTCCAATTCTCAAGCCATCGCTAAATAGAATGCTTTAAATCGCGGTCATGTGTTACCTGTGTGATGATTGGTTGGTTGGTTCCTCAACGCCTTGGCGCAACCCACCTAAAGGAATGGGCCATGAATGGGACGGTTCCTTGCTTGAGTACCCAGAATGAGGCTCATTAGAAACATCTTCCTTTTCTGTCACAGAATTGCTCGTAGCAGAGCTTGCGCAAACAAATGACGCTCCAGCGGTACAAGAGTATAATAATAACGACAACAGCAAGGAACATGTCAAACCTTCAAACAAATGTATTTTGAGCAGAAGAAAGCAAATAACTTTAATACAATAGATCTTGGAACATAACATCGCTACCTTATGTAATGACCTTGATCTTGACAAGAAATATTGGCAAATTGGGTTCTTCACTTTACGAGCACACTTGCCGTGGGTTTCCTTCTATACACCGTGGATATCATTGCGCTATATCTTTTATTATAAAACCATCGCAACGGACAACTTAAGGCGAATGCAGAATCATTTCTCAATTTAGTTGGCTGCATATCATCATTTGCTTGTGAAATTTCATGTCGCTAACACGGCTGCGACGACTAGACTTATCGTGATATGAGATGACGCGTCTACAGAATCGTACCTCTATCACTTCCCTCTTCGTGTCAGCCAGAGCCCGCATCAGATCACGTGTCTTTGAGGTCTCACAGTATAAACATCGGCTGACTCTTTGCAAAAGAGCCGACACACAAACGAGGTAAATCAAACTCTTGTTTAGCCTGTTTTACGAGCCCTGTACAAGCAGCTTCTCACGTGCTCCAGTCCGATTGCAAGTGAACTCTACCACTGTCAGCGCAGTGCTTCGTCGCAGTGCTTCTTAGTTAATCATTTTCGGAGACCTGCGATTCCAAATGTGAGCGTTTACGCATTCAGGGAGTGCGCAGCAGGTGTATAGAGCTTATCTTAACAATGCTTGCGAAGAGGATGTATTACAATGTACCACTTCAATCTGTGGGCAGGGAAATAGTGGAGCACAACCGACATCGCTGTATCGAAGCAGAACTCGCTGTTAGAACATGAAGCGTCAATAATAAAACCATCACTCTAAGACAAGCACGCCACGTTGTTTACCGCGAACCGCGCTGGAAGAGATGGACGCCAGTTCCTTGAAACCTCTCCTGCTCTGCTCGGTTATTACCGAAGCGTGACTTGCAGTTTTGTGCCGTAATGCACACACACTTCGGAGTGAATACAGACTGCGATGTCTCCGCATGAGTGTCCATAGTTGCTGTATTCTACTCTGTTCGACGCCAGAAACAGTTCGCGAGAGGTCCGCGTGAACAGGAGTGCGAACGGGTGTTTCAAGGCAAGGGCCACGGCATGCCACTGAAGTCCACCGTTCCACAAGTCCAGCGTCCACTTCCAGCAGGCTCATGATGACCGCCATGGCCACCTAGTCGTTTCCTTCGCTGTTGACTTCCGGCAGTAAGAATGTCCAGACTCACGAAGCTGTTCACCAGGTCCAGATCTAGGATGAAGAAGCAGAACGAAGGCAAGATCTCTTTTAATGAGGCAAATATAAGTGTATCACAGTCTTATTTGAGCGAGAAATTGTTGATACAATTGTGTCACGTAATTGCTATCGAATATTTCTTTTGCTGTTAGAATCGTTCGTGACCCTTTAACAAACTTGTTGGGCTCCGGGATGTCAGTAACGAGTCGTCCAAAACAATAAGAATTAGAAGAAAACTGTCACCTCTCTCTTGGAAGCGAAACAAGTAGCCACCGTGAGTGCTGTAGACAGTGATGGTATTACACTTAGTGTAAAGAGTCTTTGTTCGACTTTTCTTCAGTCATTACTACTAATAATAACGCTTCTTAGGGTTTACCGTACCAAAACCACCATATATGATTGTGAGAAACACCGTAGTGATAGGGTCAAGACATTTCGGCCACCTGGGGTTCTTTAACGTGAACCTAAATCTAAGCACACGGGCCTCAAGCTTTTTCGCCACCATCGAAAATGCGCCCGCCGCAGCCAGGATTCAATACCGTGACCTGCGAGTCGGCAGCCAAGTTGCTTAGCCATTCGACCACCGTGGCTGGTTTGTTTAGCCATTACCGTAGGTCTACTCAAGGCTTAATTATACTCGGCATGCGACCATGTTTCTAAATAATACAACACTGAAGTGTGATGGCTTAATTGTGACAGTCGCCACAAGTTCTCTTTCTGGTGTGATGGTGCACTTCACCGATGCTGAAACTCTAGTCATGCCGGACTGCGCGTACTAATTTCAGTCGCTTTCCAATATTATTAACTGATAACAATACCGCATCACAAACTGGCTTCGTTGTGACATAGTGCAAAAACCAGCATTGTGCGAACGTCGCATGTATGGTGCTGTCTTCAAATGTGCTGTCCGAGAAATTGAAAGCACTTGTAGTCTTTAATCTACTGCCCTCCAAAAACAAAAACCTAATTTGGGTAGCCCAGATCGAAGGTTGAGAACACTTGGAATGAATATTCACTCAATAGTGTGCGCTATTATTTTTTTCCCTACTTGAGACAAAAAAAATTATGCTTGACCAATCACTGCAGGCGATTGAATAGCTTCATACATTGGTTTAAGCCTTCAGCAAAATAAAACGTCATTGAGCACTTCTAAGCAGCCGTTACTTATTTTCGACTGCAATTTGCCAGCGCATATTATAAAATAGAGGTGCGCTCAGCAAAAGATCTGAATGTGGTTGTACTCCCCGCCTGCTTCATAACGTATCATTCCAAGAAGTAAACTTTCGTGGTCTATTCCAATTCTAGGACACATCTTTTCAGAAAATATCAAGTAACCTTGCCCCAACTATTTTACAATCTATGCCCTGAAGTGTTTTCGAGAGTTGTGACATTGAAGTGTCCCCACGCTCAGCATTAAAAGGCGTTTGAAGCAGTTAAAGCGTTCTTCAAGAAGCAATCTGTCCGATATATAAGGCTGAACACTCTAACGTAATCATACGGCATATATTTCTAGATTGAAGTTTTTTGTGTTTTCTTTCGTCGAGGCAGCTGACCAGAATGTTTTTGGATACTGATAGACTAGAAGCTGATCTATTGAAAACATTTTGGTTTGGATGCGAAACAGGAAACTGTAACGTTGGCAGACCTCTGTCATCGAACCGGATGACTTCTGCGCACAAATGAAGTATACGGTATGATGGGAGCCTGTCTAGTCCGGACAAAGGTGCGAGAAATTTGATGGGAAAGAATTTTTCGACAGCTACACGGCAGCCATGTTCACAAGCTCGCTGGGACATCTTAAATGCTTTTGAAACGTCGTAAAAATCCGCCATGTCCGATTCGTTGTCTTGTCAACTCCGATTGACTCACATGGCAGCTATAATCTCTCTGATTCGTTGAAAACGTGATATTTTCACAGAATTTGATTGCCCAGTTCCCATGACCCAGTGTACAAAATAGCACATAGAAAAAAAAAGAACCAACGCAATAAGCGTCGATCTGGAAAAAAAAGAAACGTCCATGCAATATGGTCACTTATGACACTCGCCACAAAGACCAGTAATAACCCTACGACGTTTGGCCACAGCTAATGTTTCATTATAATTTGGGTCATGTTTTATACAGCTGCAGGCTATCTTTGTTCTCAGTGGGAAGCGTTTACTTGCAATCGAGGAAATAAAGTACTACACGTTATTCGGTAGCGTCATCATTTTTACGCTCTTTCACAGATTACATACCGACGGAGCTAAATTTTCATCTGCCGGGCAGGTCGCTTACCAGACCCTGCCATGACCTGAATGGCTGGTGACGTGGACTTTTCCGCCATAACACTTGTATTCTATATTATACTATGATATACTATATACTATATACTGTACTATACTATACTATATACTGTACTGCATCATAGCTGCCTTTGCTACAAAGTTTCGCTCATAAAGCTTGTAGCGGACGAGACTACTTCGAAAGGTTAAAAAGTGCTAGCGGGTCAAGGTACTGCTATGAACGCGTGGCGTATCAGTCACGCATTTATTATTCATTTTAGGTCCGTGCTATGAGAATGTCAGCATTCCTTTATTTCCATCAGCGTAAGGAGTTGGTACAAAGAGATTAAAAGGTGTTATCGATATCTCATTATCTCAGACATATAGTTACTAAGCCACTGGAGGCGGGCCACTGAACTGGAGGCGGGCCACTGAACAATGTCAGTGGCCCGCCTCCTGGAGGAATGTCTGGAGGCGGGCCACTGAACGCACAGCTTTCATGCTATAGCGTCAATTAGAAGCACACCAGGGAAGAGGTGCTCTGACCGAATAATCAAACATTATTTTTTGCACCTCCTCAAGTGTAAACAATCCACCACGCGTAACTATCAAGCACCATTGGAAACGTCCGAGTACTTACCTTTCTTGTGGCATTCGGACAATCTGAAGACGTCATCTTGGCAGTAGTACTCGTACCACGCTGTAACAAGCAATTCTTCCGGCAGGTAACCAAGGATCAACGTTGGCCAGTGCACAAATGATTCAGACTTGAGCATTACTTTCACGTCTACTCAAACGAAGGAAGAAAGAAAATTTTGATGGCTTGTTTCTTTTTTTGGCACAACGTTAATGAAAATGAAAACCCACAGATAAAGTAACCAGGCAAGTCAATGGTACTGTTTACAAGCGCATTGCATTAATTGTGATGTAGATGTGGGCCAAAAAACAACTCACCGCTGGCCGGGATCGAGCCTGTAACCTTCTGACCACGCACCCGATGCTCTTACCATTCGAGATACGGCAGAGGTCGTCACCCCATCCACTTTGTGGGATATTTACGTATACATGCGAACCACGGAACTGTTAGTTAGCTCTGCTCGCAGCCATGACGGTGACTGTGGAACACTTCCTTTGCAAGCTGGCGTCAAGTAGGGCGTAATATTTTAACGAGAAGACAGCTGAACAATTTGCTGTAATTACCGGCTGGTTTTCACTAGCATCTACTCAAAAAGCAGTCAAAGCTGTCTTGTGCTTTTTGAGGACTACAGGCCTACGTGACCACCTTTAACTTTTGTGTAGTGCCACCGCTGCATACGCGTCAGCCCATTGACTGACAATCCTTTTTTTCTCTCTCTTTCTCTTCTCTTTCCTCTCTCTCTCTCATCTTTATGCCCCCCTTCCTATTCCCCCAGCGTAGGGTAGCAAACCGGGCATGTGCCTGGTTAACCTCCCTGCCTTCTCTCTTGTTGTTCATCTCCCCCTCTCCCCTACTCAAAAGCGCTTGTGCTTCAACTAGCTAGCAATCACGAATTGAAGTTCTGAGCGAGTTACATCGGAATTACCGGTATAGTACAACCACCTGAAACGGGACCTTTTTTGGGAAGCAAGTCCCTGACTTTCGTGCAGTGCTCCGCTGCCTAAGCTTTCAATATAGCTGACTTCTTTATAGTATCCCGGTCATCTAGGTGCATGAACGTATAGATTGGGTTGTCATCAAAGGAAATTGTGTGCAGTATATGTCACTCCTTAGTAACTTACTGCTTTGTGGTCCTGGTCTCAAAAAATATTTAGCAATGACTTGACGGCTCCTAGCCAACACCCCCTCTAAATAAATCTACATGTCACTCAGTGACCATGACACGGAAAAGAACAGCAACACTATTAGCTTAAGTCAGACCATCCTCTCACCATGCTGAGTCAAATGAATGACAAAATTGTGCCGCCTCGATTGGCTATCAGCAAATCATGAACCATCGTGTTGGCGCAGTTGCAGCTTTTTCGTCTTTTTTTCCGCCGCGCCATTTTCATAATAACACACAAGCTTGCCATCTTCCTGAGTGGAGGGACGTGGTATCTAGGCACTCCAAGAAGTGTGATAAGATCATCCACAAATTTTAATAAATGTGTTTGGAACCTTGGGCTTGTCTTGGACTAGTCTTTGCCATACCAATTTTGGGTGGCCAGGAGAGCTAAAAGTTGAAGGTGGCCAGACAGACGTCGATAGATAGATAGATAGATAGATAGATAGATAGATAGATAGATAGATAGATAGATAGATAGATAGATAGATAGATAGATAGATAGATAGATAGATAGATAGATAGATAGATAGATAGATAGATAGATAGATAGATAGATAGATAGATAGACAGACAGACAGACAGACAGACAGACAGACAGACAGACAGACAGACAGATAGATAGATAGATAGATAGATAGATAGATAGATAGATAGATAGATAGATAGATAGATAGATAGATAGATAGATAGATAGATAGATAGATAGATAGATAGATAGATAGATAGATAGATAGACAGACAGACAGACAGACAGACAGACAGACAGACAGACAGACAGACAGACAGACAGGCAGGCAGGCAGGCAGGCAGGCAGGCAGGCAGGCAGGCAGGCAGGCAGGCAGGCAGGCAGGCAGGCAGACTCACAGTCGCCGCCATTTCTTGGCGAACTAGGGCGACTGTGAGGGGTATTTTCTGCAACCAATACTCGAGAGCATCTTCGACTGGGAGATTGTTTGCAGTTATACGAGGGTGGCGTTATCTATGGGAAAGCTTGATTGGTACTCAATTCTTGTCTATGAAAAGAAATTTTCCGTCGGCCACGTGCTTCGGTTTCCTTCGCTTGGCTGCTGGCCCGATTTGAGTGCACCCTGCCCTACAGCCACAAGGTAGCTCAGGTTGCACCTGGAAAATAACGTGCAAAGGGTATTTCATGGCACCCCGGATAAGAGACCCTTGAGGTGGCAACGTAGTGTATATATCCAACAGAAAAAGTTCCTGCACAGAAGGTTGAAAAGAAATCAAAGTACTGAGATCTAGTTACACGTTAACAAACCATCACGGGAGAAATGTGACGCATTGCAGGCCCTACTCTTGCCGAATACCCGCTAACTGTGCCTCGTACTCAAATTGCAGATTCGGAACTTACAGGCAAATACAATAAATTTACACTGCGCAGAGCTAAGCAACGCTCTTTTAAGTTCAATGTGAAACGCTGCAAGTAAGCTTAATTTTATTTCTTCGCTGTGGGAAGCAAAAGTCGCAGGTGCAGTCTGCGATGGTCATGGCATGGTGTCCTCGACCTTCTAATGAACAGATTTGTTTCCGAAAGTTAAACGGGTGGTTTGTTAGGAGATGTCCGTAATTACTTTCAACTTATCTGCCAAAGACTAGCCCAAGTGAAACTCCTAAGTACTGGTGAAGTATAATACGTGAAAAGAGACACTGAGCAGGAGAGATTATACCGGCCAGATCTGCAACACCACCACCATCAGCGCTTCTGACTTATTTGTGTGCAATTCTGGCTAGTGCGATTTATTGATCTTTCTAGCCCGTTCTCTGAAAAATTCTCCAGACAGGGTGATACGAACAGGCCCAGCTTAGTTCCGCAGGATGTCGCCTCTTTCTCGCTGCGCATACTTGCCCGAAATATCTTTCTCAACTTTCTGGAGCGGGGTGACCCGAGCGATGTCATCCATACCTGCCATCCCCCCCCCCCCTTGTTTAGTAAATTGTTGGAGTGTAAGAGGAGAACACGTGCAACGTGTCTTCTTGCAGGCGGCATCTTTACTATGTACATAGTTACGTATCAAGTCTGACAGCTTACAACAACAAGAAAAGAAAGATGATGTAGTCACGATGTTTGCTGTGGCGTGAACTGATGACTATAAGACAAGTTGAGAAACAAGTACGGGCGCTGCCATACCAACTAGTCCACGCCACCACCCTTCTAAGCTATAATGCGCTTGCGATAGTCTTCGTACCCTTCGCTGTTGTCCGCTGGGGCGTTTTCGGGCAAACTGAGCTTGGCCGGTGCCCACGACCTGAGACAGCCGCTGTAGTGGATGACCGGCGGTCGAAGCTGTGCGACTTTCGGCGTCGCTGGCCTGCCGTCGTGGTGTCGGCCTCCTCCTTGACGTTCTCCTGCGTCTTGCATTTCATCCGACGGAAGAAGGGGCGACGAGTACCGAGACACAGCCTGCTCTGCCGCTGCGGGAATTCCCCTTTCAGCGGCAGCGTCCTGCGTGAACCAGGGCAAATGGGTCACGTCTCATGACGAATACATAGGGTCACACGTCGGCAGATTCTCTGCAGCTCACTCGAACTCACTCTTGAAACATATCTGACCCTCTGTACTCACTCGGAGCCAGGCTCACCAACACTTTCCTGAGCATGGCTCACTCGGACTCGGACTCACGGCTCGATCTGAGTCTTAGTGAGTCCACTCACGAGTAAGTTCACCGACCTATGCATACGGCAGAAGACTACACTTACGTTGAAAAAGGACAACGTTGTTTTAAACATCTATAAAAGACCTCGAAAAATTGAGAGCACAGGGTGTCTTACTTGAAGGCTGTAAGGCAAGTCCACTGGCCGAAACATCGGCACGAGCGACCCTGCGTGTTCACCAACTTTTCTTCACTTCAATCTTCACTCTTTCCCTGAACTTCTGCTTTTTTTTTTGGAATTTCCAGAGTTCAGGCTTTCGTAACTATAAGATAATTAGAAACTGGATTTTCACAATAAATAAATAATAGTATGGAAGGCGCAATTTTTGATTTTGGCACTGTTGATTTCTCAGTCCTGTGTGTAGTGGCATGAGAATAACAAGGTCACGAGACCCCGAATTCACACATTCGCTTTCTGGCATATGGCTCGATGTTGCTGCACGGCGTTAACTTAGTTGGTACCGGTACAAAAAGGGAAGGTGATCAGTAAAAAATAGTGTCAACTAGAGGCGCGCGTGAAATATAGTCCTCGATACCTTGTTTTTCTAGCTGTTAACTGTTGTTCGCAGTATAGATACAAGAGTTACCTTAAGGTGTTCGACAAATGTGTTAAATTACACCAATATCTAATAGCAAACCTTCTGCCTAATCTCATTTTTTTCTTTGTGTGCAGGACGCTGCGAGTCAAAATTTTTGATTGAGTACTGCCATTACAACGAGGCGCAGCATAGTTAAGGAAACGAGCTCGTACTTTTTGCATCGATGAGTATTTCCTTCAGACACAGGTCCAACGAAGAGAGTTGCTTTTTGACTTTGGCGATGTCCTTGGGGTGTGAAATGTCAAACTAGCTTTGTCCAAGAGAATCTCCCAGAGGACACCGAAAAGAGCGACGAAAAATGAACCTTGACGGTGGTGAATGCATAAATCAACATAACACATCATAATGCGCAATACAAACTTTGCCTTACAACGACGGAGAGGTTTCGTTACAGTTAAGTGACATAAAATTGTATGTGTATGAGAGTGTTTTTCTTCTCAGTTCCGGTCATCTGCGAGGACTTGCTTGTTTACCTGTTTTTACAGCGCAGTAACGTCTGCTACGGTATAGTGAAACGATACTCATACTCCACACACACGCACGCGCACATACCCCATCAATGTAACCTTGATTAGCTCCATTTCGGGGAAAAGCCCAAATCTTTCAGTACTTGAAGTGGCTTGTGTTAGCGTGGTACATATGAAAAAACGAAAAGACGACATAGACGTCAAAAAAGGTAGGCGCTAAGCGAAAACTCGTTGCCGGTAATGAAACCCTCTGGTCACACTAGCTATAGCTTATGAACTTCGATTTTTCACGATAAGCATTCGCAAAGAGTGAATGTTCCGCCACGTGGTTATCATCTGATAAACACTTCTGTGGCTCTTGCTGCAAGAGCTTATCCGTGTGGGATTATAAAAGGATGTGCGACGTGCCCCAAACAATGTCAGATAAAGATAGCCTCAGTGTAGCTGCAGTAAATACGACGAGAGATTATTGCTGTCTTGATCGCAAGTTAAAATAAGCTTTGTAGGTAATTTCGAACTTGACTTGCACGGCGTGTAACTCAAGTGTAACTCAACTGGCGTGTAACGGAGTGTAACTCAACCTTCGTGCAACTTGAATTGCACGAAGGTTATTTAAGGCAATAAACTTTCAGAATTCAAGTTACGCTATCACTTACCTGTAAGACAACGTTTTTGATGTCCTCGTCCGACAACCATGGGGGCTTGTAGTACCCTTCCGTGTACGAATTTATGGAACCTGCATGATTGAAGACAAATAAATGCAAGAGCTGAATACGACCACCCACCATAAACACCAATAATGCTCTTAGGCATTAATGATCCACGAATGAATGGAAGGAATGGATTGGCAGACTGATATTGATAATGCGAGCAGGCGCTGCGAAGTATCGCAGGACGAGTCCATGGCATCGTTTTTTGTGCAATTATTAGTCATTAACAGCGCAGTAAATGTTCATCTAAGTTTCTGTAAAGCACGCGCATTCGAAGGAACATTGTACGTCGACCCCTGTGATCGTGACGAGCATGCACCACGTATGGTCTTGATGTGCTGCACGACCATGTCCAACTAGTACGGCCACTTGTCCAGCTTCTGGGACATGGCCTTGCACAAGGGCACCAGGGAGGCCATCTCGCTAATATACATGTTCATCTTGTCCTGGCGGCACTTCTCGATCTCACTGTAGTTCTGCCTGCAAATCCAACTTTAGCCATGAGTCCGTTGCCTGAACGTTTAGCGGAACACATATATAGAGCGACACTTTTACCGCGGTAACGCCTTTATGATGCATATCTTTTATCGCGCTTTGGCATCAAAAAAAAAAAATAATAAAGGCTACACTTACTTTGAAATGTGTATAAAACGCAGGCACACATTCTTTGATAATGAACACCAAAAGTAATCGAACTTCGGTAACTCGCAAAAAAATACCATTTGGGCCCGTACATTTCTTGTTAAGCGCATACCATAGCGTATCAGCGATGCTGCATAGCGATGCTGCTATGAAGTAGACACTCGTCGAAATGTCGGCTCCCGAGAGCCACCGTGTTCAAGGACTTTTCAGCTCTCTGAGCGTCCATCTTCCCCTGAACTTCTGCCTTATTTAGAGAGAATAGAACGAACGTACGGGAGACCTCATGAAAGTGGCAAAGAAAGCTCCCCATTTATGAAAAAAACTCACCAGCATCTCCATTGTTTTGTCATTGCGAATAATGCAGTAGCTGTAAATATCGTACCTTTGAAACGTAAGCGCTTTTTGCAGGAGCTTCCAGACTTAGAAGCTGTTCCGGACTGGCGAGGAGGACTCCTCTGTCCGTAACGCTTGGATGTTCATGGTGCGGGGGCGAGGTCATCTCCACCTCGATGACGCCGGTGGCACGGCAACCCAGCGTTGCTCGGGTGGCCAGCGAGCACTGGTGGCCACGGCGCTCAGCTGGTAGCCTCGTCGCTGGACGTGCTCGGCTGTCCGGGGCATGGCATCAGGGCTGCTGGAGGGCACCCAACTTGGTCACTCAGGGTATACCAGCAACAATCGGAGACCTTTTACTTATTCTGCTGCCGCGGTACGTGCGAATGTAGACAAGAAACCAGGTCACCGCCGAGGCCTGCAGCCTCTGGTGGAAGAAAATAGTCCCTAAAGAGGCCCTGCAACTCTTTGCCCAGTAGCTTAGTTAAATGAGTTCATCGCCTCACGAATAAAATGCCTAAAAAACTTTCTTTTTAATGCGTCAAGTGTGAGCGCAGAAGCAGGGATTTGTCGCTCGCTCTGGGCACTTTGTTTTCAAAAAGCGCGTTGAAAGCTACGCCAGAGGAGGAGAAGGGGATGACAAGCAGACCAGAAGTTACGTCTGTTCGTGAGCGCACGCCACAACCTTGAGCAACAATACGGAAAGGCGGGCTGGTTTCGGCATTAAACCTCGAGCCCCCCCCCCCCCCCCCTTTTTTTTATTACTATGCATGGCTTACCTTCAGGGGCTTACCTTAGGTCACTTATCGTGGCCAAAGCGGAATATGCATCAACGTTCGCCTTCGGCAACACGAATGCTCATTATCAGAGTCAAAACCGTATACCCTCGCCACTCATTGCCACAAATGCGGCTGCGCGTACCTTTCTTCCACGACACAATGGTATGTCGCATTATAAAAAAATCAGTTAGCAAGAGAAGTGATTGAAGCCTTCCACATCCCAAGAAAAAAACGATAAGTGTGTCAGCATGCATGCCGTCAATTGTGGTGAACTATCTTTAAAGCACGTACCTCTTGAAGATGATACCAATGTATATATTTTTTCCCTTGTTTGCGGCGTGTTTCGATGTACTGTTCTTTTTTTTTTCATTTTCTGTTAAGTTACACTTCCCCTGCTTATCAGCTATTCTTTCCCAAAAAAGTCACAGCTTTGCCGCAAAGGCGAAGCAATGAACGTGATAGCAACAAATAGGAAGGTCACGCGCAGGATTGCAAGCATATCGAAACGTGCGCCGCGTTTCTCACGCACAAATGACGCACATAACGCACTCACAGGTACAGATGAACGCGAATAAGCGTCGCAGTTGTTACTTCACTGTGTCTGAAAAGCGCGCCCTTTTCGCAAACACAGGCTGTGCAACGATTGCAGTGACCTTTGTGCTCCAGCTAACTATACAACAGAATCGTTGCAGTGAAAGCCCAACGCCAGCCAAGACGTATATACGATCCTCCCCATCGCGAGATAAGGGCGCTTGAGAGAGTGGCCACTTTCCTCCTTTCCGCGGGCCAAAGTACGCGTGGAAGGTGAGAGCGCGTGCTGCCGCGTGTTGACGATAAAATTAGTTCATTGATCATTTTCTCCATCACTTTGGAAACACAACTTGTCAAACTAACCGGCCTAAACGAATCCAACTGCATAGGGCTCTTCCCTGGCTTTAGCATCGGTACACTTTTGATATTTTCCAACTTTCCGGAACTTTTTTTTTCTTGCCAACTTTTATTGTATATGTCCAACAAGTGTAATTTTCCTTTCCCGCACAAATTGGGAAGTGCAGCGTATGTAACTCCATCTGGTCCTGGTGAACTTGTTTGTTTTACTGAAGACATCACATATTGGAGCTCCTCTGGTGTGAAGCTGTCGTCCAAATCTGATAAACTGACCACAGAGAACTTCGTTACAACCGCCGAAGCTGATTCTGCTGAGGATTTATATTCGCTAGTTTGGACGGGCTCTATTTTTGTTACTATTAGGTGACGCTTCCGACCAGGCATTAACACAATATGTCATTGGAAAGCGGAGATTATAAGCTTTCTGAATTAGCACGATTCAGATTTATTCGTCAAGCGCAGCGAGCACAGTGCACCCGCAAACAATGCGTGAAATGCGGAGAGGTTAATCCTGCGGCGCATGCAGTTCAGCGCGTTCTCCAGTCGGCCGAACTCCTGCTGCGACAGGTGAAAATATTGGCGCTCGCAATGCAACTTCTATAGTCTAATCGTGTTACAGTTTCGTGGGTTTCCGTGTATTTCTTCGCCGGTCATAAATGTTCGAACGCGTCTCCCCCGCCTTTCAACACGATTCCGTCGCCGTTAGCGAGTGCACCGTTGAAGAAACTCGGTACGACCCGCCAAGTTGGCGCCGACAAGCTTTACGTTTTCACTGCATGGGTTGCGCCCCATTCGCTTCCTGTCACGCATGGTTTTTTTTTAAGCGTGACGATTTGCACGTGGCATGTGGCATACATATATGTGTCCTATAAAATTCTATAAAGAGCTAGTTTTCACTTCATTTTCAGAAGCATAATTTTGAGTCTGGAAGCACAGACACGTTTCTTAGCCGCAGCTTGACGAACTGGAGTTGTGACTGCTGCATCACGCTGGCGATAGCGGCTGCGATCGGAGCTGCCCCAGCACAAACGTTCAGTGACCTGGCGCTAATGTACGGTTTTATTACAAAGGACGCACGTGGTGCCGTAATGATGGAGGGTCCCGATCGTCTCGTGTGGCTTCCAGTATTACCGTCCGTCCCGCGTCCTCCATCAGCCACAGTAAGGACAGCCGATTACAAATCATTACGGAGGCGTGAAATGTCGTGCGACGCGAATAACGTGGCATGCAGACAGGAAAAAAGAAAAGAAACAAACACGTGGTACTCGCGCAGTGAAGCTTGACCGATACAAATTCGCCGATTTCTCGAAGGCACGATTTCATCCTCTCCTTCTTCACCTAGAAGCCACATCTCTTGTTCTCCGTTCTTTGTGTCATTTTATGTTTTCTTTCCCCGGTGCCAACCTCGAAATCATACCCGCATGGCGCGCGCTGCGCAAGCCCACTGCGAGCGTTGGAAAACGATTTACCACAGCCAATTACAACCGGCCACGTTGCGGGCTCGCAAGTTTTATGCACCCGCTACGCTTAGGGAAGGGTAAGTTTAGGGAGGGGGAAGTCCTGGCTGTAGCTCAGACGAGGACGGTGCTTTGAGGGTCCGAAACCGGGTCTTCGCTGAACACGCGCGAACGCACGTCTGTACGGTGGTGTGTTCTGGAAGTATAAATCGGTGGCTGCCGACCACTGCACCTCCCCCTCCGCTTCTGCGTCACGTGCGGGTTGGTTGCCGCTCGGGCAAGCGTGTGTCAAGTAGCACGAGCGCGTGCATGCGTGAACGTGTCGATGATGCCGGACCTGCCGACAGATGCGGGCATCTGGGAAGGAAAGCAACAACGCAAACCGAGTCTCGTAAGCAGGAGACAGGGAGGAGCGAGAGCAGTGGCGCCGCGCGCATGTCCACGGCGACGGTGTGGTCGAAGGTAAATCATCCCCTTGGCTCCCAAGAGGAGCTCGCCAGCACTGGTCAGTCGTGTGTCCCGTCGTTCGTGTGTCATTACGCTAATAAAGCGCGACGCACAGGCAGTCCTCGGCGCCATTAGGGGCGTCCCGACTGCGGTGATGGTTCCCTGCCGGCCGGTCGACCGGCCCTCCGTTCACGATGCCCGCGCTTCGCGTGGTTCGTGCCTTCGACCGGAAGTCGAAGCTCTAGGAGAACCCCTCGTGTGAGCAAATGAAAAAAAAAAAAAGAAATCTGAGGAAACTCCATACATGGAACTTGGGGGCGGCAGGCGCTATATATACGCTCGCAAGCTTGAACAGTGATGAAAAATATAGCTCCCTTTTTAACACCGCCGAAATGTGAGAGACATGCGAACAACAAGTACAGCTCCCTATGTCTTCTTGTGCTCTGGCGCGTTCTAATCCATAAACCATTTCGATCGACATCAGCTCCGCTTTCCCCCACACCCCTAACTTCTCGATCCTCTCATCCATTAACATCAAAGAGAACCGCGGTATCAGAGGGAATCGCCGCCTTTGAGCGGCAGGCTTTCTTGTAAGGACATCTGAATGACAGACATGTACTGGGTAGATCGAGGGAGCGTCAGCGCACGTTAGCGTCGTTTAGGTGTACGACGCACCCACTTCCTCGCACTCTGTAGTGCAAGGCCGCCCTGTAATGATGCGTGTTCGCCACGCGCGCAGCACACGCCGCGTATGGGAGGCACACACGACTCCGCCGTGCTTTTCGATTATGCGCGTGCCGTCCCAGGCGAGAATCGAAAGGAGCAAGACGGCATCGTGCACCCACCCACCCACAAGCTAGCACGCACGCACAGTAGCCAGTGTAGCTTTACGCCCCGAGGAAAAGAGAAAGCCGCTGCTGCATGCCTATCAGCGGTGGACGTCTCCTCGTTTCGATCAGAGACAAATTCCCAGGAGCGGCGCCGAGGCGTCTGTGTGGCAGCGCGCTTAGCCGTTGTTGCGTGGAACCGGAGTTGACCGAGAATCCCGGCGGTAATCCCCTTGATGGTGCGCCGAGTACCCCGCACTTGGCCCTCCAACGCCGCGCCGCCGCTTGTCTTCGCCGGCATCCCCCTCCCTCCGCCGGCGGCGCGCTCTAAGCTTTCGGCATCTCTCCTTGGGGACCTAGTCCTTTCTGTACGCCGATCCGTATCGCTTCTGGCTCTCCGTGTGTTCATGTATACGCTGGCCGGATGCACGATCTCGCCTCCACGCTGCTCAAGAGTGTGTTTAGCCCGCAGTCAATGCTTGTTGGTAATCGTTTAGCGAGATCAATGCACCCTGGCTTCTTTAGGCCATCTCGTTCCAGTAATAGGTAGATGAACGAGACGAAAAAAAAATCATTCTTGCAGTATAGAAAATCATTGAAAATGATAGTGAGGATAATGTTGCGCTCGGGTGTCTCAACATGACGGTGCTATAAACGAGCAAAAATAAGCTTAATTAGGAGAAAGGATTTATGTGGCTGAGGTCCCTATAGCACATGGACATCAGTGAGTGTATAGGCAAGAGGGTACCAGCGTTCCGTTGCGGGCAGTGCTGTGCACGTACCTTTGCATCAGGAATGGAAGGGCATTCCTCGTTTCTTCCCAATTTTGGAACGCGTTCCCATTACAGGTTCCGGCAATGCGAACAAAACGCGTTACAGCTACATTTCGGAACGAATAGTTACATTAACGTTACATTTGACTTTTCTGATTTGAAAATATTGTTTTGATTAATCCTGAAACGAAATACAGCAAGCACATATCAAGCTATTATACGAATCAGATATCGCCAACAGCAGGTTATACGAAAGGAATCGAAATAAACACTCTGAGTCAAATTTTTAGAGAGTGGGCCTAGCCAGGTGACGTCGAGTGTACTCGCACTCACACTTATTGTGGACGAAATAAAGTTGTTTCACATCACAAACTGCAGCTTCCATGCTCGTCTCCTTCATGTCCCACACATGGGACATTTTCTAAGTCGGCCATCAATGAAGTAGTGAAGATACTATCCTTGAAATATTCAAATGGAATATGGCCACCCATGCACCACCTATGTAATTAAATTTCTTTCACGGGAAACCACATCGAAAGAACCAATACCAAGGCGTTTACTGAGCACTGATTCAACATTTCAGTCTTAGTAGACAGTAACATCCAGGAAACACATTTGCAACTTAGCGAAGTCTGCCGTTCGCAGTCACCCAACATATTTCTGAGTATTTTTGTCGCAATTTTTTTGTTTTCTTCTCTCTTCTATCTATTTTACTCTTTCTTCATACATCTCTCTCTCTCTCTCTGCAGTCACTCTCTCACTTTCCTTCTTTCGCTCTTTTTCTATTCATGCTATTTTTCTTCTTTTCTCACTCTCTGTCTCTTTGTCTCGTTCTCACATCATTTCCTGGTCTTCACCTTACTGCCCTTTCCAGATCAGTCGCTATACTAAAATGTGATATGCTCTGCTAGCGTGCGCTCAGGTTGCCGAGAAACGCGTAGCAAATACTTTCCTCAACATCTCACTTCATTAGAATGGTCGCTCATCTAAGAGATACGAGCACATGGAAAGCCAGCCAGAATTGTATATGACTTGGTGAGGTGCTTATCCATCCTTTTCCCCGTTGTAGTGTGATCGTCGGGAGAAGGCCGTTACTTAAAATGCTTGCTCTACAGATCAACGCTGACTCTTTAGTGATATGTGTTCGTCGTTGGGCCGCGATACAAGCACTGAACGTATCAATTCTCTTTCTGTAATGATTTCCTTCAGAGTGTCATGGCTATGATGAATACCATGAAAGACAAAATGCCCCCATCTCCCCGAAGGGAGTCGTGAGGAAACGCAAAGGCATTTCTTGCGTCAAAAGAGGGTACCGTTGCCGTGAGACATTCGCCTTCATCGACTTCATCTTCATCATCATCATCAGCCTGACTACGTCCACTGCAGGACAAAGGCCTCTCCCATGTTCCGCCAGTTAACCCGGTCCTGTGCTTGCTGCTGCCAATTTATACCCGCAAACTTCTTAATCTCATCTGCCCACCTAATCTTCTGTCTCCCCCTAACCCGCTTCCCTTCTCTGGGAATCCAGTCAGTTACCCTTAATGACCAGCGGTTATCCTGTCTACGTGCTACATGCCCTGCCCATGTCCATTTCTTCTTCTTGATTTCAGCTATGATATCCTTAACCCCCGTTCGTTTTCTAATCCATTCTGCTCTCTTCTTGTCTCTTAAGGTTACACTTACCATTTTTCTTTCCATTGCTCGCTGCGTCGTCCTCAATTTAAGCTGAACCCTCTTTGTAAGTCTCCAGGTTTCTGCTCCGTAGCTAAGTACCGGCAAGATACAGCTGTTATATACCTTCCTCTTGAGGGATAGTGGCAATCTACCTGTCATAATTTGAGAGTGCTTGCCGAATGTGCTCCACCCCATTCTTATTCTTCTAGTTACTTCAATCTCGTGGTTCGGCTCTGCGGTTATTACCTGCCCTAAGTAGACATAGTCTTTTACAACTTCATCGACTTATCATCGACTTACTTCATCGACTTATGCCGTTGCTTTTAGAGGTGCCCAGCCAGCGAACCGTCGAGAGTGAGGAGCGAGTGGACGGGAGAGTGGGGCGCCAGCGTTCTCGACTCAGCGATATCATTTCGCAGCGGCATCTCGAGCACACATTTCCCGATGGTCTTGGGAGGCGTCCAGCCAGCGAGTGGTTGAGAGTGAGGCATGAGCGGACTGGAGAGTGGAGCAAAGGAAGGAGAGAGATTGATCAGCGAGATAAGGAGTGGCAAAGAATGCACCTACCCTCTCTCGCAACACATGCTCCGGTTTCTAAGGGCGAGGATAAGCGCGCGCTCCCACTGCTGTTGCGATGGGAGAGAGAGTGAGAGCGGAAAGATAACACGTGCCGGCGCGCGGACATCACAGTAGGCACTGCGCCGTGCTCCCGACCGGGTTGCAGAAATTAGGTGCCTTTTCTCATTTTCTAACCACTACCACCACCACACCACAGTGGACAGCGCCGGATGCTTGACATAGCCCGACTAAAAATGCATTCGCATAAAAAAAAACTGGATAGCCAAGGGGTTACTACGCTCGCCTTCGAAACACGGATATGCGGTGTCGAATCTCACTTCGCCAAGAATTTCTCGCTTTCTTTTTTTTTCCTCTGTTTCTCTCGGTTTCTTTTTACTCATTATCTCGCCCATTGGAGTTATTGCATCACACGGCGCTGAAGTCGAGCGCATGTTCTGAGAGTGAAGCACAAGATGGAGAGGGTGAAAGTGCATGTGCTTGCTCATGATGATAGTTATACGACAGACGGCAGACCCCAAACATAGCAGCTCTGCAGTAAAAAATCAACTGTCCTTTCCGAGGGCGGTTGGACTCGGCTTCACGCGCTTCCCTGCGCCTGCGGCGCGCTTCTTGAAGTGAAAACCAGGAGGCAGCGTATACCTGTGACAGGCGAGCGTACATTTTCGTTCCTGACGTGGTCGGCCAACCACCCTGTTCTACATAATGTGCTGCGTGCATGCGCGCACTGGTTGAATGTCGTGGAACGTTTACGTTAAGGAAGGTCGTTCCCCCAGTCATTCCATTGCAGATGTACCAAGTTACCGTTAATTTTCTACTGATACTGAATGGAACGGTGGCGTTCCTCCGTTCTTCCTAATAGGAAGGCTCCTGGAACATCGTATCTTGGAACTCCGTTCAATACAATACTGGTAGCGGGTTGAACACCTCGATGCCGAGCGATATGAGAGAACGTTATGTGGAAACCACTTGTCGGCGTCATTGGTCAATGGTTTGAAAAAAATATATATATTTAAAAGTAGCTGGAGGTTGAACTACTAAACAGCTGAATGACAGCTACCTCGAGTTCCATCATGTGATCCGCCGGGGGCCATTTTATCGCCTGTGGCAGCGTCATTTCTTATGGCCTGCCCGGTAAAAATAAACAGTAACGTGTTATCTCCTACTGCCTGTTCTGTCATGTAATTCCTGCTTAAGAGGGCAATGGCTAATCGACAAGTGTAACGCGTTAACTCCTCAATAACCTGCTCATATCAGGTTACTCTTGCAGATGTTACTCTTACGTGTACCGATTTCGAAAGGGACTTAAACATGCCGTCCGTCGTTTGTAAGACCACGTCTCAGTTCACTTTGATCTTAGCCAAAAGGCCGAGAAGTTCACACGCCGTAATTTTTGTCAACAGGGCCTCATAAATCATGGGGCTCACGGGACGGCTTTATGCTCTTCCATAGTAGATTACCAAGTACTCAAAATCGTTAACCACTTTTTCTAAAAGGCACGTTCAAATCGTTGGGCATGTGACGAACTTCTGTCTTGTTTGCGTAGTTACGCATGCACTGCTTCACGGACAGCATAGAAACCATGCCTTTTTCGAATGCGAATGCATTTCTTAGTCGGGCTATGGCAGGCGTCCGGCGGCGTCTGCGTGCCGGCAGGTGTTATCTCTCCGCTCTCACTCCTTCTCCCATAACCACAGCTGCGGGCGTGCGCGCTTATCGTCACCCCTAGCAATCGGAGCAGGTGGGTGGGTGGAGTAGCGGAGAGTGGATGGATGGATGGATTGATATGGCTGTACCCTTTAAATCGGGCGGTGGTTAACACCACCAAGCCGTAATACTTAGTGACCCAAAAACTATACTTATTTTTTTTTCTTTAAACAGTGAGGTTGAGGACACGTACTTCGCCGTGAAAGGTTTACTTTTCACTCGTGCCTTGACTCTAGCCACCGATCAGATAACCTCCTACTAGTTAATAAATTCTACCCGCTTAAAGTCTATTTTGCCCTCCCTGTCATTAAACGCCAGTGCTTTGAAAAACTCTGCGCCATCATCCTGAGCTATAGGGTGAAGCCCTTTACAGAACATTATCAAGTGTTCGGAATTTTCCTCTTCCGCTCCACACGCACTGCATACCGTATCTACCTCTTCGTATTTGGCCCGATATGTCTTGGTTCGCAGTACTCCCGTCCTGGCCTCAAACAGTAGAGAACTACCTCGAGTAATATAATAGATCATTTTCTCGGCAATTTCCTGCTTAAAAGTGCGATAGATCTCCAGTGCAGACTTCTTAATCATGCCAATTCTCCACATATTGGTCTCAGCTTTTTTCACCTTCGTCTTAACCGATAATTCTTTTTGGTTTAGCCCCCTGCTGTTTTCTAAGTAGTTACCAGTCAATTTTCTTGTTCGCTTCCTCCATTTCGTATCAACATTCTTCATGTACAAGTAGCTGAGTACCTTCCTAGCCCAACGCTCCTCCTCCATTTCTCTCAATCGCTTCTCAATTTTTATCTTGCTGCTAGCTTCCCTGCCCTCAAATGATGTCCATCCCATATCAACTTGTACTCACTGATTCGGTGTATTCCCGTGAGCTCCTAAAGCAAGCCCACCTATTCCACGTGCGTTGCTGATTTCCAATCTTGCTTGAACTTCGGATGTCATGCACAAGACCGCATTGCCGAACGTCAGACCAGGAACCATGACCCCTTTACATATTCCTCTCACAACATCATACCTATTGTAATTCCACAGTGTCCTATTTTTCATCACTGCTGCATTCCTGTTACCTTTAGTCGTCACGTATATTTCGTGTTCCCTTAGGTACTCGGTCCCATTGCTTATTTGTACGCCCAGATATTTGTATTTATCGGTTATCTCCAGCGTGAACTCCAGTATTTGAAGTTCACTACCTTCAATATCATTAAAAATCAAGACTGCTGATTTTTCCTTACTAATTCTGAAATCTAACCTATCTCCCTCATTACCGCAGATGTCCATCAATCTCTGCAAATCTTCCTTGTTGTCGGCCATTAGCACTATATCATCTACGCACATCAATGCTGGAAGTGCCTGTTCTATGAGTTTTCCTTGTTTGACGAAAGAGAGCTTGAAGCCCAGTCCACTTCCCTCTAATTTGGCCTTTAATCCTTGTAGGTACATCATGAATAACAAGGGTGACAGAGGACACCCCTGGCTAAGTCCCCATTTGTCTCTGCGGGCTTGGATACCTGTTTTTCCCACTTTATGACTGCCTTGTTACCTTTATAGATATCCTTTAAAAGATTAATGACTCCATCTTCCACACCTATAGGGTGCCCAGTATTCCCCACAAGTCCTCTTGAACCACGCTATCGTACGCTCCCTTGGTATACAAAAATGCTAGCCACAGGGGCCTGTGTTACTTTTCTGCTATTTCGATGCACTGCGTCAGTGAGAACAGATTGTCTTCCAACCTCCTGTGTTTCCGGAACCCATTCTGCAGTTCCCCTAGCACCCCCTCATACTCTATTCATGCCTGCAGTCTTTCCTTTATAATCTGAATCGCCAGCCTGTAGACCACAAATTTCACTGTTATAGGAAGGTAGTTGTTTATGTCAGCTTTGTCCCCCTTTCCATTATAGATCATGTTCATCCTGCTAAGTTTCAATCCATTGGGAACTTCTTCATCGATTATTATTTTGCTCACTGCCTCTCTCAAAGCCTGCTTAGACTTCGGACCTAATGTCTTTATCAGCATAATTGGAATGCCATCTGGGCCTGTTTATGTACTACTAGGAACCCTTTTCTCAGCCATTTCCCACTCTTGTTGTGAAAATGGAGCCATTGCGCGACTTGATTCATCCTTGTCTATTGTGGTGCATAAAGCACTTTTTGTTGAAATTTTTCTGTCACCCTTGTTCTTATATAATCAATAGCTTCGTCCCCTTCTAGCCTAGCACCTTGAGCTGTATACTTAAAAACCTCTGCTCTAGGCTCGTCTCATATCTTATGGAGTTTAGATGGTTCCAAAATTTCGCAGCTGCCTTTCTATCTTTCTTATGTACTTCTGCCAGCCACTGAGCTCCCTTTCTTCTAATCTTTTCATTGATCAGAAGGGATGCATCCCTTCTATAGCTTAGAAAGATTTCCTATTTTCTTCCAACATCATCTGTCGGTTCACACCATCTGTCGGAATGAATGATTGATTGATATGTGTGGTTTAACGTCCCAAAACCACCATATCATTATGAGAGACGCCGTAGTGGAGGGCTTTGGAAATTTAGACCACCTGGGATTATTTAACGTGCGCCCAAATGTGAGCACACGGGCCTACAACATTTCCGCCTCCATCGGAAATGCATCCGCCGCAGCCGGGATTTGATCCCGTGACCTGCGGGTCAGCAGCCGAGTACCTTAGCCACTAGACCACCGCGGTGCGGGAGACCACTGAGTGAGTGGAGAGGACGAGCGTCGTCTGGCGTGTGAGTGCGCTCGCATTGTGGGAGCTCCTGCGTCTGTGCAAGCAGTGTAGAAGCAACACCACCTAGACTACTGAATAGTCTAGGTGGTGTTGGTAGAAGAGGGTATACGTGCAGTGCTTCGCCACCCTTTCTCTCGCCGTTCGCTCTCTCTACCCTCAGCGCTCCACTCTCTCATCCACTCGCTCATACGTCAGCTGCAGTTAGAGTGTACTGTAACACTGCAGCTCGGTCGAGAGTGAAACGTTCACATCACTCTCGACTGTTCACTGGCTGGTGAATATGTAAACAAATGGTTACAGTACAAATCCTCGTCTGGACGTTAATTTACACCATTAAAATTACTACGCTGTGTACTTTCGGCGCAAGAAATGCCTTTGCATTTCCTCACGATTCCCTTCGGGGAGGTTGGAGGGGGAGGGGCAATATTTTTCTCGCCGGCGTAATTTTTGTCAACGCGGCTTCATCAAGTGTAACACTCACGGGACGGTTTTATGACCTCCATACTAGAGAACCAAGTATTGCAAGTTGTTAACAACTTCTAAACACAAGCCGACCAAAGTTTATGTGGCCTTTAGGTTGCCTGTTTGTACAGCGTGTGAGCAAAACGCTGTTCTGACAATGCCGGGTTGGTCTCCCTATACTTTGTCAACTCGTTGACGTCGTAATTTTTTCGCCACGGCCTCATCAAATGTGAGGCCCATGGTGGGATGACTTTATGCTATTACCACGGCTGCTCGATGAAAAAGTGGCCGCGTGCCTTTTCACTCAGCGGCCATGCTCATACTTTAAATCGTTATTTCCTAAACACACATCCCATATAGTTTAGTTGATTGTTGATCTAAGGGATGAAAAGGACGACGACGAAGTTACTTAGTGATAGAACGCGTCTGTCACTACTAACTGTTTTTCGTTATATTTTCCACGATTCCTGGGACGCTCTCTACGTCCCACTTTATGGCGATGGCAGCGGCGACTTCTACAGGCCCATGTGGTCAAATGTCAGCGCCCTCAAGCTCTTCTGTGGCTCAAGGCTCATGGTCCATCACCAGCGATGGCTCAAGAGATGCTCCTGCTCTCGTGCCCATGGACGAAGAATGAACTGCTGGCCCGTCTGGCTACAGCTCAACATTTGTAAGCTCCGCAAGGAAACGAGGCTCTTGGTGCAGGTCCAGTGAAGACACGGACATCTACTCAGTCGACGGCGACGACTCATCAGATGGCAGCTTCGTGTCTGTGATGAGCCGCAAGGCCAAAAGGAGGCTCATCAAGACGTCATCACCAGCAAGCACGTCAACCGTGAAGGCAAGGAGTGAACGCTGGCCGCATACCATTCTCTTCATGCCCGTGGATCCTTCCGCCAGCCTTCGAAAATTGAACAGGCAAGTCATTTCCAATGTTTTTGAGAGAATAGCACAGAATGAAATCAAAGAGGTCCGGCTAAACACACGTAAGAACGTTTTAGCTGTTGACACAACACATGCAGACACGCTGGAGAAGCTTCGAAGGATGACAGAGTTTGGAAATGTCAAAGTACGAGCGGTCGTACCGATGACTGGGACCTGCACTGCAGGTGTCATTTACGACATTGACTTGGCAATTCCAAACACGGATCTACCCATTCTGATAAAACCGGCGTACGAAGGAGTGGTCATTAAGCATATAAGCCGCCTCGGGAACAGCCGCTGCGTTAAGATAGTCTTTGAGGGCGACTCAATCCCTACGCACGTCAAGGTGGGACATTTCCGGCATGTGTTACGGCATTTTGTCCCAAAGCCGCTTCAGTGCCACAAGTGTTTTAAGATCGGTCATGTCAAGGGCGTCTGTGCGAACTCTACCGTATGCCTCCGGTGCGCGGAGGCGCACACGGTAGACACCTGTTGTACAACAACTTATAGGTGCGGCAATTGTCGAGGTACGCATGAGGCCACGTCTAAGGAATGTCCAAGACTCAAGAAAGAAATGGGTATCCTGAAAGAAATGGTCAGGGATAACTCCACCCATAGAGAAGCTTCACAGAAAATCCGGCGTCGACGTCGCCACCGACGGAAGCGCTCCAGTCATGGTGATATTCATGCACCACTTCGGTCTACACCACCATCAACATCCACTAGAAAGCCAGAGAGTACAAGAATACATCCACCGGCGAAGCCTCTCTCCCCTGAAGACTGGCCGGTGCTTGCGAACGCACGGCCTTCCGAGCAGACTTCCCGCTCTCTGCTCCCAGTGAAACCCAATGCTGCTGATGACGAGGCTCCAACAGCATATCATCAAATTATTCCTATGCTGCGATCCATTGTGAGTGTCATCAGAAGTCTTCTGACAAGCATCGATACGCCAACTGCTAGGAGCGGCCTACAGGTGCTGGACGCGTTGAGTCCGGTCCTTGCAAGCCTCCAGTAAAACCATGGCCGACAATCAGAAGTCGTTCCGTCAGGAGGTCAGAGAAGCGTCGATTTTTCAGTGGAACGCAAGAGGTCTGAGATCTCGCATATCTGATTTTCGCCAGTTTGTTCATCTGTACCGATTTCCTATCATGATTATATGTGAACCGAAATTATCGCACCCAATCAGATTATCCGGCTACGAGTCATTTTTCTCTTCAAGTGACATCGAAAGTAGCAAGGTTGTTGTATTTATTCGCCGGGAGCTTACTTACGTCGTCCAGCCAGTGCAACCTCACGACGGCAATCAGTATGTGTGCTTGTCTGTTAAAAAAGGAAAGGTGACATTCGCACTTCTAGGCGTGTATATATCCCCATCAAGTCATTTCGACGCCAACAAACTAGACGGCATATTAAGGGCACATCCGGGTCCGTGGGTTATCACCAGGAATTTCAATGCGCATCATCCCATCTGGGGAAGCTCAAGGCTTAATTCAACGGGACGACGTCTAGCATCATTGGTTTCCAGCCATGGTCTCGTCCTTCTGAATGTCGCCAGTCCTACGTTTTTACGAGGCACTACATATAGCAGCTACCTTGATTTGTCCTTTGTTTCACGCCGATTTGCTACACGGGTAAAGTGGTTTTTGGACATTGAAACACACGGAAGCGATCACATCCCCACTTACCTGAAGATTAAAGGTATTTCGAACACGCACTCCTCTACCACAACACAAATAATAGATTGGAGTGTGTTCAAAACTCAACTTGAGGATGCTTGTGAAGAAGGCCTGTCCAATGGTCTACAGCAAGCTATTAAGGGAAACTGCACATGCGACTATGCGCACAATAATATGCTCTTTGAAGTACTCTGAATATGACCTCGAGCTGGAGCGACTTCGTGCGATACGCCGTCGTGCCGAAAGACGCACCGAAGCACCAATTCCACAGACGATCTACGGACAGCCCGGCGCATCCAAAAGAAGATACAACGGCGCCTTGAGAAATTAGACACCCAACGATGGAGGAAATTTTGTGCGTCGCTAGATCCTCATAAACCACTGTCTCAGATATGGAGAATTGTGCGAGACCTACGTTCTGTTCCAGAGCAGCGTTTTCCCTTCAAAGCCCTTGGACTTTTTCATCGCCGGCATGAAATTGAAGTAGCAGAAGATTTCTGCGCTATGACCGTGGGCCAGACAGCGTACACAAGCCTACATACAGTGAATCATATCCCTCACTCACGGGACCCACGCATGGATCTACCGTTTACATAACAGGAGCTCGATGCGGCGCTCGTCTTATGTAATAAGTCGTCGTCAACTGGCCCGGATGACATCTCATACAAGATGCTGTGCAACCTTGGTAAACGGGCACGAGAAGCACTCCTTAACATCTTCAACGATTCCTGGCAGGCTGGCGCCGTTCCTCAAGATTGGAAGATTAGCCGCTCGGTACCGATCCTTAAGCCTGGCAAATCTCCCCTGGACATTGCCTCTTACAGACCGATCGCACTCTCAAGTTGCGTAGGAAAGGTAATGAAGAGAATGATCTTGGCCAGGCTTGAATGGTACCTGGAATACTATGAGATATATCCGAACGCCATGGCTGGTTTTCGCCGTCACCGATGTTCGATCGACAATGTTATAGATCTCGTCACATATGTCCAGCAACAAAAGGCAGGTAAACTACTATCTGCAGCCATGTTCCTTGACGTAAAAGGAGCATATGACAACGTTCTACATGACGCCATCCTCGAAGCCATTGAGTCAGTGGGCCTAGGCGGGCAACTGTATTGTTGAACACGCAGTTATTTACAAGGGCGGACCTTGTTTGTGAACACTACAGATGGTCCAACTTCCCAACACCCAACGCATCGTGGAGTCCCGCAAGGTGGCGTCTTGAGTCCGACCCTCTTCAACCTCGTTCTCATTGGTCTTGTAGAACGACTACCAAGTGAGGTCAAGTTATCCATGTACGCTGATGACATCTGCGTCTGGACATCTGGCGTGACAAGACCTCAGGTACGCGCAAGACTTCAGAAAGCTGCGACGTTGGTATCAGTGTACCTCAAGTACCAGGGTCTGAAAATCTCGCCAGAGAAATGTGCATTGATTGCTTTTAGAAAGCCAATGAGACCATACGCTATATCAATCGATGGCCAAGTCATACCATATGTCAGGACGCACAGATTTCTAGGCGTATTGATTGATAGAGACCTCTGCTGGAGCCCACATGTGGCCCACTTGAAGAAAAGGCTGACGGAAATTGCTAACTTATTCAAGTATCCAGGAGGAAAAACCTGGGGGACTTCAGTACATGCAATGATGCAATTGTACAAGACGCTTTTTCTTGGCTATTTGCGCTACAATTTGCCTGTGTTGACCAACACCTGTAGAACCAACATTCGGACTCTCGAAAGCATCCAGGCCATGGCTCTGCGAGTTTGTCTGGGGCTACCGCGATGTTCATCAACAGCTGAGACAATCGAGATCGCTAATGACTACCCGCTAAAGACGCATATCATGATGGAAGTGCTCAGAGCACACGTGAGGCATCTTACTTGTGCCCTGTTGTGCCTCGCCCAAGTTCCACGTGGTCTTCGCGGCCTGCTGGCACCTGGCAGCTGTTGATGAGTCAACCCTGCACCGGGACGGCGACGGACGCGGACAATCGGGAAAAACCACGTCGCCGGCTCCTCTTGACACAAAAGTCGTTGGCCAAGCTTTTGTCAGCCGCCGAGAGCAACACTCCGAAGCAGCGTCGACCCAGCAGCTGTACGGGGTATTCTGCCTTGCTTGAGTCAACCTGGCTGCATCAGGGAGCGACTTTGCGCATGGGATTCCACGTCATCTCACTGTGGTGCCACGCTGGCGCGTGGGGTCTCCCTCACCAAACAGCGAACTGGGCATGCCTTGCCCCCTTTCCTAGGTTCAGAGGGAGGCGGTGTTTGGCTTTCCCTCTTCGGGGCCGGAGAGGAAGACGACGATCTCATTGGAGTATCCTGCGCATAAATTATCTTTGCAAGGGATCTTGGGAAGGCGGACGATGTATAAAAACGCTAGCGCAGAGGCGCTCGTGGGTGATTCTCTTTTCATGTTGTACCACGCTACCATGTAAATACTGTATATAAACATTTTTTTCTCCTTCTCCGGCTTCTCTACTCGTCCTCTCCGGGGACTCGGATGGCCCGAGTCCGCACCACGCTACACAAAGGCGCAACAGTGGCTGGCAGCTTATGGGATTCGCCTGCGTCGGCTGCATCGAAGTGGTGAGTGCCGCGTGTTTGCTCTTCTTTTCGCCAGACTCGTTAGCGCAGATGGTCGGTAACGTGGTAGGGTGATTGTGGTAAATTTTGATTCGCAGACCAAGAATTGGGTGGCTCGTGGGCAAAATTACCTTAGAAGAGAAACGGTGTGCATATCTAAGATGGAGAAGTTTAAGGTCCAAGAACTCCTCGAAATTTGTCAGGAGCTGAATATTTCGGTCGGCTCGGTTAAAAGAAAACAACAAATTTTGGAGCACTTGGGAAAAGAGGAAGTGAGTTTAGAAGAGGCCATTGAGGCCAGAGAAACCATTTTGGCAAAGAAAGAGGAGCGTGAGCGCTTAGCCCGTGAACAGAGAGAGGAGGAAATAAGGAGGGATCGCGAGGATAAAGAACATGAAATCCGTCTGAAAGAACTGGAGCTTCGTATGTCCGTGGGAAATCGAAATTCAGGGGGTGGAGAATCAAAGATAAAGGATCTAATCCACACCTTCAAGGCGGGTGACGACATTGCATTATACCTCGTGCATTTTGAGCGAGCATGCGAAAATGCAGGGTTTAGTAGGGAGACTTGGCCACAAAAACTGATATGCGTACTACCAGGCGAAGTGTCCGATGTTATCGCAAGAATGAATAAAGAGGACTCCGAGGTGTATGACAGGGTAAAGGCTGCATTGCTACGAAAATGTCGCCTATCGACAGAGGCTTTCCGCCTGCGGTTCAGGCACTCTAAGAGGGGCAACGAATCTCATTCAGACTATGCCTACCAAATTAGAGCCAACTTTGAAGAGTGGCTCAAAAGCGCGCAAGTCTATGGCAACCATGACAAGGTCATTGAGTTGATGGTACTTGAGCAGTTTTACCGGGGAATTCCCGAGGAGGTAAGGCTTTGGGTGCAGGATAGGATGAAAGACGTAGACATGAACAGGGCAGCAGAACTCGCCGAAGATTACTGCTCACGCCGTAGTCTCCGCAGTACACCACGAACTTCGGAAAAAAATGAAAAGGTAGAAAGCTGGTCGGGAAACCAGGGACGCAAGAGGTTTGCAAGAAATAACTGGAAACCCGAGAATTCCAAGTTATTAGACAGTCAGCAGGGAAAGGACAGTGAGGGGACTAAGGCGGCACCTTCATCAGGTTCAAAGGCGCCGGGTGACATAGCGCATGCGTTAGAAGCGCGGAAGCCAGTTGTTTGCTACAGCTGCGGAGAAAAGGGCCACATGGCCAGGAGCTGTAAGAGGCACATGGCATTTGCCACAATTCAGGAGTCAGAGGATAGCTTAAAGCTGTTGAAGCCTTACATGAGGACACTCTCAGTGAACGGCCGAATGTGTAGGGTATTGAGGGACTCGGCGGCCACAATGGATGTAGCGCATCCAAGTTGCGTATCTTCCGAAGACTATATAGGAGAGTGTGCCTGGATTCGGCAAGTGGCAGAAAAGCAAAGCGTCTGCCTACCGATAGCGAGGGTTGTAATCGAGGGCCCTTTCGGCCAATTGTGTACGGAAGCAGCAATTTCAGCCAACCTTCCGGAGCACTTCCCTTACCTATTTTCAAATAAGTCTGAGGAAATGTTAAAAACACGTGGAGAATCATTTGCCACCGAAATAGCTTGCATGGCCCTTACCCGTTCGAAGGCGCGCGAGCTGACGCAACAGCTGAGCAGCTCACCCTCTGGGGAACAGACGTCCGAGGGCAGTGTAGGAAAACCTGAGGTAGTTGCGACGGAAAATGAGTCTGCCATGCGAGTGGTCGAGACGGAAACTGGGGCTATGGTCGGCAACAGCGAGGAAATATCTCTAACGCCCGAAAACGAGGACTTGGTGACAGGCTCGGTGTTAACACCCGCGTCCACCAGTTGGTGTCAGCTAGCCAGAACCGACCGTGCAACGCTAGTGGTCGATCAAAAGGCGGATCTCGCACTCTCTATGCTGCTAGATGCCATACATAAGGAAGGTAACTCTAGAAAGAACGTTTCGTTCTACACCCAAAACGAGGTGTTGCATCGCAGGTATGAGAACGCTAAAGGGCGGGTCTACAACCAAGTGGTAGTTCCACTAAAATACCGGCGGAACATTCTCGACCTGGCCCACAGCAACGCCTGGGCGGGCCACTTAGGTATAAAGAAAACGAAAGCTAAGCTGGCTCAGGAGTTCTACTGGCCCGGGTGCTGGAAGGATGTAGAGATGTTTGTCCGTGAATGCGACACTTGTCAGCGGATAGGAAAATCAACAGACAAATGGAAGGCACCAATGAAACTAGTGCCAATAATCACAGAACCCTTCCGTCGGCTCGTGATTGACATCGTGGGGCCTCTGCCTCCATCTAAATCAGGATATCGGTACGTCCTGACCGCGCTGTGCGTTGCCACCAAGTTCCCGGAGGCAATCGCACTGAAAGAGTTGAGTTCAGTATGCGTGGTGGACGCATTGTTGTCTATTTTTTCTCGGGTGGGTTTTCCCTCGGAGATACAGTGTGACAACGGAAGTGTGTTCACAAGCTGCCTTACGACTACATTCCTAGAACGCTGCGGGATAAAAATCGCGCATAGCTCTATTCACCATCCACAGTCGAACCCTGTGGAACGCATGCACTCGGTCATGAAACGCGTTTTGCGAGCTTTGTGCTTTGAGCATAAAAGTGACTGGGAGGGGTGTATACCAGCTGCGATGTTTTCTCTGAGGTCGGCCCCACACGAGAGTACGGGTTTTAGTCCGGCTGAACTTGTCTACGGCAGGAACTTGAGAGGTCCGCTGCACTTGATACGAGAGTCATGGACTGGATATGGGGAGGACCCTAATGTGGTTTCCTATGTACTGGATTTATTGGGGCGACTGGGGACTACACGCGAAGTGGTGGAGAGCAACATGCGCGCAGCACAGGCGCTTTCCAAGGCCCGTTACGATAAGTCAGCTCGAAAGCGAGTCTTTAGAGTGGGCGATGAGGTGATGCTGTTGTGCCCTTCAAGAAAAAACAAGCTGGACGTACAATGGGAGGGACCAGCGACAGTGATGTCAGTGCTTTCAGACACCAACTACGAGGTAAAGTGGGGCCGGAAATGCCCCAAAGTGTATCACAGTAACCTAATGAAACCCTACATGCGACGAAAAGCAGTAGTAAACCTTGCACTCAATGTTCCTGAGGACGAGGGCGCGGAAATCCTTTGTCTTTCCGATGGCACGGTCAGCAGCACATTGTCAGATAGGGTAGACACAGGGAACACCCTAAGTAAGGCTCAAGAGGAAGATTTAGAGCTTTTAGTACAGGAATTCGCTACCGTTTTCTCCGAGAAGCCAGGCAAAACGGATGTGATTAAGCACGACATTGAGCTGACGGTTAACAAGCCGATCAGCTGTAAGCCGTATCGGGTGTCACCTAGACAGAGAGAGATACTAGAGGCCGAAATTCGCCGCATGATCGACCTAGGTGTTATCATCGAAGCAGACAGTGATTTCACCTCGCCTTTGATTTTGGTTGAGATTCCGGGCCGTGATCCAAGGCCATGCGTGGACTATCGCCGCCTGAACTCTGTAACAATCGACCAGACTTACCCTATTCCTAACATTGAAGAGAGGGTAGAGACAGTGTCTAAGGCGAAATACATTTCTACGCTAGACCTTGTTAGGGGGTATTGGCAGGTCCCTTTGACAGAGCGCGCGAGTCGATACGCTGCTTTTATCTCACCCCTGGGCACTTTTCGTCCTTTGATGATGAGCTTTGGGCTCAAGAACGCACCGTATTGTTTCAGCCGCCTGATGGATAAGGTTCTCCACGGGCTCGAGAAATTTGCGCTGCCTTACCTAGACGATGTGGCGATATTTTCGGACAAATGGGAAGACCATGTTGAACACCTTCGGATGGTTTTGGAACGGATCAAAAATGCAGGTCTTACGGTAAAGAGAGAGAAATGTCATTTGGGCTGTGCTGAAGTAAGCTATTTAGGGCACATTGTAGGAAATGGGCGTCGTCGACCGTCCGAACTCAAGGTAGCCGCGGTGGTCGGTTATCGTCGTCCCAGCACTAAGACCGAGATGAGAGCATTCCTCGGCCTCACAGGTTACTATCAGCATTACGTCCCGAATTACTCCGAGATTGCCAACCCTTTGACAGATAGTTTACGCAAGACCGAACCTGTGAACATTCAATGGGACTCTAAAAAGGAAGACGCTTTTCAGAAGCTGAAGCACGCATTGAGTGAGAAACCCGTCTTGAGGGCACCGGATTTTGCAAAACCTTTCACTATTCAGTGTGATGCAAGCGAACGCGGTTTAGGAGCAGTGCTATGTCAGACAGACCAGAGTGGAGAGGAGCGGCCGGTTTTGTATTTGAGTCGCAAATTGAGCAGCAGGGAAGAGGCTTATAGCACTTCGGAAAAAGAATGTGCTTGCATTGTTTGGGCCGTACAAAAACTAGGCTGCTATGTTGCTGGCTCTAAGTTTATTATAGAAACTGATCACTCTCCACTAACCTGGTTACACCAAATGTCACCTAAGAATGGTCGTTTGCTCAGATGGAGCATAGCACTGCAGCAGCACAATTTCGAGGTGCGCTACAAGAGAGGTGGCCTTCATACAAATGCAGACGCCCTAAGTCGAGCGTTTTGACTCGTCAAAAGACGCGGAAGGTTTGTTTGATTTTTTTGTTTACCTTTACCTAGTTAATGTGTACTTTTTTTTTTCAATGTGTTACAGTGAGGGCATAGAGAAATTTTTTACTGACTCCCTCGTTGTCCCGAGCTCTACAGTTTGCTTGTTTAGCTTGATTATAATGTTATCTCGATTCCAAATGAAATTACGTATGAAAGAGTTACTGGACACTTGTCCCGATTGGTATGCACATTGTTTCCTTGAGCTTAAGTTATTAAGATAAGATGTTTGCTTTGTAAAATCTGAGGCCTGGCGATGAGAGTGGCGTGCACGCGGTGCTTGTCGCATTGTGTGTGGCTGACAAAGGTCGTTTCTTGGAGCTTGTCACCCACTTTTCACCGAAGCGGGGCGCAGAGGCCAGCTCTTGGAGCATTCCAGTTTGACCAGGCCCTTCGAGAAAGCAAGAGCCTTGCCGGAACGTCGCCGACATCGACCCGGCCGAGCTGCATGGAACAACTCGACCTCCCGATGTATCATCTGGCGGCGGGGGTGCTGTTGTGCCTCGCCCAAGTTCCACGTGGTCTTCGCGGCCTGCTGGCACCTGGCAGCTGTTGATGAGTCAACCCTGCACCGGGACGGCGACGGACGCGGACAATCGGGAAAAACCACGTCGCCGGCTCCTCTTGACACAAAAGTCGTTGGCCAAGCTTTTGTCAGCCGCCGAGAGCAACACTCCGAAGCAGCGTCGACCCAGCAGCTGTACGGGGTATTCTGCCTTGCTTGAGTCAACCTGGCTGCATCAGGGAGCGACTTTGCGCATGGGATTCCACGTCATCTCACTGTGGTGCCACGCTGGCGCGTGGGGTCTCCCTCACCAAACAGCGAACTGGGCATGCCTTGCCCCCTTTCCTAGGTTCAGAGGGAGGCGGTGTTTGGCTTTCCCTCTTCGGGGCCGGAGAGGAAGACGACGATCTCATTGGAGTATCCTGCGCATAAATTATCTTTGCAAGGGATCTTGGGAAGGCGGACGATGTATAAAAACGCTAGCGCAGAGGCGCTCGTGGGTGATTCTCTTTTCATGTTGTACCACGCTACCATGTAAATACTGTATATAAACATTTTTTTCTCCTTCTCCGGCTTCTCTACTCGTCCTCTCCGGGGACTCGGATGGCCCGAGTCCGCACCACGCTACACAAAGGCGCAACAGCCCCTGCCCATCATCTAGCTTCACTGCCAGAAGCCCGACCTCGTGCCTCATTTTGCCAGACAGTCTTGTCATATCGCACACGCATTCCTACGGGATATACAACTCCATCGAGGATTTCAACTCCCCCATGGAGTATGACCTATGCACATGTTGAACTCACGGTTCCAGGCATAGGGTCAAAAGCCCGGCTCTCGTCTCCAGCGCTAAAGCAGCTTTCTCTTCTCTTGTTATATGAGAAATACAGTGAGCATACTCATCTATATACTGACGCTTCAACTAAAGTGAATGGGTCTGCAGGGTCAGTGATCTTTCCTGCAACAGCGACAACGGTGAAGTTTCGCTTATCCCATCAGACATCATCGACAGCTGCAGAACTTGCTGCTCTACGTAGCGCAATTCAAGTCATTAAACACCAAGAAGCCAAGAAATGGAGCGTGTTCACGGACTCTAAGGCAGCACTACAGTGTTTGATATTCGCCTTACGCCGGGGACCTCATGAACAACTAGTGCTGGAAATTAAAGAGCTGCTTCACCACCTCTTCGACGAAGGACACAGAATCACGTTTCAGTGGCTTCCAAGTCACTGCGGCATATTGGGCAACCAACATGCCGATGCAGCTGCCCGATGAGCACACGAAGATGGTGAAGAAAAATCTATACCATTTTTAAGGACTGATGCTGCAATGACCATCCGAAAAATCGCTAATGCAGAATTAAAATCCCTGTGGAACACCGAGTGCTTACGGCACACGCGACTGCGTAGACTGAACACGTCTCGTCGACTCCGGCATCCGTCTGGACTCTCCCGACTCGAGACAACGGTGCTTTGCCGACTATGGCTTGGTGTCACGTTCACCAAAGCTTTCGCCTTCCGAATCGGCATGGAAGACAGTGCTGCTTGCGGTCATTGCGGCAGCGATGAAACTATAGGGCACGTTCTCTGTCACTGCCCTCGTTACAGCGTGCAAAGACGGCAACTAGCTGCTGCGTTAGCTCGCCTTGACGACAGACCTTTGCCGTAACAATCAGTGCTGTAAAGACGACATGATTTGTCTGCTCACAGAAAATCAGTGAAGGCCTTACTGAACTTTTTGCGTGGCAGCGGCCTATTGTATAGACTGTAGCACCCCAGCTCCCCCCCCCCTTTTTTTTTCGCGCGCGTCTATTTCCCTCTTCGCTTTCTTTCCAATCTTTCTTCCCCATTCCCCCTTCCGCTAGTGCAGGGTAGCAAACCGGATGCTCCATTTTCTGGTTAACCTCCCTGCCTTTCCCTCATTTTATTCTCTCTCTCTGATCTAAGGGATAGCTTTACGCTCTCCCATAGTAGCAAGTACTCTAAATTGTTGAACTTTTTTTTTCTAAACACACAGGATTGTGCAATACCTTTTCTGGGTCGGCTCACTACCCTCCCGGTGTTGAGTGACTAAGTACTCGAAATCGTGAACACTTCTTCTAAACACACGATAGTCTGGTTGTGATATTGGCCACACTCAAGGCTTACCGGGGTAATACTGGGACGGCTCTCTGCTTTCTCATAGTAATGTCCCAAGTGCTCTAAATTGTATAACGCTTTTTCTAACCCCCAGACCAACATTTCTGCGTTGTGAAATGTATACACCCATTTTACTTGTTATAAATGCGAAGCATTTCTTAGCAAACTTCAGCGACTTTGAGCGTTATCTGTCATCTATCTATCTATCTATCTATCTATCTATCTATCTATCTATCTATCTATCTATCTATCTATCTATCTATCTATCTATCTATCTATCTATCTATCTATCTATCTATCTATCTATCTATCTATCTATCTGCTTACGTTTGGGTGCTCTCGAGATCAGCCCCTTAACTTGGCTTGGACAAAAATTAGCATGGGAGGGTAAGATGTTTTGACAAATGAGATGCGCTGGTGAAAACTTGAATAATCTCAGATTCCCGTCGCGTACGCCGTCAAATACTTTCCGCCAGACAGTGGCACATACCCACGGGCGAGTATCAGCCACTGATATGCGTTTGTGTACCACAGGTGACTGACAATTAGTATATACCACGTAACAACGAGTACACACATGGACAATTTTAACGCGCGAGCGTTTAGAAATACCTGACATCGGTAGCGTCGACCCGACTAATGCAAAGAATGAAAGCCAGCGTCCCAGCTAGAATCGAACCAAAGCATTCTGCGTGGAAATGAAGCATCCTGCAACAGAGCTACGCCAGGTCTCAGTACTACTTTTCAAATAGAACACTTCTTATATAAACTTCTCCAACTCTTGAACATACGTCTGTTGGCATCGTTGCGCAAGTGCAAACAACTGCTTATATAAACATTTGCAACTCTTGAACATACGAGTGTGCATGCGAGATTTGAATATATATTTAGCGTTATTTCATGACGTGTCGCTCAATAAAAAAAAGTTGCGATACGCTCACGTTCCCTCAACATGCTTCGCATAATGTCGATTTCCATGGGTACGTGGGATATGCTCAATTTTTGTTGTTTCGTTTGTTTATGTACAAATTACGTGCAGAATGAATCCTCGCTTCTTGAGCAGACCTAACAGGCATAGTAAGGCAAATCTAGATCTGAGGAATATTTGCGGAAATTACTAAATCGAGAAATATCCAACAACAGCGTTACAGAAGCCATCGAAGCACTGCATTGCACCGGATCTTGTTAAGTAAATGCCCAAAAAGGGGGAAAAATGCTCGGACGGGTTGTACTTGGCGCTCCCAAATCACCAAAGACAGCAGCTTATTGTTGCCATGAGTAGGATAAAAAAAATCAGTGCCCTCTGTCCGCACTTGTCCTGGTGTCCTAAACGCACATGCGTAGCATTGAAAGTTAATATGTAGCCGTGCTGCAAGTGATCACACGTTGAACGGTTCCTGACAGAGTGGAAACAGGAGTACGACACCCAAGATGAGCTAGCTTCCCGTTAATAAGTCACCTCTGCCATTGGAAACAGCCCTTGTTAATGTTATGTCTAGCATAGCACAAGCTGAATTTTTTACGAGTCATTGCGGCGTCGTACGTTTTTGTGAACACGGACAGACTTCGTGTCGAATATCACCACTAGAGTGGATGTTATGTTAGTGAAATTCAGCCGAACTTCAGCTGACAGCTGAAGTTCGGGTGAATTCACTAACATAACTTCAGCTTCATAACATAACTTAACTTCATAACTTAACATAATAACATAACTTCAGCTTCAGCTGAAAGCTGACCTACACGTCTGTGTAGGTCAGCTTTCACGAAAAAAAAAGTTGAAGCTTGTCCAGCGCTGGCTTGGAGGTAAGGCTTCTAAAGTATACTATGGCCTGTCAAGGTCTGAACCTACAGAAACATCATACATCAGAACTGACAAAAAGGGACTTTCAGGGAATCCTGGCACTTTTAATTGATTTATTCACGACGCCTGACCAATGCAATAACAGCACTTTCGAAACTATTTCGTAAGTGATATATGTATATTTAGGCAGATTGTTAGCTCTGTCCTTCGACCCATGTCTTGCTCAACGTTATGTGCCTGGAGTTGATGTTTACAACCATTTCTTTTCCAGTCAAAATCATCGATGAATGAAATGCACTAAGCCCAGAAATACTTGAAGGTACGAATTCACTCACGAGTTTCGAAGAAAAGTTGCAGTCCCTCGGTACCTAATTTCGACACAGTTATTGCAATATATATGTATACTTAGACAACGTCGTTTCTGTGCAGCTGATTTGTATTTAGTTGTATACTCTATATACGCTTTTGTTTTAAGTTTGCATTGTGAGGTGTGTACTGTGTTGTGTGCATATTTGATTTGAGTGTTGTAAACCTGCAGCCTGTAACAGCTCGAAATGGCTCACAGTATTGAAAATAAGCAAAATAAATTAGTAAATAGTCACCTGTGCATACTAACTTCGCTAATTGCCAGTATATTTACTTTACAATTACCGTTTTGAAAGAATAAGAAAGAAGGACTAGTGAAGTAACGCCTAAATGTGCGAGGTCCGACTTTAACTGAGCGATATATAAAACAAGAAGGCTAACAGAAACAGCTTTCAACCAACAAATTTTCTACAAAAAAAATCTATCTGTAAGACGTTACGTACTTTGAGTAAAGACCCAGAGCACCGTGGGCGCATATATAGTAGATGGTTAGTATTTCCAAGCATTTTTGTCTAAATTGGAGCTAACAATTGGGTAGTGCTGGCTTATTGTTGGTTGCAGTGTTGCTGGCACATGGAGTAAGCATCTAATGCTTCGCACATGTGACTGCTTTCGCCAGAAAAGCTTTCCACAATCATTTTTGAAAGTATGCGGGTCCAGATGCACTCACTCACTTTTAGAGGAACGTACGTGGCGAAAAACGTAAAAAAAAACAAACAAAAAATCTTGGGCTGCAATTGGTTGTTGAGTGTTCTGTTCGGGAGCGTCGTGATCGTATATACCACCTCTATCTGCATCGCCATTAACATCACCTGCTTCCAGCTATATCATCAGCATCTACCGCACGTCCGTCACTTCCTCCTTGCCACGCTTCTTTCCTCATTTCCAATTCATTGCGCGCCTGCAGCAGCGAGCGAGCGGCGGAAATGACAGGGTGCGCGTTTTGTATAGGTGACTCGTAATGTGACGCAAAACCGTGGCCCGCTTTTGTATATTCCTTATGCCTCTACCTACGCATATAGCTGTTTCGCAAGCCTGCGGCGTGTCGTGGACGTCATTCACAGCCCATCGCGTGATCACCTGCCTTTCTCGCGAGCCACCGCAGATGTCCGAAGCCACACCTTGTCGCTTCGCGGCGAAGCCGCCTTGAACCGGCGGCACCCCGCGGCTAGTCAGTTCAACTCGAAGAACATAACTGTTTTAGTCTTCTTTATTTTATTTTTCTCTAGCAACGCAGCACGTTCAAGCCTCAATCAGTTTCGGCACGCATGTGTCCCGTGTATATATAAGATATATATGGATGATGCGACTCACTCGCACCGCGCACTCGGCTCGGCTCGGCTACGTGTCTCCGGATTCAGACGTCTTGTTTGCGGGCTTCTCCCGCTCCATTAGTGGCGTGGTTAGGTTCGCCCGCGGACTGTTATTACGTGAGCGGGTCCAATCGTACCGGGCAGATGAATTCGGTGCCGGCGGTTAGAACAGCTATACAGCCCCCTTGTCTGTTTCAAACTGCTTCCTGTTCCTCGTTGTGGATGAACAACCACCCTTGCAGCGCAATCACGTGTCCCTGCCAGCGCACATCACTACATGGTTTTAATAGAAACGAATGCTCGCGGTATTTCGAAACGGACTTGATTGGCCGGCACGAGACGATGAGGTGTTGGCGAAATCGCGCTTTCTGGTATACTATAATTCGTCGCACCGCACTTTAGCCGAAACGTGTTTTACACAGCATGACTCATGGCAGTCCGTACTATTTTCTTTCGAAATTGAATTTGGGGCTGCCTCTGGCTGTCAGGGTCGAGTCTCTTGCCACCTGCTTATTCATGAGGTCTTCATTAATGAGGGTGGATGTCTCTCCCTCTTCCCTCCCGCTGGTTCGTCCCTCTCGCGTTCGACTCTTTCGCGTGCTTCTGCGAATGCCGTCATCAGCATGTGTGGAGAGGTTAGCACTTTTACCGGTCTCAAGGCAGAGGGCAACAACTCTCTCGTGGCTTTCCATGTCGTTGCGATCGTAACCCACCCCCTTCTGTACGAACATGCATGTTTTTTTGTTTATTTCTCGTTCAATATGCATAAAGAACCCCGTTGACAGGTTCGAGTTTCGGTTGAATCTTGGTAATAAATGTCCCGATATTCGTATTTATTCATTTTTCTGCCTGAGCGAACCTGCATTTGAAATTTCAGAGATGTACTCAATTTCTCGGTGACTCTCTTTACTTTCTTTCTTTCTTTCTTTTTTTCTTTCTTTCTTTCTTTCTTTCTTTCTTTCCTTTTTCTTTCTTTCTTTCTTTCCTTCCTTCTTTCTTTCTTTCTTTTTCTGTCTGTTTTTCTCGCTTTTTTTTTTACTAAATAGCGTCCCAGCATTTGACAGGGAGGCCCTTGGTGACGACCAGCAGGACACCAGTGCCGTTACAACCGTTAGGAAGAAATGCATCGTAGAGAAGACATTTGAGACCGTATCATTGTTATACGAACCGAGACTGGAATTCGATAATGCGGCACGAGATAGTGGGGAAAGTTAAGGTGGGAGGGGTCCGGGAACCCGGATCGATTTTGACCACCTGGTTATTAATTCACAGGTATATTATTTTTCAACTGACTGACTGCGCATATTTATTCAGGGATTGGACCGGCATCTATCAATCAAGAAGATTTGACGATGACAAATCTAGGTGATCACACGTGACCGTTGCTACGGAAGCAGCATTCAACCGTTAGCTTAATAAAACGCACAGTCGGTCAGAACAGGCCTCCGAAATGTAGCAAAGAAGCTGTACTAGAAACAACTTTTAATTCGGCCTCAGAGGCCGGTAGTGACGTACGGCAGAAATATCTATTGTTTCAGTGACATATATAGTATTTCGGTGATGCACGTGGAGTTTGCGTCTTCAAAGTATATGCGCACGTTCACGTACGCGATGGCAACAAGCGTCGTCATAAGTTGGGCCAAACAGTGCCGCCGAACCCCGATAAGCATTTATGCTTGATGACTGCTTTCAACGATGTCGGGCTCAGTTTTTTTGTTTAATGGCAGTTAATAACACCAAATGGCGAACACTGTCAATGCCTCTAGAGTTCGATTAACTCTTTCATTACCACGCCTATTCAAATCGATCGCCGGTGACCGGCGCTTTGAAGTTGTTTATTGGGTACCCAGCACTTCGTAGTTAGTCGAGTCACTGAATTTTCGCATTTTGGCAATTTTTGTCACACCCTTGCGTGAACCAATGTGCGTCTGTTGATGGAGTAGAAACGCTTGGGTGATAAACTTGATATAAGGGCGTGCTGGACTTAACAGAACTGCGTGCTGCTGTAGTTTTTATGCTACAGTGACGTCAATTGAAGCTCTGTAACGAAAAGGACATTTGCAAGTGAAATACAAAAATAGATGTCGGATTCGCAATTCGACAGCGCTGAGCGGTAATAATTTCCTGAAAGTTATGCCAGCTATTCCATAGAGAGCTGTTACTTGAAGCTGCGAAAATTTCTTTAACAAAAAAAAATATTTCCGAATGTCAGCCGCATGTATAAACTGTGCAAGTGGCCTTTTCAGTCAGTTTACAGTAGCTTTGGTTTTGTTTGTGTCGTTATACCAAACACATGGCCGCATCGAGTGTCACTATTTATAGTCGCTATACGGCGTCGCCGTCAACCACATGCGTGAATGGGTTCACACCTGCACCGCAAAAAGACGCGCGCCACTCACAACTGTCCTTCATTGATTTGATCGATATGTGGGGTTTAACGTCCCAAAACCACCATATGATTATGAGAGACGCCGTAGTGGAGGGCTCCGGAAATTTTGACCACCTGGGGTTCTTTAACGTGCACCCAAATCTGAGCACACGTACGGGCCTACGACATTTCCGCTTCCATCGGAAATGCAGCCACCGCAGCCGGGATTCGATCCTGCGACCTGCACTCGCAACTGTCCTTAAACCGCGCCTGAATTGAGTGACGACAAGCTGTGAGTCTGAATATGACAGAACCTCAGCTTCAAGCTCTCTTGTGTATACGAGGTAATACAACAACCCAGGAAATCCGCAGGCGTTCAGGGGTTGCTTTTGTCAACGGCCTCAAGTTGTTTCCTCCGCCGCGAGTGCGTAGCTGCTGAACTTTGTGTTTGAGCTTAAAGATACTCGGGTTATACGTTTGAGGTCCACACGTCACTACAGACGGTTTGAAGGTGACAAGCGTTGTAACCAGAAAAACTTCCGGTCACCTCATTTACCAGCTCCTTACGTCAAAACTGAACGCACGTTTTTAATTTCTTTTCAAGCGTAAGGAAAAAGTCTATCTCGTTTTTCATAAGAAAGAAACGTGCGTAAAGTAGAAGAGAATGTTTCATAACTGTTATGTAGCTCTGACGAACATGTATATCAATATATTTTTGGCAAATAAGGAAAGGAAACTGTAGTAAATCAGCGGGCTATTTTTTAAAGCTTTTGTGGTCCACCAACGCTATTATAGCACATCGGTAGACAAAACCGGAAGTCATCAAGGGGCTGTGTTTGTGAACCTTGAAAGGGTCGATAGGGCGTTCTTAGCTGACGCCGGCTGCAGATCTCCTCAAGACAGGAAAGCCACCGGAGCACATCTCGGTAACACACTATACACATGTTGCACGTACGTCACATCCGGGAGCGAGAGGACCGAGATCCGTCATCTTTGTCAACATGAGCAGCTGCCTGGAAGCGTATAGTCGGGAGCTTTGCAGTGGTGAAATCTGGTCTTCGGTCACGCTTCCGACTTCACCGTGCCTATTAGTGCCGTTTTTGGACGCAGAATAGTACCCGCCACGGTGATCTAGAAGCTATAAGGCGCACCCGCAGGTCGTGGAATCAAATCCCGGCCGCATTTTCGGTAGAGTCCAAAATGCTTGAGGCCTGTGTGCTTAGATTTAGGCGTACGTTAAAGAACTCCAGATTGCCGAAATTTCCGGAGCCCTCCAATACAGCGTCTCTCATAATCATATAGTGGTTTGGAACTTAAAACCCTAATACGTGAATGCGGTCATCATTTCATCACAGGGAGGGGTATTTTTGAGTTATCTCCAAGTCTGCCACGTTTGATTACGTGATCGCATTGCTTTCTGCGGTATGTCATACCTAAATTCACAGCGATGTACAGCCGACCTTTTACACTTGATAGCCGCGTTTCGCGTTGTTAAATGTGGCTAATGGTGCAACATATGTGAACGTGTTTTCATTTAGCCGCGAATTTAATGAACGACGCCGCGAACTGCGACTAAGCACCAAGCCTACTAGCTCCTGGGCTACGGCCGTTATGACCCGACTACTGCCGCAGCATGAGCGCGTTTTCACCGCTCTAAAACACGACAGACCAACAAGCTGGACGCAGTCGCAGCGGCAACATTGCTCGGACGCTGTCCACGGAATCGGAAACATCGCTTGAACTGCCTGCCGTAGCCGCAGAACCAGAGCGTGATAAACCATCAGCAGGATATCTCACAAAACCGTAGCTCAGGAGAGGAAAATAAACCGAGCATTGCTACACTACCGACACGAGCACAACTACGGTGACGTCTGAGCAGGGGTGTAGGCAGGATCGTGCAAAAGAGGCATTAGTGCCTCCCAAACAACACCAAAATTTGCCCCACCACGATGCAACACGGGTTTGCACCCCTCACTGCAAGATCCCGTCGAAGTCCTTGTTTTACTTCAACCGGGAAAGAACGTCGTTACTATATTCTCGATTAGAACGACGACACGCTGTGATGGAAACTGCTTTGCTGCTCTTCGCCCCCTCCCTTGGTGAAGTATATATAGTCGTACGTACGTGGCCATCCAGTGACTTGTATAGGCCTTCATTTGTTGCAGCGTGACGTGACTTGTCGAAAGCACCACTGTAATTCTTGATGTCGCCGTAGTTTCACGGAAGGCAGCAGATCGACTTTCGGTGTAGCATCCTTAGCGATGCGCAGTTCGTATACGGGTCGATATGCCATCGCACATTTTAATTTTCGCTTGATAACCTACGCGAGTTGGTCCACAAGCTATTCGAAGTACGACGGGCAAAGCACGTGAACCTTTCCCTTCCCCATATCGCATGAATGACGCCGACAAGCTCCCAACCGGCGGTAAGCTGCGTGCGCAGCCCGACTCAGCCAGACTCAATGTTGACAAACATGGCGGTCGCTCACTATGACGTCACGTGCAACCGATGTACACGGAGCGGCGCAAGACGTTTCAAGACTGCGTACGATATTGCTGTTTTTATTATTTGTGCTATTTGCGGAAATAATATTTATATGCTTGAATGCATATAGTGGATAGCTAAAATATGCAGAAGGAGGTGGCTCATGAAAAAGTGTTACACAAAGATGAACTAGTGAAGTTCACTGGGCGTCTTATTTATAGAGGAATTGGTCACATGAGTGCCGGAGTGCACTTCAATCTTTATTGGAACACCTGCATGCTTTCATTGAGAAAAAAAAAAACAACTAAACTTTATTTAGAAAGTGCACGAGTTCACCAGTGTCCGACAAAAACCAAGCAATGCTTCATCGCATGGCACGAGCAATGTAGCGGAATTCACTTCACATTTTCTCAGTAAATGTTGATAGAAACATCGTGTAGACCATTTATGATTTTCGTTACTATATTTCCGGGTCATTTATCTTCCAAATGGATATTTTGAATTTTCTTTTCTTTCTTTTGAATATTTTTGCATACAAACTTTCATATTCCATTGTGTACCAGGTGACTGTCATAAATTAGTTTTTGACATTTCAACTCATTCCGAAATGTTTTCCTTGCCTACAATATATATATATATATATATATATATATATATATATATATATATATATATATATATATATATATATATATATATATATATATATATATATATATATATATATATATATATATATATATATATATATATATATATATATATATATATATATATATATGCGGCGATGGCGTAGTGGTTAGAGCATCCGCCTCGCATGCAAGAGGTCCGTGGTTCAAATCCCGGTACCGCGCAGTTCCCAACCGGATTAAAAAAAAATCCGCGTGTTGATGGAACTGCATTAAGAGGCTTGGGGTGCGGCCTCACCGGCAAACACCGCCGAGAACGCACTCCCTCACCAGAGAAGGATTGGCCACCCTGGTGCAGTATCTGGCCACTACCTCCCACATGCTTACGTCAAATAACTCACGGCCCTCAGTCCCCAGCAGCTGCGAAGCAACTGACCACGGCGGCGGTCAGATCTGCAACGCAGCAGAGGGTGCTAAGAATCTCTGGATCCGGACAGGCTACCATTGGAACCTGAACTTGGCAACGTTTAACGCTAGAACCTTATCTAGTGAGGGAAGTCTAGCTGTACTATTCGAGGAGCTAGAGGGTGTTAAATGGGATATAATAGGGCTCAGTGAGGTTAGGAGGACAGATGAGGCCTATACGGTGCTACAGAATGGGCACGTCCTTTGCTACAAGGGCTTGGCAGACAGAAGAGAACTGGGAGTGCGGCTCCTAATTCACAGAAATATAGCTGGCAACATAGAGAAATACTATAGCATCAATGAAAGGGTGGTAGGTATCGTAATTAAACTGAATAAAAGATACAAGATGAAGATAGTACAGGCTTACGCGCCTACATCCAGCCATGATGACGCTTCAGTTGAAAGCTTCTATGAAGACGTGGAATCGGCAATGAGTAAGGTAAAAACACAGTATACTATAGTAATGGGCGGCCTTAATGCAAAGGTAGGGAAGAAGCAGGCCGGAGACCAGGCAGTAGGAGATTATGGCAATGGCATCGGTACTAGAAACGCCAGAGGAGAGCTACTTGTAGAATTCGCAGAACGCAATAATTTACGGATTTTGAATACCTTCTACCGAAAACGAGAAAACCGCAAGTGGACATGGGGGAGCCCTAATGGCGAAAATAAGAACGAAATAGACTTTATAATGAGTGCACACCCTGAAATCGTGCAGGATGTGGCAGTGATTGGCAAGGTATGATGCAGTGACCATAGAATGGTACGGTCTCGAATTCGCCTAGACTTGAAGAAGGAACGACAGAAACTGATACGCAAGAAGCCAATCAATCAGCTAACACTGAGAGGGAAAGTACAGGAATTCAGAGTGTCGCTGCAGAACAGGTACTCGGCTCTTAGTGAGGAAACCAACCTTAGCGTAGATACAATGAATGATAATCTGACGAGTATCATTACGGAGTGTGCAGTGGAAGTTGGAGGCAGGGTAGTTAGACAGGACACTGGCAAGCTTTCCCAGGAAACGAAGAACCTAATTAAGAAGCGTCAAATCATGAAAGTGTCAAGTACAACAGACAAAATAGAACTGGCAGAGCTTTCGAAGTTGATTAATAGGCGTAAGGTATGCGATGTAAGAAGGTATAACATGGAGAGAATTGAACACGCTCTGAAAAACGGAGGAAGTGTCAAAGCATTGAAGAGGAAACTTGTGATAGGCAAAAGTCGGATGTATGCACTAAGGGACAAAGAAGGCAAAATAACTACCAATATGGATAGGATAGTTAAAATAGCGGAGTAGTTTTACAGGGATCTGTACAGTAGCCGAGACAACCACGACCTTAATACTATAAGAACTAGCAGTAACCCAGATTACACCCCACCAGTAATGATAGAAGAAGTCAGAAAAGCTTTGGAGAGCATTCAAAGGGGCAAAGCTGCTGGTGAGGATCAGGTAACATCAGATCTGCTGAAAGATGGAGGACAGATTGTGTTAGAAAAACTAGCCACCCTGTTTACGAGGTGTCTCCTGACGGGAAGAGTACCAGAGTCTTGGAAGAACGCTAACATCATCTTAATACATAAGAAAGGAGATGACAAGGACTTGAAGAATTACAGGCCGATCAGCTTGCTCTCTGTAGTATACAAGCTATTTACAAAGGTAATTGTTAACAGAGTAAAGAAAACATTAGAATTCAATCAACCAAAGGAACAAGCAGGATTTCGAACAGGCTACTCAACAATTGACCACATTCATACTATCAATCAGGTAATAGAGAAATGCTCAGAGTATAACCAACCACTATACATAGCCTTCATAGATTACGAGAAAACGTTTGATTCAGTAGAAATATCAGCCGTCATGCAAACACTGCGGAATCAGGGCGTAGATGAAGTATATGTAAACATTCTGGAAGAAATCTACAGGGGATCAACTGCTACCATAGTGCTTCATAGAGAAAGCAACAGAATACCAATCAAGAAGGGTGTAAGGCAGGGAGACACAATTTCCTTAATGCTATTTACCGCGTGCTTACAGGAGGTTTTCAGAAGCCTAGAATGGGAACAGTTAGGGATAAGAGTCAATGGAGAATACCTTAGTAACCTGCGCTTCGCCGATGACATCGCATTGCTGAGTAACTTGGGGGACGAATTGCAACTCATGATTACGGAGTTAGACAAGGAGAGCAGAAAAGTGGGTCTTAAAATTAATCTGCAGAAAACGAAAGTAATGTACAACAAGCTCGGCAAAGAGCAGCGCTTCGAGATAGGTAATAGTGCACTTGAAGTTGTAAAAGACTATGTCTACTTAGGGCAGGTAATAATTGCAGAGCCGAACCACGAGGTTGAAGTAACTAGAAGAATAAGAATGGGGTGGAGCACATTCGGCAAGCACTCTCAAAATATGACAGGTAGATTGCCACTATCCCTCAAGAGGAAGGTATATAACAGCTGTATCTTGCCGGTACTTAGCTACGGAGCAGAAACCTGGAGACTTACAAAGAGGGTTCAGCTTAAATTGAGGACGACGCAGCGAGCAATGGAAAGAAAAATGGTAGGTGTAACCTTAAGAGACAAGAAGAGAGCAGAGTGGATTAGGGAACAAACGGGGGTTAAGGATATCATAGCTGAAATCAAGAAGAAGAAATGGACATGGGCAGGGCATGTAGCGCGTAGACAGGATAACCGCTGGTCATTAAGGGTAACTGACTGGATTCCCAGAGAAGGGAAACGGGTTAGGGGGAGTCAGAAGGTTAGGTGGGCAGATGAGATTAAGAAGTTTGCGGGTATAAATTGGAAGCAGCAAGCACAGGACCGGGTTAACTGGCGGAACATGGGAGAGGCCTTTGTCCTGCAGTGGACGTAGTCAGGCTGATCATGATGATATATATATATATATATATATATATATATATATATATATATGCTGATTGTTCCAGAGCCCTCCTGTCTTCGTCCGTTGCAGTGGTCCCAACATTTAGGGCTGACCACCCCACGTCGTCGACAGCTGCGGGAATATAACTGCTGTGACGCTGCCCTTCGTTTGGTCAATCGGGAACCACCTCAGCAGTGGTCGATCTTCACCGGCTCCGAGGCAGCCAATCTATGCTATCAACACTGCGTCGCGGGTCATACGAACAGCTACTATTTGAAATTCGGCGTCTTAGTGACACATCACAAGAGCAAGGGCACCACGTGACGTTTCAGTGGCCCCAATAACGGCACTAGAGCTGCTCTTGACGGCACACATGAGGATGCCATACCAGTTTCAAGGTCTGACGCGGCCAGCAGCCTTCGAAGGCTTGCACAGGAGGAGGAGGAGGAAGAAACTTTATTCAGAGAGAAAAAAAATTGAAATGCAGGCAGTTTGGTCGGGCCCTCAGTCCAGGGCTCCGCTGGCACGAGCGGCTCGCTGGACCTGGTCAAGCAAAGCTATTTGGCTCTGCTTGTCCTCGTCCGCAAGCCATGCCTCCCACTGCCTGTGAAACATGTGTGGTTGCTTCGTGATGTGTGGGCTGTCGATGTATGTGGGCCTCTGGGTGCACTCCCATGCTATGTGGCTGAGTGTTGGTACTTGTGAACACCACGGACAGGTGTCTTTATATCTTGCTGCACAGGAGACAACGCTCTCTCTGTGGTGCCCACCAAGAAGCCAGATCAACCGGACCACTCATCTACACCGCCTGCGCTCTTTGATGCATCTCTATATACCAAGTGGACTCCAACAAAGAGAGGCCACACTGCTACATCGTTTATGGTTAGGTGCATGTGGCATTCACTAAACCATATTCTTTCGGCACTGGAATGGCCGACAATGCTGTCTGCAATGCCTGTATAGTTGTGAAGAGACGCAACGCCACATACTTCGCGACCGTCCGGTCTACAATGTGCAGAGACAATCACTGGCATCCATTATCGCGCCTTGACAACAGAAAAACGTCTATAGAATCTGTTCTAGCACGTCGTTGACGAATTACATTGCAGCTGAAGGTGACCAAGGAACTGCCGAGATTTTCGAGGAAGGCGGACCTGGTCAAGCGGCTGCGACAGTGATGTCACGTTCCACGCCACACTATTGGACTCAATTACTGACTAGGCGCTTGTGCACGTGCTGTGTGCGCTCTTTCTCTCCGTTTCCTCTATTTCATCTCCTCCTTTAAGTCTCTCCCATACCTTTCTCACGTGTATAGGGTAGCAAACCTGTTATCCTGGACTTGTTGACCTCCCTACCCTACTTTCTCTACCATTCTCTTCTCTCTCTCTTCTCGTGGTTACGAAAGAGTATAATACTAAAGTGCGAGATAACCGAAAGATGTAATGAATGAAATGCAGATAAATTACTCGCGGCTACACCCAGTTGTTTACCCTGTGCAAGAAAGGGGCAAAATGTAATGATACCAGGAAATAAATTATTTAGACATACGTCATGGTCTTGTGATAAAAACATATTTTGCGTGGTTTAATGTTCTAAAAACGCGATTCGGTTATACATGTTGGTTGCCCTCGTGGTATAGCGGGCGTTCCTTATCCATAAATTATAAATGAGTAAATAGGTTGAAATGTTTGTCATGGCTTCTTTCATTTCAGCAAAAGCGAATCAACAGCCGTCGGATGAAAAATAACTTATGCAGAAGTTTAAATGCGGTTGCATAAGAAGTGATATATCGCAGAACATGGTGAATGAACTTGAACTGGTATAGCGCATTACGGGGAAGAAGAAACGGCCGAGCAGACCGACACAAGAGGACAAAGCGCTATGTCCTCTTGTGTCGGTCTGCTCGGCCGTTTCTTCTTCCCCGTAATGCGCTATACCAGTTCAAGTACGATGAACCAACTCGCCCAATCTTCAACACTCATGGTGAATGGTCATCGCAGTATTAGTTTGAAAGAGGTCGTGTGACTGCATGCAGCACGGCTGTATACTTTGGTTTCTCTCCGTTAGAGCCCTTTCACGGTCGCTTATTAGCGTGTTCAGTGCACGACGACACTTAGTCAGTGAGCCTCGGAATTAGAACGCGCTATAGATTTCCGCTTCACTCCAGTGCTCTATAAGCAAGAAAAAAACAAGCCAATATAAAAAAAAAAGAAAAAAAGTCGAGAGGTGCTTCTGCGAGTGGACTTCCTGCGGAACTGTCTGTTATCCCTTTACGCTTTTCTGCGCTTTACTTCCAGCCATTATTAGACCACTAGGGTATATACAACCAAGGAAAGCAGACACACACACTTACCAGCCCCGCTATTTTTTTTCCTTCGACTTGGCCGACAAGCCAGCGCCTTTCAGCACCTTTCAGCACCGCAGAAGCATCTTGGCAGCAGTTAAAGAGCCAGGCGGCGTGTGCTTTATTCAGCCTTCTTTTTTTATCTTCCGCCCGCACTAAACGGTTGACGACAAATCGGGCGACAAACAAGGCACCGGAAACGCAAGTGCCGCCAGCCTTCGGTGACTGGCGAGCTCGCGCATAGGCGCTGATTTATTGCCGGTGCGCATCCCTGGCTCTCAACGAAGAGGAAATTAATAAATCAGTAGGATGGTCGCCGTTTTTTTTTTCTCTCGTATTAGCATGTCTATGGCAAGACAGTGCGAAGGGTGGCTTACGGTCTGCGAGGAACTAAATGGCGTACCGCTCTTTGGTCTGAGGAGTGTATTGCGAGGTTAAGGAGCTGGAGATGTGAAAAATAAGGCGGGGGGGGGGGGGGGGGGGGTGGAGGGCTTTGCGTGGCGCCTTTGCTCCCATACGCGGGGTTGAGAACCCTGTCTGGTGGTGGCGAGACCGCGGCGTGAGAAAACACCGAGCGTTCAGGCGACGCCGTTGTGTCGCTATCGGCACTCCTTTCGCTGGTACAGCAGTGCGCTCTGGGCGCGTCGTCTCAAGTGGCGGCACAATGTGCCGAGGCCGCCCTCCTCTTGTGAAGGACTGGATGCTGGCACGGGCGTCCGTACGCCACGTGCTGTGCCGCACGCTTTGGCTCGGCGACTTCAGCGACATCGTCACCTTCTCTCTTTCTCTCTCTCGATCTATCTGCTCTTTGCATTTTCCTCTCGTCCTCCTCCTTTCTGACTTTCAAACTTCTCGATATGGGATGTGGGCTGCTGCTAAAGCTCGATCGTCCGCCGTCGGTGCACGCGGCTGTTGTCCTCCGAACGAAGGCCGGAACCTCCTGCTGCTCGCTGCAATAAAAGCGCGGCATGACACGAAAAGATGAAAAAAAAAAAGGCGGCTTTTTGAGGATAATGTTATGCACCCGATTTCCGAAGAATGTTACACTCAAGCTGTCATGAGTTTCTTCAAAGGCTTGGAGACAAATGGGCGCTGGCCCATATTTCCGCGCTTTTCGGAGTGTGATCTTCTTTAGGTTGCAAAAAAAATTAATTCGCCCACGCATTTTTTTTTTGTCTCATCATGGCAGGTTTTTATTATACAGCCGTGGCCTCTACTAACCCTTTAGAGTAGACACTACATGAAGAAAACCTTATTGACGTAGCCTAAAGCCCACGAAGTCGTTAAAGAATTGACGGCAGTATTTGTTTTATTTTGCGTTTATTGTTTGTGCTTAAGTTTTGCAGATCTTCGTTCATTATGCTATCGGGGTCATGAGTACGCTCTGAAAATGCATGATACGCTAGTTGTTATAGAGTGGGAAATTTCGCTCTACGTCCTCAAGGCGGCATGGTGGTATTTTAATGTCATGTATCATAGCAGCTTCTCTCTTTTCCCTGTTTATAGACAATGACAGTTTGTTGTTTCCAAAGAACTATGTTGTATAAGAGAGAGAGGAGGGCGAGACGGTCAAATTAGCCAACCACCAGATCGTAGTACCAGTTATGGTGCGCTCACACACACACACACACACACACACACACACACACACACACACACACACACACACACACACACACACACACACACACACACACACACACACACACACACACACACACACACACACACACACACACACAAACGTTTTAGTAGGTTAAAACCCAGATAGCGTTCTTCAACAGACGACACCGTTTAACTCAGAGTCGTTCTCACAGACCAGTAAGATCATAAAATGCATAAATAAAATCTACGCAGAATGGTGTCGTTACTTCGGCGACGTCTTGACTGCAGAGATGCTACGCCAGCGAACTGATGAAGTACACATTTCATTTCAGTTGCTGTCAAGTTCCCTTTAGCCTCATCAGTAATAAACGGGCCGGATAAGCTGGCAGCTCAGTTAATATACAAAGTACGACGACTTGTCGAGCACAGACGCTGCTCCGAAGCTCCGCATGCTCGCTCCACAATGACCACATCAGAGTGCAATGAGCCGCATTTCACGCGTGATGAGAAACGGTGCGTCTTTAGAAGGGCTTTTTCTGTTTCCCGTGTGCTCTTTATGTGATGCATTTCTGTGCCTTACAGTTAGAAGTATATAGAATGGAACACAGTCTGTCAGCAAACGTTCTCCGTTCCTGGCCTAGAATTCTTGTCCCTTTAATGCAGCTCTCTTAAAACTCGACATTTGCAATGTGCGGATTGAGTTTGGGCCATGGTACATTTTAGATGCGAAGAGGCTCTTTGACACACGTGTGTAACGCCGTGCGTACGTGCGTCCATACGGACGCGCCGCAACGCGTTCCTCTCGCCGCAGGTGTAGGAGTGGTGCCAAGTAGATCACGCTACAGCTGCGCGTTGACGCCTCTCTGCCTTTCCTTGTATCTATCTATCTATCTATCTATCTATCTATCTATCTATCTATCTATCTATCTATCTATCTATCTATCTATCTATCTATCTATCTATCTATCTATCTATCTATCTATCTGTCTATCTATCTATCTATCTATCTATCTATCTATCTATCTCTCTCTCTCTCTCTCTCTCTCTCTTTCTCTATTTCGCACTAGATTTCGCATGAGACGGTGTGCAAAACATGGTGCATAACGCATAACCAGTTAAGGTATTTGGCTATGGCATCGGTAAAGTTAAGATATTCGGCATCGGGTTGCGTTTGTTTTCTTTGGGCTAAGGGTTCCATGTTTGTAAGGTACACGAGTCACTTGCTGAGGCGAGCTGCGGAAGAAACTTCTCACGATTTAAAATAAACAAGGCATTTGTCGTTTCTTTTGGGTGTGAATTCTCATTTGACTGAGTTTACGTGCCACTTTGATTTACTTGAAACGCAGTATTTGTTAGCGCTGGTACCATAAAATATTTATTAAATGCGAAATATTCGCCCGACGCGGGACACCTGTTCACGAGCAAAGCAAAGAAAGTGTACTGAAAAACAAGTTGTTACAAAGCTGTCTGTATGCACATCGACGTGAGACAGCGTAGCCTTTACCAGTTACTGCTCGACGTGTCCATTCCTCACCTCCAAGAGACGGCAGAGCTGCAAAAGCAACACTTCGCTTTGTTCCTCACGAGAGAGATAGCTGGACAGAGCGAGCCGCAGGACAGCACTGACCCCCCGGTGCGAGTGTGCTTTCACCAAAGCAAAACGACTCACTCCGTTCGCCTTCACGCAGAGAGCAGCCATATTTCAAAAATACTGACCCTTCCGCAATCGTTTGGACGCGCGTTTTGCTAAACGGCACCCTCGAAAGCGTCCAAGTGAGGGGGGCACTCAAAGTTTGTCCATTTAACCGCTTCTCCAAGACTTGTCCACTCTGTTCAGCAGTTTGACTTAGCGCGCGCGTCTTCGTCGCACCGGGAGCCCAGGAGCAGCCGCTCATGCTTGAGGGGTCCAGAAAAACATGACAGATAGAGGCACTCACAAGAGTATCTTCGCGAAGGGGTTAAAGAAAAAGGCTGAGCGAAAGATGAAGATGAGTGCGAAACGACGAGGCCTGATGATGTCCAAAAAGAAGGAAAGAAAAAGATGGGTCGGGGGCAAGAACGCGCGTCGCATTGTTGTCCCGAGGACCGAAAAGGCCGAGAAATATCTTTTTAAACGATCCCAAACGGGCTGGCGGGGGTCCGTTTAGTGAAGAAGGGGTTGGAAGGACACGCGACAACGACGACTCGAATGTCGCAGGCAGCGCTGCCGGCCGCGGAAGCGGTACAGCAGCTCCCGAGCACAGAAAGCGCGGGAAATTTGCGACCCGACAATTGCGAGCGCGCGACATCGCGCAGCTTTCAAATGCGAATCCCACGCCGTGGAGAGAAAGTGGAAAGAATGGGTTCTCTTTGCTCGGTCTCGTAGAGAAAGCAGCGGCACTGCAGTCAGCGGGAATAACAGCAGCAGCGGTCTGTCGCGCGATTGCCATTTCCCTGGATGAGGAGCGAATGCGCTTCCTCCTTTCCCTTTTTGAGGGCGACACTATACCCCACCGACTGTCCGAACTGACCACAGGTCTGTAGCTCTACTCGGTGTTGCCGGCGAACGAAACGACGCCGCTGCGTGCTCTGCGGTTGTTCCGCGTCGTCGTGTTCCTCGCGTTCCCGCTCTTTTCGTCCATTACTGCGTACAACCGCGGGATGACCTTCCAGCTTCGACGCCAGATTGTCCCCTCTTCGCTTCCGAGGATCCGCTTTCCTGCGCTTTTGCGGTCAGGCCGTTTCCGGACCCTGATAGTCGCCTCCTGGGAGTGATCACCGGGGCCATTGTTCTCGCCTTTGGTGGCGACGGAGAGCAACTACAGGGTAGCTTCTGTGTCCGCCAGGGTAAGTTTAACCATTTTCACCTATCTTGTTAGCACTGTCGACGGAACACTGTCTGAGCCCTGCTAACTAGCCTTGCGTTGGAGGCGCCAGCTCACCGAAAGGCCAGTGGGAGCGTACCTTAGAAGCGAGATGGTGGTTTGGGCTAGTTGGTATGACATGACGATTGTTACAGCGCGAGAGCAGAACGACGTCTTGTCCCTTCGTCTTCTCCTAAAAGCGTACCATTAGGACAGTTTAACAAAACTACGTACAAGAGGCTGGCACTGGATGTTTTTCGTTTCCCTCGTCGATTGTGGGTTCTTTAAAGCCCCTTATAGCATACATTAACATGAACTATGAGAACGCTCACACGAAAGACGCCACATTCTTTTTCCCTGTTTCTAAAGGGTAATGAGAATGTTTATGCCTGATAATATGCCTTTAATGAAGAAATGGGTAAAACTTGTTTCCTTAGCTCCGACTACGGCCAACAGTCCAAGATTTTTAACAGAGTATATTGAACAGCTCTAACTGCTGCAATGGAAAAAACATTTTCACCCACCTCAATTGTATCTCAATGTCGTATTGAGTTTTTTTTTTTACTATGAGAATTTAAAAAAAGTGAGATTTGTATATTCTTTTTTCGCCCTAATGTCCGTTGATTCCCTGCCAGCGTCGAAGGTTTTAAAAAATTCTTTGTGTTCTGTGCACCACTGGAAGACCGGAAACCACGCAGCGCTTTATTTTCATCACAGCAGGTATTCTTCTCCGTGGATTCGTCGTTCAACAACAACATCAACAACAACAACAACAACAATAATAACAACAACAACAACAACAACAACAACAACAACAACAACAACAACAACACACAGAAACACACACGCATGTATATCAAAGTCATAAAAGAGTAGCGCCTTGAAGTCAATAAAAATATGTTTAGCTGTAATTAATCAAACCAGCAAAATTATATAAATGATTTAGCATAACAAAGTTTCACTTGAGCGCCTGTAAAGGCTTTAGGTGCCCGAAGTTTTAACAAATTTTAAACGCCCTCTATGCAAGACAAGATTTTTATCGGGAATTTCAATGCCTTAATGATCGCTTTTCACATTCGCATGTACCTGCACGATTTTTTTTCCGCATGATCGGAGATGGTCGTCTAAAGTACACTTGATATGGAATATATATATATATATATATATATATATATATATATATATATATATATATATATATATATATATATATATATATATATATATATATATATATATATATATAAGAGAGAGAGAGAGAGAAAGAGACTTAGTGGAACAATAAAAGCAGCGTCGGCTCCCGAGACGCCACGAGTGCCTCGACAACGACGGTATAAAAGGGTTTTTCTGCTTGTTATAGCGTGGAAAATTCGGGACGCCCACTGGCGCGGCGCCTCGAACGGTGCTTGCTGGCTGGGATTCCTGCGTGTGACGACTTGCTTTCCGTGCCGTATCGCTGGAGTAATTAGGTAATCGATTCGTCTTCATTACAGTACACTACGCGCGCCGTCGATGAGAGAGCGAGCATACAGCGTTGCCGACGCCTCTCGGTGGCGCTAATCTCTCGACCAAGAAAGTGATGCCACTGTGCCGGGGTCTTAAGTACCGCTGTGGCCCTTCCGTGCATTGCTGCCCGGCCTCGTCGAAAGTTTACGCTTTTTTTGTTGTGTTCTTGCTCATTCCACGTGTTTTCCTTCGACTATTGTGAAAGGAGTAACTTGCCCGGGTATAAAGTTACTAGTTCCTTTGAATGTTCAGCTTGCGGAGATCACGTGACTGTGAATGCGCCATACGGAGCGTCCCCTACATGCATCTCGTCTTTCGAAGTGGATTGAAGAGGTGAAATCGCTTAGATTTTCGGCGATACGCCCAATATCCGGATTAGCTGTGGGTCGCTGTGCTGTTATGAGCCGTCGAATCGCTGTCAACTCCTGGTGATTCTGTATATAACTGGAGGTCACCGGGATTTTTGGTAAGGTGAATGTTTCTGTATGCGCTCGCGAGTGCCAAAATTATTGTATTGAGTGGCGTGAACACCTGTGGTAACAAAACTGAAATGGGACAATTTCGGAGCAAGCGCTTGTAAATAACCTTGCAGTTACAGCAAAATTATATCGACG